>NC_064851.1:84563959-84887293 GCF_024139225.1 Suncus etruscus | reverse complement strand
TTCCTTCCTTTCTTTCTTTTTCTTTCTTCCTCCTGCCTTCCTTCTTTCTTTCTTTCTTTCTTTCTTTCTTTCTTTCTTTCTTTCTTTCTTTCTTTCTTTCTTTCTTTCTTTCTTTCGTTCTCTTTCTTTCCTTCATTTCTTTTCCTTCCTTCATTTCTTTTCCTACCTTCCTTCCTTCCTTCCTTCCTTCCTTCCTTCCTTCCTTCCTTCCTTCCTTCCTTCCTTCCTTCCTTCCTTCTTCCTTCCTTCCTTTTCTTTTTCTTTTTCTTTCGTTTTTGGTGTTTGGACCAGACCTGGTGAAGCTCAGGGGTTACTCCTGGCTATGCTCTCAGAAATTGCTCCTGACTTGGGATCCATATAAGATTCCAGGGGATCGAACCTCAGTCTTTTCTAGGCTTGCATGTGCAAAGCAGGTGCCATCGCCCTTCACTATGGCACTGGTTCGAAGGATGATTCCTTCCTTCCTTTCTCTTTCTTCCTGCCTTCCTTCCTTCCTTCCTTCCTTCCTTCTTTCTTTCTTTCTTTCTTTCTTTCTTTTTCTGTCTTTCTTTCTTTCTTTCTTTTTCTTTCTTTCTTTCTTCCTTCCTTCCTAACTTCCTTTCTTTTTCTTTCTTCCTTTCTTTTTCTTTCTTTCTTTCTTTCTTTCTTTCTTTCTTTCTTTCTTTCTTTCTTTCTTTCTTTCTTTCTTTCTTTCTTTCTTTCTTCTTTTTTTTCTTTCTCTTTCATTCTTTCTCTTTCTTTCTTTCTGTCTGTCTTTCTTTATTTCTCTTTCTTTCTTTCTTTCTTTCTTTCTTTCTTTCTTTCTTTCTTTCTTTCTTTCTTTCTTTCTTTCTTTCTTTCTTTCTTTCTGTCTTTCTTCTTTCTCACTTTCTTTCTCTCTTTCTTTTCTTTCTTTCTTTCTCTTTTTTTGGGGGGGCACACCCAGTGAAGCTCAGGGCTTTCTCCTGTTTCTGAGCTCAAGAGTTATCTGGGTCCGATTCCCTATTTAGACCTGGAGAACAATAAATAATTTAATAAGAATGTTAAGAGCTCCTGTCCTTATCCCCCATCAGAGCATAAATATGAGATTCAAGGAAATAAAACTACTTTACCTTATCTAAATTCGTCCTGATTCAGAGAACAGAAAAAGAATTATCTTGGGGCCAGCGAGGTGGTGCTAAAGGTAAGGTGTCTGCCTTGCAAGCGCCAGTCAAGGAAGGACCGCAGTTCGATCCCCTGACATCCCATATGGTGCCCCCAAGCCAGGGGCAATTTCTGAGCGCTTAGCTAGGAGTAACCCCTGAGCATCAAATGGGTGTGCCCCGAAAAAAAAAAAGAATTATCTTGGTTTTTTATTAAATGGCTTTAAGAGTATGTGTCATGTACTATTTTAGAAAAATAAATAATTTTAAGTTATTTTTTGCATTGATTCTATTTTTTTTCTTTCTCATTGTATAATTATTTAGGTTTTAACATTCTATATTATTTTGCATACTTGTACTTATATGACCACATATTCAAATTTGATTGTAGTTTTTTTATACAAACATCTAAATATAAACAAGATTTATTGAGTTTTTATTGTTTAAAATGACAAAGTTATCATTAGGGTTTCATGCCTTAACTTTTTAGTTTGGTGAATAAAGTATACATTCCAATGAACTTATTATACTTTTATTCATAGCTATTGAATATTTTCCTCTCAGTGTAGCAGTTAAATCAAACTATTTCTTCCCTTAATGTTCAATGGCTTCATTGCCTTAAGAAAATTAAGCAACAAGAAACTAGATTCCCTAAAATGAATGCAAAAATCTCAATGTCTTATCTCTCTGCTGAATTCTGTAATCATTCTTGATTGATCCATTTATTTACTTTTTTTTTGGGGGGGGGGTTCTGCCACACCGGTTTGATGCTCAGGGGTTACTCTTGGCTAAGCGCTCAGAAATTGCCCCGGGCTTGGGTGTGACCATATGGACACAGGGGATTGAACCATGGTCCTTCCTTGGCTAGTGCTTGCAAGGCAGACACCTCTAGTGCCACCTCACCGGCCCTATTATTTACTTACTTTTGCTTTTGTTTTTTATCTTTTTCATTTTCTTTATGATCCAATTTATAAGTTCTTAAATTTTTATGCTCTAATTTATGCTTCTTTATTCTCCAATTTAGAAGTTCTTTAGTTTTCTTTCTCTAAATTTTTTTCTTCTGGAACCTACAAGACCTTCCACTTTTACTAGTGACATTTTTTATTCCTAAGAAAATCATAATTAACATATATATATATATATATATATATATATATATATATATATATATATATGAAATAATCCTGAGAAAGCCAAGACACGGGTTTATTTCTCCTTCTAGAATTCACTGAATTACTAAAAAATTTTAAGTTCAGAGAAATAGTATAAATGCATTCTTTTGTTGGGGGGAGATTTTGAAAACACATCTGAAAGTGTTCATGAAATACTCCCAATTCAATGTTAGAGATCACTCCTATTGGTGCTCAGGGGCTATAGTAGTGCTAGAGACTGACACCAGGCTGACAGCATGCAAGGCAAGCACTGTACTCTCCTTATAATCCAAAACCATTTTTTTAAATAATGAGTCATCAACAATAGAGAGAAATTATAAAATAATTTATCTAGTAAAGACAAGTAAAAACTTAGAAGATATAGCAAGAACTGTATCTAGGAAAAACTTTTTCTGCACATGTATTATATTGTTAGAACAGATCAAAAGTTTAAATGAAATTTAAAACTTGAAAAATATAGATAGAAATATGCCACAAGCATAGCCATGTGTGGTTAAAAACAAATAAAAAATAAAAATGAATAAAAATCTATAAAAATTGAGACATTTGTCTTGTATGTCTCCAAACTGGCTTCAATACCTCAGCACTGCATGATTCAAACCCTGCCATGACCACATTCTGAGCAGGAGAAACTCTAACAATCTGATTATGGCCCAATACAAATGTAGATAGAAATGATATATTAGAAAAATTAGTAAGAATTATTAAACTTTTCTCAACATACAAAAGACATTTAAGAAATTTTAAGAACATATACAAGATATACAAGATACTGACAAAATATACACAATGGAATACTGCCAGGCCATGCATAGGCATCTCTATAAAAAGGGGGATTCAGGAGGCCAACCAGATGTATTCCTTAAATGTTCCTGGAGTGGAAAACTGAATTATCCACATAGGACCCCCTCAAAAGGCCCATTGAGGATGGTTTGCCCCTGTGTGGAGAGTTGAGAAATTCCCAAAGAGATTTTTCGAAGATTCGTTTTATGGTACTGACATTATATTCCATTCATATTATTTGGCTTTACAATTAATTCTCTCTTCTGCTAATATTCACAGGCAAAATATAATCCTGATTAAAAGTCCCTTACCTGGATAATATTTACCACCAAATCAAAGACAATATTTTTCTTTTTTTTTTTTTTTTTTTCAAAATATTCTTGCAGTCTCAGTTTCTGGTATGCAAGGGCGTAGCCAGAATGCAGATCCTGGGCTATTGACTTTTTCCAGAAAATGGGAACTACACCTTAGTAATGGATTTAGCTCTTTCACTTGACCTCTAAAATAATAGAGCCCATCTCAGTGAGGATAGTTACTAGATTTTTTTTTCCTACTTCTCACTAATCCCTTATTTTGCATCTGAAGTTAGTTTGCAAAAAGCGGCCTTGAGTTGTGACCTTCTCCTTTGTAACTCAGAATTTTTACTGCTTACATCCATAGCTTAATGTATTTTTTACTGTTAACCTCTGCTTTGTAATTGTAAACATTCTTCTCAATACCTGACTGGCTGTTACCCATTATAAAAATCCTAGCTTAGAGATTAAATTTGCCACACACTTGCCAGAATGTGTTGTCTCCATTCAATTCATTTGTGTTGTCTCATTTCTTCAATATTTCCAGAATGTTGTTGATTTAGTAACGACTCCCTGAGGTGGACTCATTGAAGCCCACTAGAGCTGTGGGACAGAAGCCACCCACAGCAGAAAACTATGCAGCCATCAGGAAAAATGAAGTCATGAAATTTATCTTTACATGGATAGACATGAGTCAGAGGAGAGAGATAGACACAGAATAGACTGACTCATCTGTGGTATTTAAGAAAAATAAAAGACATGATTGTAATAACACCCAGAGACAATAGAGATGAGGACTGATATGAAGCTTACCACAAAGAATGTTGAATACAGTTAAAGAAATAACTACACTATTGTGAACAATGATAGTGAATGAGAGAAATAGAATGCCCATCTTAGATACTAAAATACCTGAGTTTTAGTAATCAATAATATTAGTGTTAGAAAAATTGAGATACATGAGCTTCACTTGACAATCATGTTCTTCATTTTATTTTAATATCAGTGATATCAAGGTTTAAATCCAGCATCTCCAAAGAACTATAGTTCTGAATGCAAAATTATATTCACTTTTTTACTCCATTCTATCTTACCAATGCAATTTCAAAATTTAAGATAAACAATTTAGTTTAGGAAATTCTCTGCTTCCACCAAAATAATGGTATTTCTAATAATCAGCTTTAATTTATTAAACATTTGTTACATAAAAGCTGAGCCATTCTATATCTCAATTCTCACCAGCAGTGAACGAGAGTTCCTTTCTCCAATCATCCATACCAGCACTGGTTGTTCTTGATCTTTTTGATGTGTGCCAGTTTCCAGTCTGAGATGAAATCTCATTGTTGTTTTGCAGTTTTCTGATAATTAGTGATTTTTCATGTGCCTCTGGCCATCTGTATTTCTCCCTGCAGAATGAATGTCTCTTTATTTACTATCTCTATTTAAATATAAAATTAATTTTTTCCTTCTAAATTCTATTAGTGTCTTGTGTATCTTATGATAAAACTTTTATCTGATAGGTATTTGGTAAATAGCTTCTTTTATTCTGTAGGTAGTTTTTGTAGTCTTTTTTTTAAAGTTTATGATCTTATATTTTCATTAAACAACTTTATTACATACATGATTGTATTTGGGTTTCAGTCATGTAAAGAACACCACCCATCACCAGTACAACATTCCCATCACCAATGTCCCAAATCTCCCTCCTCCCCACCCAACCCCCGCATGTATTCTAGACAGGCTTTCTATTTTCCTCATACAGTCTCATTAGTAGGATAGTTCAAAACGTAGTCATTTCTCTAACTAAACTCATCCCTGTTTGTGGTGAGCTTCATGAGGTGAGCTGGAACTTCCAGCTCTTTTCTCTTTTGTGTCTGAAAGTTATTATTGCAAGAATGTCTCTCATTTTTCTTAAAACCCATAGATGAGTGAGACCAATCTGCATCTTTCTCTCTCTCTGACTTATTTCCCTCAGCATAATAGATTCCTTCATGTATAGGAAAATTTCATGACTTCATCTCTCCTGACAGCTGCATAATATTCCATTGTGTATATGTACCACAGTTTCTTTATCCATTCATCTGTTGAAGGGCATCTTGGCTGTTTCCAGAGTCTTGCTATGGTAAATAGTGCTGCAATGAATATAGGTGTAAGGAAGGGATTTTTGTATTGTATTTTTGTGTTCCTAGGGTATATTCCTAGGAATAATATAGCTGGATCATATGGGAGCTCGATTTCCAGTTTTTGGAGGAATCTCCATATCGCTTTCCATAAAGGTTGAACTAGACAGCATTCCCACCAGCAGTGAATAAGAGTTCCTTTCTCTCCACATCCCCGCCAACACTGGTTGTTCTCATTCTTTGTGATGTGTGCCAATCTCTGGGGTGTGAGATGATACCTCATAGTTGTTTTGATTTGCATTTCCCTGATGATTAGTGGTGTAGACCATTTTTTCATGTGCCTTTTGGCCATTTGTATTTCTTCTTTGTCAAAGTGTCTATTTCTTCTCCCAATTTTTTGATGGGATTAGATGTTTTTTAATTGTAAATTTCTGTCAGTGCCTTGTATATTAGCTCCTTATCTGATAGGTATTGAGTGAATAGTTTCTCCCACTCTGTGGGGGGCTCTTGTATCCTGGGCACTATTTCTTTTGAGGTGCAGAAGCTTCTCAGTTTAATATATTCCCATCTGTTAATCTCAGTTTTCACTTGCTTGGAGAGTGCAGTTTCCTCCTTGAAAATGCCTTTAGTCTCAGTGTCCTGGAGTGTTTTACTGACGTGTTGTTATATATATCTTATGGTTTCAGGTCTGATATCTATTTCTTTCATCCATTTGGATTTAACTTTCATACATGAAGTTAGCTGGGGGTCTAAGTTCAATTTTTTGAAAGGGGCTAGCCAGTTGTGCCAAGACCACTTGTTGAAGAGGCTTTCTTTGCTCCATTTAGAATTTCTTACTCCTGTATCAAAAATTAGGTGATTGTATGTCTGGGGAATATTCTCTGAGTATTCAAGCCTATACCACTGATCTGAGGGCCTGTCTTTATTTCAATGCCATGCTGTTTTGATAACTATTGCTTTGTAGTACAGTTTAAAGCTGGGGAAAGTAATTCCTCTCATATTCTTTTCCCCAATGATTGCTTTAGCTATTCTAGGGTGTTCATTGTTCCAAATGAATTTCAAAAGTGCATGAACCACTTCTTTGAAGAATGTCATGGGTATCTTTAGAGGGATCACATTAAATCTGTACAATGCTTTGGGGAGTATTGCCATTTTAATGATGTTAATCCTGCCAATCCACGAGCAGGGTATGTGCTTCTATTTCTGCATATCCTGTCTTATTTCTTGGAGCAGAGTTTTATAGTTTTCTTTGTATAGGTCCTTCACATTTTTAGTCAAGTTGATTCCAAGATATTTGAGTTTGTGTGGCACTATTGTGAATGGGGTTGTTTTCTTAATGTCCATTTCTTCTTTATTACTATTGGTGTATAGAAAGGCCATTGATATTTGTGTGTTAATTTTGTAGCCTGCCACCTTGCTATATAAGTCTATAGTATCTAGAAGCTTTTTCAGAGACTTTAGGGTTTTCTAGGTAGAGTATCATGTCACCTGCAAACAGTGAAAGCTTGACTTCTTCCTTTCCTATCTAGATTTCCTTGCTAACTTTTTCTTGCCTAATCGCTATAGTAAATACTTCCAGTCATATGTTGAATAGGAGTGGTGAAAGAGGACAGCCTTGTCTTGTGTGAGAATTTAGAGGAAAGGCTTTCAGTTTTTCTCCATTGAGAACAATATTTGCCCCTGGCTTGTGGTAGATGGCCTTAACAATATTGAGAAATGTTCCTTCCATTCCCATCTTGCTTAGAGTTTTGATCAAGAATGGGTGTTGGACCTTATCAACTGCTTTCTCTGCGTCTATTGATATGATCATGTGATTTCTATTTTTCTTGTTGTTGATGTTGTGTATTATGTTGATAGATTTACGGATTTTTAAACCATCCTTGCATTCCTGGGATGAAACCTACTTGATCATAGTGGATGATCTTCTTAATGAGGCATTGAATCCTATTTGCCAGGTTTTTGTTGAGGATCTTTGCATCTGTATTCATCAGTGATATTGGTAGTTTTCTTTTTTGGTAGCATCTCTGTCTGGTTTAGGCATCAAGGTGATGTTGGCTTCATAAAAGCTATTTGGAAGTGTTCCTGTTTTTTGAATTTCATGAAAGATTCTTGCCAGGATTGATAGAAATTCCTCTTGAAAGGTTTGAAAGAATTCATTAGTAAATCCATCTGGGCCTGAGCTTTTGGTATGGGGGCAGACATTTGATTAATGTCTTAATTTCCTCAATAGTGATGGTTGTGTTTAGATATGCTACATGCTCTTCATTCAACTGTGGAAGATTATAAGAGTTAAAAAATTCATCCATTTCTTCCAGGTTTTGATTTTTAGTGGCATAGAGTTTCTCAAAATAGTTTCTGATTACCCTTTGGATCTCTACCATATCAGTAGAGATCTCTCCTTTTTCATTCCTAATAAGAGTTATCAAGTTTCTCTCTCTCTTTCTTTGTTAGTTTTGTCAATGGTCTCTCAATCTTTTTTATTTTTTCAAAGAACCAACTTCTGCTTTTGTTGATCTTTTGGATTGTTTTTCGGGTTTCCACTTCATTGATTTCTGCTCTCAGCTTTGTTATTTCCTTCTGTCTCCCTATTTTTGGATCCTTTTGTTGAGCACTTTCTAATTCTATGAGCTGTGTCATTAAGCTATTCAGGGATGCCCCATCTCTTTCCTGATGTGTGCTTGAAAACTTTAAATTTTCCTCTAAGTAACGCTTTTCCTGTTTCCCATAGGTTCTGATAGTTTGTGTCTCCATTGTCATTTGTTTCCAGGAAGGTTCTGATATCCTCTTTGATTTCATCTTGGACCCACTGTTTTTTTTTTTTTTCAGTATAATGCTGTTTAACTTCCAGGTATTAAAGTTTTCTTCTGTCTCCCTTTGTAGTTCATATATAATTTCAGGGCCTTGTGGTCATCGAAGTTAGCCTGCAAAATTTCTATCCTCTTGATATTATAGAGGTATGTTTTGTGTGCTAGCATGTAGTCTATCCTGGAGAATGTCCCATGTACATTAGAGAAGAATGTGTATCCAGGCTTCTGGGGATGGAGTGTCCTGTATATATCTACTAGGCCTTTTTCTTCCTTTTCTCTTTTCAGGTATAGTATATTCTTGTTGGGTTTCAGTCTGGTTCACCTGTCAAGTGTTGACAATGCCGTGTTGAGGTCTCCCAAAATTATCGTGTTGTTATTGATACTATTTTTCAGATTTGTCAACAACTTTATTAAATATTTTGCTGGCCCCTCATTCCGTGCATATATGTTTAGGAGAGTGATTTCTTCCTGCTGTAAGTATCCTTTGATTAATACAAAATGTCCATCTTTGTCCCTTACAACTTTCCTAAGTATATAGTTTGCATCATCTGATATTAATATTGCCTTTCCAGCTTTGTTATGGGTGTTGTTTGCTTGGATGATTTTCCTCCAGCCTTTTATTTTGAGTCTATCTTTGTTCTGACTATTCAGGTGCGTTTCTTGTAGGCAGCAGAAGGTTGGATTGAGTTTTTTGATCCATTTAGCCACTCTGTGTCTCTTAACTGGTACATTTAGTCCATTGACATTGAGAGAAAGAATTGTCCTGGGAGTAAGTGCCAGCTTTATATCGAAGTTTGGTGTGTCTGTTGGTCAGTCTTGTCTTAAAGTAGGTCGTTCAGTTTTTCTTTTAAGAATGGTTTTGAGTCTGTAAAGTTTCTGAGCTGTTGTTTGTCTGTGAAACCATGCATTGCTCCTTCAAACCTGAAAGTGAGTTTTACTGGGTGCAGTATTCTAGACAAAGCATTTCCTTCTCACCTTGAGTGTTTCCAGTGACAGGTCTGCAGTAAATCTCAAGGATGTTCTCTTGAATGTAATTACTCTTATCAATCTTGCTGCTTTAATAATTCTGTCTCTATCTGTGGAATTCGTCATTGTGACTAGGATGTGTCTTGGGGTGTTTTTTCTGGGGTCTCTTTTAGTTGGTACTCTTTGGGCATGCAGGATTTGATCACATGTATCCTTTAGCTCTGGTAGTTTCACTTTAATGATGTTCTTGACCGTTGATTCTTCCTGGAGATTTTCTTCCTGGGTCTTGGGACTCCAATGAATCTTAACTTGTTTCTGTTTAGCTTATCGTAGACTTCTATTTTCATCTGTTCCCATTCTTTGAGTAATTTTTCCATTGTTTGATCATTTTCTTTAAGGCTTTTTCCCATTTTCTTCTGCTCTGTGGAATTGTTATTCATCTCATCTTTCAGTGTACTAGTTCTATCCTCAGCTGCTATTAACCCATGGGAAAGCTCAACCATGTTTTTCTTCAATTCATCTCCTGAGTTTTTCAGACCTGAAATTTTGTTATTTTTGTTATTTGACCTGAAATTTCAGTTTGGAGTTTTCTGATTTCTATCTTCATATTCTCTTGATTCTTATTAGTGTTCTCTTCTATACTTTCTTTGAGTTCTTTGAATATCTTCCATATTGCGACTCTAAACTCCTTATCTAAGAGGCTGACTAGTTGGTTGGTCATGTTCAAGTCATCAGAGTTGCCCTCGTCATTCTCTATGTCTGGCACTGGCCTGAGTTGTTTCCCCATTGTCACATTTGGATTGTGGGTTTTTCTACCTGTTGTGGTTGTATTCATTGGCTAAATGATGTCCATGGCCGGGATGCAAAGCAGAGTGGCCGTGCTTCTCTGGCTCCACCCTTTCTGGGCGTGTAAACTCACCTTCAGGGAAGGCTCCAAGGAAGGCGAGCTGTCAGCAGATGAGCCACACACAGGATGAAATCAGGCTGAAAATGGAGCACAGCACAGAAGACAGGCAGATAGGGGTGCTAGCATCTGAGTTCCAGCAGAGTTCAGTGGCTTCCCCTTTCTGGGCTTGTAAGCTCACCTCCAGGGAAGGCTCCAGGGAAGGCAAGCTGTCAGCAGATGAGCCACACACAGGTTAAAATCAGGCCAAAAATCTAGTCTTTGTAATCTAATCATTATTTTCTTTGAAGTTCAGAAGCTTTTCAGTTTAATATAGTCCCATTTGTTTATCTTCCACTTGCTTAGACAGTTGTGCATTGTCCCAGAAGATGCCTTTAATTTCAGTGTTATGGAGAATTCTGTCTACATTTTCCTTGATGTACCTTATGGTTTTAAATCTGATATCAAGATTTTTAATCTATTTAAATTTGACCTTTGTGAATGGCATCTATATTGTCCCCCAAACCGGCCAGGAATGATTTCTGAGTGCAGAGCAGGAGTAAAGCCTGGGCGCTGCTGGTTGTGGCCTCCAAACAAAAACAAACAACAAAAAACCTGTTTTTAGCATTGTGATCCATTATTTATTTTCTTCCTTGCACTTTGCACTAAGGCCTTGTAAAACTTTTCTATGTCTATTTAATTGAATAGTTCTCATTGTAGAATTGATGATTGCAGATTCCATAATAGTCTTAATAAATCATCAAACATGTAAGTTTTATCTTAAATTTTTAATAATAAAGGCATCTCTGAGTTGTTTCTTCCAGTCTATTTACTCACCCCTATAAATTACTCTGCCTATTTGTATTGACCCACTGGTCAGGCACTGTTGTTTCCTTGCCTTTTTATTTTTCTGCTCAAGAAACATGAAGTTTCCATCAATATATATAGCTGCATTCTTTTCTTCATGACTGGTAAAAATTTGTCTGTATTGTGAAGAAAATTACAAGATGAATTTGCAGAAGTATTATGTGAGCTATGTGAATAAAATGAACAAATAGCTGGTGTTAGTCTTCATTTTCATCTTTGAGAAATCTTGTTATTTTTCTACCCATTTACATTTCAGCTTAATGCTATAATGGCTTGAAGAGACCAGCCATAATATGATAAAGACCTGAGCCTAAATGTTCACAGGAACAAAACATCCTACAATAGTTTTTGTGTCTCTTGACTTGTATTCTATCCATCCTACAACGATTTCCTTCTTCAAGATAGTTACCTACCAAGTTAAAAATATACACATCCAGAATGTTAGGAGTTACCATTCACACTTACAGAAAACCATAGCTGTTGAAAATGATATTTTGTAAAATTTACATTCTGTTAAGAATATCTCTTCTGTCAAAAATTGGATAGATACTGAAATGTATGTGCACTAAAATAAGGGTGAAAAATAGGTATGTGGAAGAAAATAATCAAAATTTTCTGCATTGATTTGTTCTATTCTGTGTTTACCCTAACAATAAACACTTAAATTTTTTCTTTCTTCTATGAGGAAGCATAGAAATAAATATTTATACCATAAAAATTTTACTAATGGAACAATATATCCTATTGATTTTCCATAATTTTCACTTTTAATACCTTAGAGTATTGACATTTTTAGGATCATCAAGTGAAAAATGTGTGGTAATGAAAGTTTTACGGGCTCAGAAGACCATGAAACTTAATGACTTCTTGTTATCATACCATGAAAATATTCAGGAATACTACCATTTTCTCTATTTATCCTCTTCTTAGTCCAAGTATCTTTTTCAGGTAATTTTGAAGAAATATTTATAGAAGACAATCATTAGTGTACTAAGATAACACATCATCACTCTTTGTGTAGGTTTATCCCCCATTTTTAAACTGAGAGCCTACAGCTAGTGTAATTCTTCAATCATACAACAAGTGTTTGTAGTTGCTGGTTTGGGTCTTTTTGATTTTTGCTTCTTTTTGTGTTTTATCTATTTGGTTGTTGTTGTTGTTGTTGATTTTTATTTGAGTGTGTGTGTTTAGTTTATTTTACTTTATTTTGTTTTGTTTTTGTTATGATTTTCTTCTTTTTTTCCCTTTATTCATTTTAAATCGATATTTATAACCCCCAGATGGACTCCTCTTGTTTTTTGTGTGTTGCTTCATTTTTGTAGAACATTTTAAGTTCCACTTTATTATCAAATTTTGACTCTATAACATGCTATAGTTTTATAATTTATATAACTTCTTCAAATGTTTATCTAGTTAGTAACAAACTTTGATTTATTTATTTCTATCAAACCTTTTCTAGCTTTTGCAGCAATTAATCTATCCTATTACTATCAATCCTATTGTTACTACACAAAGTTATCTATTTTTAAATAAAATTTTATTATATGCTTACTAGTTGGTATCTTTTTTTACTAAAGGTGAAAGGATATTTATTTATATAATCTTTGACTATATTTTTCATGAGAACATTTTTAGTTCTACTGTTATAAAATTTTAACTCTATAGTATACTATAGTTTTATATTTTATATAAGCTCCCTACATCTTATTCTATCATAGAAAAAATTAGACATTTTTATTACTTGTTAGCTATCTTGAATCTACTTTTCTATGAGAGGTAGAAATAAAATACATTTTTTTAATTTTGGGGGCCACCCCAGTTCTCAGGTTATTTTTGACTCTTCAGTCAAGAATCACTCCTGATGGTGCTCAGGGACAATTTGAGATACCGGTAATTGAACCCAAATTCATGTTAGAGGTTGAGAACCTGTAAGGCAAATGTCCTACCTGCTATTCTTTTGCTTTGACCCACATTTTTAATTTTTTACAAACTTCCATACACATTTTCTATTTGAAGATAGACAGTATGCCAAGTATGAGACACTATTGTTATATGGTTTGGATTTGCATTTCCCTGGTCGATATTAAGCTTTTCGTATTGTTTTGTTTTGATATTTGGGTCACACCTGCTGTGCTCAGGGATTACTCCTGGCTCTGTGCTCAGAAATCGCTCCTGATAGGTATAAAGGACCATATAGAATGCTGAGATTAGAACCACTGTCCTTCCTAGATATGGCTGCATACTGCCAAGGCAAATGCCCTACCACAGTGCTATCCTCTCGAGCCCTGTTCTGTTGTTTTTATTTGCTATTGAGTTGTGTAAATTATTTGCATGTTTTAGACATTAACTCCTTAACAGATTGATAGTTTACAAATGTTTGCTTCCATTAAGTGGCTATCCATTCCTTTTGTTAGTGTTTTCTTTTTCATGAAAAATTGAATTAGTAAATATAGTTGCACTTCTTTGTTTCTGTTGTTGTTGTTGTTGTTGTTGTTGTTGTCATATTCAAAAATTACTTGTCTTGCCCTCTAGCCTAGGATGGACTGAGGCTTCCCATATGGTCCCCAAAGCCAGGAGAGATATCTGAGCATATAGGCATGAGTAACCCTTGAGTGTCACCAAAATAAAATAAATAAATAAATAAATAAATACTGCCAAGGTTTATCTCAATGGCTTTTCTGCAATTTTTTTTCAAGTTTTATTGTGTAAATTTTATGTTGAGTCTTTGAATTTATTTAGTTGTTTTTCTTGTGTGTTGTCTAAGAATCCAGCTTTACTAATTTGCATGACTAAGTCAAGTTTACACACACACACACACACACACACACACACACACACACAAATTAATCTAAACTATCCCTTCCTCATTGTCTGTTAATGATTCCTTTTGTGTAAACCAATTTAAGCATATATTCAGTATTAGTCCAAGGTTCTCTATCCTTTCATTTTGTTTTATTTACATGCCAAACAAAGCAGTTCTTAGGACTTTATTTCAAGCTCTGCATTCAGGGACCACTCCTGGCCATGCATGGAGGACTAAATAAGTATGCTAGAGGTCTAACCCATGTTAGCTGGTTGCAAGATAGTCACATTACATGCTATTAATCTGGCAGTGTTCTCTGTTCTATTCCATTGATCTGTGAGCCTTTTGTCAACCAAATAATAATATTTAAATTGGAAAATACTTGTAATATAGTTTGAATATTCAAGAATTGTGATGCTTCTCATTTTGTTGTTATGGCTTTCTGATACACAAAATTATAATATTAATTATATTCATGTAAAAATGGTAATCTTGATTGTAATTTTATAGAAACTGTAAATTTTTTTTGTGTAATATGGGTAAATTAGTATTCTTCCAGTCCATAAGCACAGATACATTTTCTTTTATTTGTTTCTCTTTTTTTCTGATATCAGATTCTGATAGTTTGTGTGTAGAGGAAGATTCTCACTTCTTTGGTTAGTTTTACATCTAGTTTAATTTTTTTCTTCACTTTTAAGTATTCTTCTTTCATTATGACAGCCCATTGCTATTATATATACACATGATGTATAATACATATACATAAGTATAGATAATATATGATATGTGTGTATATTATCTATACATATGTGTATATATGCACATACATACCTAAAATATAAAATATATAATTCACAACTTGCTATCAATATAGTTTTATTTTTATTACAATCTGAGTTTTTATTTTCTTCTATTGCCTAATTGTTATAACTAAAAATCTTCCAAGACTTTCTTAAAGAAACGGACATCTTAAAGAAAAGCTTTCATCTTTTGACCACCAAGTATAACATTAACTGTGGATTGACCATATATTATCTTTATTATGTCCAAATATACTCACTCTATTCACTTTCTTTGATTTTTTTTTGTTTTGTTTTGGTTTTTGGGTCACACCTGGCAGTGCTGAGGGATTATTCCTGGCTCTACACTCAGAAATCGCCCCTGGCAGGCACGGGACCATGTGGGATACCAGGATTCGAACCACCATCTTTTTATACACAAGGCAAAAGCCTTACCTCCATGCTATCTCTCCAGCCCCCTCTCTTTTTCTTTTTACTTTCCTTTATATTTTTTTTTTTTTTTTTTTTTGGTTTTTGGGCCACACCCTGTGCCGCTCAGGGGTTACTCCTGGCTATGCGCTCAGAAGTTGCTCCTGGCTTCTTGGGGGACCATATGGGACACCGGGGGATCGAACCGCGGTCCGTCCTAGGCTAGCGCAGGCAAGGCAGGCACCTTACCTCCAGCGCCACCGCCCG
This sequence comes from Suncus etruscus, assembly GCF_024139225.1. Lineage (NCBI taxonomy): Eukaryota > Metazoa > Chordata > Mammalia > Eulipotyphla > Soricidae > Suncus > Suncus etruscus. The sequence continues at coordinate 84,872,003 of NC_064851.1, read as the reverse complement.
GCCCTTTCCTTTATATTTTTAAAATTGAAAACAATCTTAAATTTTATCCAATGCTTTCTTCATCTATTTAAAAATATAATTTCCTTTATTTTATTCGTGGAATATAATTGACTTTTGGTTATTAAAGTATCTGATTGAGCCACAGTCCTTAAAATTGAACAAAAGTGTCATTTTGTAATAATATTATATTATTTTGACATATATACAAAAATTTGGTTTTCTGCCTTTTGACATATATACCAAAAATTTGTTTTTATGTTATGTTTGAAGGACTTTACATCTAAGTGTATAAGAGATATTTCCTACAATATTATTTTTGTTAGGTCCTTTATCTAACTTTGCTATCAAGATTATGTTGTTCTTATAAAATGAGTTTAAAAAGTATAAAGAAAAAGTGTATATTTTACTATTTTAGAATATTTAATGACAACTGATAATATTTTATTTACATATGGATGCATGGCAAAATTCTTCAATTAACATAATAAAATAATAATGAATAATAAATAAATAAAATAAAATATTCATAAAATTTGGGGAATATATGTGTTGAATTACTTATTCAATTTTCTTGCCAGTAATTTATTTGTTTAGATATTTTTACTTATTTATGACTAAATCTGGTAGATTATTTATTTTTAAGAATTTATTTAGATCTTCTAAGATGTACAACTTGTTGATGTAAAATCGTTTATAATAATATCTAGGTTTTTGGGCTGGAGCAGTGGCACAAGCGGTAAGGTGTCTGTCTTTCCTGCTCTAGCTGAAGATGGACCACAGTTCTATTCCCCTGCATCCTATGTGGTCCCCCAAGCCAGGAGCAATTTCTGAGCTCATAGCTAGGAGTAACCCCTGAGCATCACAGGGTGTGGCCCAAAAACCAAAAACAAACAAACAAAAATCTAGGTTTTACATTTCTGAAGTATTAATAGCAGAGTCCATCTGCCATTTAAATTTTACTTACTTGTTTTTTTCCTTTCTTCTATATTGTTAAATTGTTGCTAGAATGTAGTTTAATGTTTGACAGTAACCTTATACATGGATAAAATAGCACAAGGCACTAACAATGGGCAGCTTTTGGAAACTAGAAGACAGATATATTATTTGTCTCAATGTTGTTATTCAATATATACATGATATATAATATATGTAATTTAAAACTTGTTATCGGGGCTGGAGCAGTAGTGCAAGCATTAAAGTGTCTGTCTTGTGAGTGCTAGCGTAGGAAGGACTGAGTTTCAATCCCCCGGCATCCCATATGGTCCCCCAAGCCAGGAGCAATTCCTGAGCTCATAGCCAGAAGTAAACCCTGAGCGTCAACAAGTGTGGCCCAAAAACAAACAAACAAAAAACAACTTGCTATCAGTATACTTTTTGCAGATATATATCTATATACTTTTAGTAAATATGTAAAATATGTTTATATATATATATTTTTGCAGATACTCAGCAAAATATTTACCATACTCATTTTTATATCAACTATCAATTACTGTAAATCCCTAAGGAAGTGTATCTTGTTCTCACAATGTAATGATTTAGGTGCTTAAGCATACTTTATGCCATCATACTATATTTTGGTATTGTTAGGTCTGAGATCTGAATAAGGAGGGATGCTATTTTGTAAAAGCCACATGGCAGGCTTCTCAGGTTTTGAACAGGGAGAGAAGCCACTTTGTAAGGACCACATAGTTTTCAAGCAATATGCTAAGTTTTCACAAATATATTTCCATTAACACAGCCCCAAATTATCTGTCCATACCAGGTAGTCTATCATGAAGGACACAGAGCAGTAGAACAATAGCCAAACATCAAAAAGCTAGAACTTTCCTATATCCCTTCCCGAAACAACCCTCTTCATGACCTTGGGCAGAGTTCGTCTCCTTGTGGAGATTGCCCTGCAGACCAGTATGGGGGCTTTTTGGCAGGTGGATTAAAGTTTTGTTCAACTTTACTCCAATTGAGTGGTCTTGTCCTTCAACTCTGCACTCTAGCAATATCATAGTGAGTATAGTAATTGGCCATCAATGCAACTTCTAAAGAAGATGTGACTAATTACTTTGAGTTGGAATTGGTTAACTCCAAGAGTATGCTTGGGGTAATGTAGTAAATCAGATATTTATCTTTAATTATTGGCAGTTTTTGTCCTGACTTAATGTTGCTATAAATGAAAAGGTAGAGGGGATTTTTTGTTTGTTTTTGTTTGTTTGTTTCTCTGTTTTTGGGTCACACCCAGTGACACTCAGGGGTTCTTCCTGGCTATGCTCTCAAAAATCACTCCTGGCTTGGGAGAACATATGGGACTGGGGATTAAACCCATGGGTTGGTCACAAGCAAGGCAAACACCCGACCACTGTGCTATTGCTCTGGCCCTAGAATTATATTTATCTAATTATAATATATATGTAAAAATGTAAAATGTAAGCGGTGTTATATTCTAATTTTTTAAACCTCAACTTAGGATGCACGTAAAAATTTCAATACTGAAATCTTTGTTTCATTTTTATCAGGATACAAAGTTTTAGGATAATTATAGTATTGTAAAATTATTGCTAAACTATGTTATTTTTAATTTTTAACTTATAAAATAATAGTAAAATGATAATGATTACCACTACTAACCATAAACTATTAAGCATATATTGAATTTTTCTGATGGGATCTTTGACCTTTAAGTCCTGACTTCATTTCTACAGATTCTTTGGTTCTACAATGAGAAATTCCAAGGTTGAAAGACAGCACAGAGCAAATAAAATTACTTCATCCTTTTAGTTTGATTATTTTTAAAGTGAAATTATCATTGCTATTAATTCAAGTCCAAAAGATAAATGATAAAATCCTTAGAGTCTATCACTAAAATGTGCTTTAACAGTTTAATCTTTCCAAATTAATTTATTTTATAAGAAAGCACAAACAGAAATCTTATAACACAGTCCTTCATCTTAATGATCCTTTTTCATCTCAACAAACTAAGTGAGGGAGGCAATTTTCTGCAGACAAGCTATCCTCAGCCTGTGAATTGGTTGTGTTTCAAAAGGTCACTCACTGGTCAATGAATACATTAAACTCAGGATATTCAGCAGCAAAGTGCCAAAACCCTGCCATTGACTTTTAGTTGTCAGACACCAAACTTCTGTTTTGGGGGGAAAAAAAGTCATGATTTAAACCCTCCCTGCAAAAAAAGTAGAATATTAAATTATCTTACTTTGTCATAAGAGAAAGTATAAGTTCTATGTGAATCTAAAAGGTTTGCTACATATTTCTTCAGGCAACTCCATGGTCTGATTCTTCTAAAATGGTTTTTAAATAATGTGAGATTTATTTATCATGATGACAAAGCTTGGACAGTTTTTCCCAAGAAGGGATAGCTGAGATCTAATCCAAAACTTATTAAACTTTTTTCCACTTACATTATTTTTAGACATTTTACTCAATCCTGGGTATGTAGGCATATATAATAGGCATACAAATTAATATTTATTGATGAAAAATCAGAAAGAAAAATGTATATTTGAGGGGTCATATCTGGCAGTTAGCAGGACTTTCTCCTGGATTACACTGAGGGATCACTCCTGGCATGTTGTGAGGCCATAAAGGGTGCAGGACATGAAATCATGGTTGGTTGGTTGCAAGGGAAACCTTTAAGTATGCTTTACAATTACTCCAACACTAATATAAATATAATATTTAAATATTTTGATTAACTAATTGTGAATTAATAAGTTACAAAATTATTCATGTTTAATATTCAGGCTTACAATGATTGAGCTTCAGTTCACCAGTGTCCTCTTCCCTCCACCAATGTCTCCAGTTTCCCTCCTATCCCTAGGCATGAATCTATGGCATGCACTTTTAGCATTTTTTTCCTGTAAGGCACTGTGACTTCCAATACTATTACTTGTAGAGGAGATGATTTCCTTGGGTTAGGCATTAAATATCCCTTCATCACTATATAAAGAATGAAATGTCTTTACACTAACTCCAGAGATGAAAAATACATCATCCCCAGTCCTACTGAACATTTTTATATTTATTGCAACCAAACTTGTACATTGGTTACTGTAATTGTAGTTGTTTTTATTCAACAATAGCTGAGTAAAATAATAGATTCAGATATATGAAATTGAAACACTGAATTTTTTATATGGGCCAGAAATTGATTAAAGTGCTTGCCTGGCATACAGCCAATGTATTTGATTCCAGACACACACATATGGTCCCACTAGTACTACAAAGAGTGAGTGCATAGCACAGAGCCAGGAGTTCTCTCAAAATACCACAAAAATATGGCATAAACACTATCCTACAATAAAATAAAATATTTTTTATCTTGACTTGCAGTGGGGAATGGGGAGGAGACTTTGAAGAGAAGAAAACTCTGAGGACCAGCCAGGCAGTCATTTCTGTGCAAAGGTCTGAATATGCAAGACTGCATGGTGATACTAAGGGGTATTCAGGCCCCCCCACCCATGTTGGGGGCATCTAGAACAATATTTATTGATGCTCAGGAGCTTCTAGAATTGCAGTAAGTGATGCTCAGGTTTCATGTCATACTGAAATCAAATCAAATATCAGTTAAACACATGCTAGGCACACATAATAACTACTGTACTATCTCCTTGACTTTGTCTAGCCACTTAAAGACAGTGTTTAGCACCTTTGTACTAGATAGTTCCAACAACAACAAAACTAGGCTACAGTATTTTATAGTACTAGTTATAAAAGAAATAAACTAAGTATAAAATATAAAGCCTTTGAGAGTAGTGTCAGGGTACATAAATATCCTTAAAGTTTATGCACAAAATATGATTTCCATTAGATGAGAATTTTCTTTTTTTCTCCACTGTAAATCCTATACACTATTCTTTAAATTTTGTTCTAACTTGTACATTCAGAATGATATATTGGATGGGTAGTTAGAGCCTATATAGTTAACAGCATTTTCTGCTTAGAGAAATAATTTTGTACTAAATCCTCAAAGAATTATTTATGTATTATATATTTTATAGTTGCTCCTAATACTTTTATTTTTATAAATAGCTATTACTATCTAATCTGGCTCTGTTTTTCTAACTACACAGGTGACTTATTTAGACTTGCTTAAAAGTTTTCTTGGCATAGCAGATCTTCTTTGCCCCATGCCCTATCAGAAACTTCTGGGGGAAAAATGCTGTAGAGACAACAGCAGCAGTTGGGTAACAATATAGAGGAGCCCGAAGATGCCAAGAGCAACTCGTGCTTGGGGAACCTGAGGGTGAAATTCCCAAAACACTGTGCCCAGCAACGGGTACAGACTACTGGAGAAGGACCAAAGGTGAATGAAATGCTCATGGATCATATTATAAGATTGAAATTTAATTTTTAACTTTTTACTTTGATTTTACTTTGATTTTTTACTTTGTAATCATAGTGTTTAAATTTTAAAAGTCTTTAAAAGAAAGAAAAGATTAAAAAAAGAAATTTTATCATTTGAGAACCTGGCAATTCACTTCCGCTTTAGCTTTGAGACGATAACATCTCAAATGTTTACTGTGCTTGGCATGAAAAAAATGCATGACACACAAAAAAATCTCACAAATGCTTCAGCTAATATAGCATGGGAGAAAATAAGCTTATAAGCAATTTGATCTTCTAAAGTTTTGTGCCATTTTACACTTATAGAGGAGAAATGCAACTGTCTTAGTAGCTCAGGTTGTTGAAGGAAATACAAGATTAGGATTTAATAACACATTATTTTTAAATATTCTGCAGAGTGAGAAATCTAAGATGCAGTTTCTGATGAGAGCTCTTTCAGGATTACAGCTGATACTTTCCATTATGTCCTCACACATTTCCCTTTTGTTTACAGAAACATGCTATCTCTTCTTCAAAAACTCCTTACTCCCTCTTAAGACTCCCTTCTTTCATTACATAATCTAAAATTAGTTAACATACATTTGACTTCCATATCTAAGTACCATAATATTTGAATTATATAATCAACTTATTAATGGAAGAAGGCAGGGTGAATATTCCACTGTGTGTATATATGTCTATGTATGTATATGTCTATAAACTAAATTTTCATAATGTATTCACCTGTCATTGGACATCTAAATTAATCCTATAACTTAGCTATTGTACTAAGTGTAGCAATGAATATTGATGTATAGCTATAAATGTAAAGCACAAAATCAACAAAACTAAAAACTTGAGATCTAAACTGCTATCACCAAACTTTGAAATATTCCTGTCAAGGCAGCTAGCAGGGATTTTGGGTTGGGGTTCAGAGATGATGGGATATGGAAACACTGATGATGGTAGTTTACACCAATGTTGGGATTGGAGTTGAAATAGTATGTGCCTAAACTCAACTATGAATAACTTTGTAAATATTTTTGCATATTTAGCTAGATTAAAATTTTTATTAAAAAAGAGGAAGAGGTGGGTAAGAAGGAAAATCACATATAAACAAACACACTATCTAAAATAGAGGTTAGTGTCAGAAGTGAATTGATGCCTTAACAATAAACTAAAACTTATCATACCAAAAGACTGGTACTACTCATCATAATTTTGAAGGTTTTGGTTGAATAGAATAGTTACTTTAGATCTGTGATTCTGTCAGATATAATTTTCATCCCAAGCAACATTGTGCAATGTCCAGAGACATATTTGTTTGGCACAACTGTCTGAAATGAGGCGCTATAAGATTTCTAGCTGGTAGAGGTCATGAATTATCTAACCATTCCACAAAACATAAAATAGGCTCACTTAACAAGTAATTACTAATTCTAAAATATAAATATTATCAACATTAAATAATAAATCTGCCTCTAGAAAGATATTGATAAGAATTGGCTCTGTTTAACAAAGTATTAGAAAAGGTGACAACTTTAGACAACTTAAATATATAATTATGAAAATAAAATATCTCAAATTTATTTTTGTTACCATCACAATTATGACATCAATATAATTTCAGAGCTTATATACAAAAATGATTCGTGGAGCCGGAGAGATAGCATGGAGGTAAGGCGTTTGCCTTTCATGCAGGAGGTCATCAGTTTGAATCCCGGCGTCCCATATGGTCCCCCATGCCTTCCAGGAGCAATTTCTGAGCGTGGAGCCAGGAATAACCCCTGAGCACTGCCGGTGTGACCCAAAAACCACACACAAAAAAAGGATTCTTTACTGGTCTCTTAGTGATGAAGTCAAAATTCTCTCTGATGTACTTTTACATTTGAATAAGTAATCTCTTATGAACTATTCCTCCACAAATAGAAATATTTTAAAATCTTGAAAAAAATCAAGAAATTAAGAAAAAATAAAAAATTTATGAGGAGAAAATAATTTCACTCAAGTATGTAGCAGTACAGTTTGTACTCAATGTACACAACAACTTAAATTATTAACCACAACTTTTAGTTATTCCTTCTAAAAGCAACATTATGCTTTCCACAGTTTTCCTCATGCAATATCAATGCATTGCTAATTTTATATTTATGAAATATTTTAATTATTTAAATATTTAATTTTTTTAATATTTAAATAATTTTATATTTATGAAATCAAGAGTAAAACAAATGAGTTGTTCAAAAGTATGCAAACAAAGTTTATTGTAGAAATGATACAAATATCTGTAATTTTATCAGAAAATATGGAATTGTTTTTTCTCATTTTTTCTTTTTTGCCTAGAAAGTTTAAAAATAAATGCCAGCACAAATAACAGGTTTTAGGATTGGAGATATAGCACAGAGGGAAGGGCGCTTGCTTTGCAATTGAACAATCCACCTTCCACCTCTGGCATCCATACAGTCCTCCAATCACCATCATGAATGATTTCAGTATTCAGAGTTAGAAGTAATCTTTGAATATTGTCAAGTCTATTCCCATGCACAAAACAGAACAGAAAGAAAACAAAAAGGCAAACTATCAGAATTCAGATGTGGGAAGGAAAAATATAAATAAAGAGGATTCAATGAATACTCTCCACCATGACTAATGCTGAAAAAATGAATGTATATTCTGGTGTTCCAGGTTCCTTTCTAAGATTGTGCTCCTTCTGCAGAAGTAAGGGATCTCTCTGCATAGTTTAGTCCTATGACAATCAGTTAAATCTGACTACTAACGACTTTATGAACTCCATCCCCACAGAAAAAAGTAATAAAATACAGCCAAGTCCTAGTATAAAAATTGTTCAGAACTTAAACACAGATGTCCACAAGATTCCTACTGGCTGATGCTAGAATTTCAATCTGGCCTGGCATCAACAAACAACAAAAAGTTACTAGTATGTTAAATGATACCAGAGTATTTAAGCTCTACTAGAATGAAAAAAATCTATCCTCAAATGGCACCCAAGAAGAACATAAAGCAAATGAAATTTATTTTTATAGGTATTTCTGAGCATTAGAACTCATCATTAAAGTCAGATAACCCACTGAAGTCTGAATTCCAAAAGCAAGTATAAGGCCAATAGAAAGAAGAGACTAAAGACAAATATTATTGGTTTCTTGTTTGTTTTTTATTTAGGAACTATTGCTTACATAAATGCCAGTAATTTGTGTTTTAAGTATAAAGTTTTTCATCTGAAATCATACCATCAGTGTCCCCATAATCACTCCCAGGTTCCTGCTTTCCTCCTTAACAGATATATTTTAAGTTTAATTATTAAAATGTGGATCCTATGTTTATAATAGTATTGGTTCTAGGAGTTAAGTTATATACAGATATATTTATATATGCATATCTACATGTATGTGTATATAATGTGTATATATCTGTATATATACAGATGTATAAAGTTAAGTTATATAGATATATATCACAATGTTATTAAAGTCATTGTCTGAGGATTTACTAAGTTGCTTGTTGCTAGCTGAGCTTTTTATGTTACTATTTTTGCTAATTGAGCTTAGTGGGGTTTTATGCTACTTTTCTATCTAATTTACTATGCTCCTACCATGCCGTTAGTGTTGTGAATTTGGAGGTGTCGCTCCAAGAGCTATAGAAATTGATTCTTGGACCCCTTCTGACACAGCCCCAGAACTTTTGGTCCAAAGATTAGTATACCACTGGTTTTATCAACTTGGCTTGGCATCTCTTCTTAGGTTAGTCATGGCCATTTGCCATGACCTAGTCTTCAATTTTTACCATGTTTATTTGTATCAAGAATGCAAAAAATACAGCAGGCAGAGCATTTGCCTTGCACACTGCTGACCTTGGTTAGATCCCCAGCCTCCCATATAGTCCTCAGAGCCTGCCAGGGTAATCCCTGAGCATCACTAGGTATGCCCCCCCCCAGAAAAAAACAAATATAAAAACAAACAACAAATTAAAAAGAGAGATAATGCAAAATATAAAATATATTAAGGATTTTAAAGTGTTCCTCCCTGGCTACATTCCAAGATACATTTCTCTAAATCGTAGTATAAATCCCAAGGTACAAATGTACATTTCTACTAGATTGTTTTTCTTATTATTTGTTTGTGTATTTGTGTGGAATGTGTGTGTATTGAATAGACTATGGGTAAAATATATAAATTAAAATTAATTCTATAAAAAGTTGTATTTTCTTTAGAGTTCTGAACTATAGATTTTTTATTTTTATACACATAGGTAATGAGACACAAAATGTAATACATGTCTTCAAAGACAAATTATTTTACTCATTTTTAGGTTTGGAAATTGTTTCTCAACTTACCTGGTTAAACTCCTTTTTTTCCTATAAAAGAAGGATAAAAATTATTTTGCATTTAATATTTAATAAAAGCTTTTTTTAAATATCATGACTTACAATAGCATTTATACAAAAATTTTCGGCATATAATAATACTGCAAGTCACCTTCTTACCATACCTCCACCAACCAGTGTCTCCTTGTTTTCTCCTGAGCCTTCTGCTGAGGATCATAATTTTTTATTTTGTAGTTATTATGAGAATTAAATAAAGTAATGTTCCATATATGTTGTTAAAAAAACAAGTCATTTCCTGAATATATTTGTCTTTATGTTTTGATTTTGGTTTGCCTTAGAGCCAGATCTGAGGTGCTCAAGGCTTGATTCTGGCTCTGCACTTGGAATCACTCTTGTCAGAACTCTGGGGATTATTTGGGGTTCTTGGGTCAAACCAAAGTTGATTGTGTGCAAAACAAGTGTCCTCACCAATGGACTATAATAATCCAGTTCCCTGAGATTCATACTTACCTGCATTGTGTGCAAAATGTTAATTATTACCGGAAATTTACCCAGCTCTATTCTTTTGACTATCTTGACAATCAGAAGCTTGTAGAGATTTATTATGATTCTTTGTTTCACATCTCACTCTAATTTTGCCCTTCGTGCTATCATATGTTCAGTTTTCAGATGTGTACTAAACAGAATCAAAAGCTATGGTCCTACTAGAGCTAATTATTGAACATCCAAGCTAAACAAAAAGAAAAAAGATGCCTATATAACTCCTTCTTAAGTAGATTGACTGTATGGTTTCCTCGCACATTAATAATTCTATTGAAGGTTTTTGTCTTTAGATCATAATCCCTTATTTGACCCCCTGTGTTCTTCCTCTGTTGTAGCTCAGCAGGATACATGCATTAACATGCTCGGGATATTGGTTTCTTAAGGTGAATCCTCTTTGCTTTGTCAAAGTGACCTAATAGCCCACTCTATCTTTCTAGCTAACCTAATCCCTAGTGTGTCATTGTGTGTAAACACACAGAAATAGTTCGGCTTTTTTGGTGTACATAGACACCAAAGCAACCATGTTTAGAAGACCAAACGAGAAACTCAAAATTATAACTGTGATAATGATGACAAAGACACTAAATACTAGCTTTGGGCAGACATTGTACAAAGTCATTTCTACTTATTATCTCTAATAAACATCAGAACAACTCTATGAAGCAAATTATCATCAAATTATAGGGAAAAAAACGTGAGTAAAAGGGTAAATATCTTGCTTAAGATTTGCTTATAACGGGGCTGGAGAGATAGCATGGAGGTAAGGCATTTGCCTTGCAAGCAGAAGGTCGGTGGTTGGAATCCCGGCATCCCATATGGTCCGCTGAGCCTGCCAAGAGCGATTTCTGAGCATAGAGCCAGGAGTAACTCCTAAGTACCTCCAGGTGTGATCCAAAAACTATAAAAAAATTTTTTTTTCTTATGACTAGAGTAGATATTTATTGGAACTTAACAAAAGTCACACACTCCAGGTGGGCAGGAGAGAGAAAAAGAGAGAATTTAATCTTTATATCTAGTATAATATATAGTACTATTAATATTATGCCTATTTTGGTTCATAAAGTATTTTACACAGATAAAATTGAAATTTTCCGAGATTATTCATAAGGGTAAAAATAGAGTTTGAAATTATGCAATTTATCCCCAAAAGTTTTATTCTCAACTACTTAACAGTTTAAAGCTGGATTTCAAAGCCTAAACCACTAACAAACAAATCCAATAAGATGCCATACAATAAGTCACTTTTATGAACTCCAAATATATCTCCTATATTATATATACTTATATAAATACACACACACACACACACACACACACAGAAACAGAAATGACAATTAGATCCTAATTGGTCCAGAATTATTCAGTAAGCTCTTGGCAGTACTATTCACTGTGCGGGAAGCTTTTGGTGAAGTATGTCATTTATAACTCTTTAGGAATCTATATGAGCCTTCCAAAGATAACGTTTTGGGCTTACCTGGGACTCCTAGTATAAAATGCACACGATTTTCCTTAAAATGAATTCACAGATATATATTTAAGGTCTGATAGCACTCTTGATCAGAGAATAAAATATAATATTAAATAGTTTAAGAAAAATTTTATAATTGTCTAGGCTCACAGGCATATGATATTAACAAATTTGAAAGTGGGCCAGAGGCTGGGGCCGGAGTGGTGGCGCCGAGTCTGAGAGGTAAGGCATCTGCTTTGCAGGCACTAGCCTAGGACTGACCACTGTTTGATCGCCAGCGTCCCATATGGTCCCCCAAGCCAAGAGCGATTTCTGAGCACATAGTCAGGAATAACCCCTGAATGTCACCGGGTGTGGCCCAAAAACCAAAAAAAAAAAAAAGTGGGCCGGAGAGATAGCATGGATGTAGGGAGTTTGCCTTGCATACAGAAGGACCGTGGCTGGAATCTTGACATCCCATATGGTCCCCCACCCTCCAACACACACCCCGTGCCTGCCAGGAACGATTTCTGAGCGTAGAACCAGGAGTAACCCCTGAGTGCTGCCGGGTGTGACCCGAAAACAAACAAACAAACAAAAAACAAACAGAAATTTGAAAGTAAGCAAACAGCAATATGTCATATAATTTAATGATAAAACCATGGACTCTAATGTCTACACTTGCTGTTATTATTATTATTATTAATAATAATATTATCTATTTTTATTTTGGGCCAATGCTCAGGGGTTACTCCTGGCTATGTGCTCAGAAATCGCTTCTGGCTTCGGGGACCATATGGTCAGTCCTGGGTCAGCCACATGCAAGGTAAACGCCCTACCAGTATGCCATTGCTCAGGCCCACTAAGTTTGTGTGTGTGTGTGTGTGTGTGTGTGTAATGACACTCAATTTATTTATTTTTCTTAGTAATTGCTTTATTTAAGCATCATGGTTACAAAATTGTTCATCGTTGGGTTTCAGTCATATATTGTACACCATCCTTCAACAGTAGACCCTTCTCTCCACCAATGTTCCCTGTTTCTCTTCCACCTACCACCCCACCTGTCTCTAGGGCAGGCAATTTGCTTCTTTCTCTCATTCCTCCCCCTTCCCTTTTGTCAATGTGGCCTGCTCTATTGTTTAATGGAGGGGTTGCTTGTATGTCACTTTCTCCCTTTTCAGCACTGAGTTCTTGTTCAGAAAGATCAGTTCCAACAATCATTGACCCAGAGTAGACCCTTCTCTACTCACCACTCTTTGTGGTTAGCTTCATACCCTGGGCTAGACCTCCACTTCTTAAGTTTTAAAACTCAGTTCAGTCATTCAGTTGCTGGGTAGTTAGGCAAATAAGTTAATATATATATATATATATATATATATTGATTTTATTTGTGCATATATAAAATAGATGATTTATTTTAAATTTTATATTAAAATAGATTGTTGAAAACTTAAATAACATTGCAGTTCTTTTATAACAATATTTTAGTACAATGCTTCCAATGGCAGGTTATCTATATATTCTGATATATTTTAACTTTTTATATTCCTGCTTCTTTCAAATTTTCCATAATTTGAAATCCAATTATTCACAGGTATTCCTTGACTGTCTTGTACAAGGTTGTGAAATTATTTATATTATATAAATATTATCTACATCTAAAACCTTTTTTAATTTCTTTGACCTTTCAATGCTTAAGGGAATGAGAAATGATCAAATATTTCTAGCTAAATTCCAGTTGATAATAAAGATGAATTAAAAAGAATCTCATAATTTAAAAAATATATGCAGTTTCTGAATATGTTCTCATGTTTCTCATGATTATGTCCAAGTATATAAAAATTTTCTATGACGGGGCCAAGAGATAGCAAGGAGGTAGTGCATTTGCCTTGCATGAAGAAGGCTGGTGGTTTGAATCCCAGCATCACACATGATCCCCCAAGCCTGCCAGGAGCGATTTCTGAATGTAGAGCCAGGAGTATCCCCTGAGCGCTGCCGGGTGTGACCCAAAAACCAAAAAAAAAATTCTATGAAACATAGGATCTATTAAAAATGTAATATGGGGCCGGAGCAATGATACAGCAGTAGGGTATTTGCCTTGCACTCTGCTGACCCAAGACTGACTGCAAATTGGTCCCCTGAGCCAGGAGCAATTTCTGAGTGTATAGTCAGGAGTAACCCTGAGCATCACTGGGTGTGGTCCAAAAAAAAGAAAAAGAAAAGAAAATGTGATAAATATTAATTTAATATATATGTGTTTTAGGTGATTTTAACACATCAAAAATTGTGAACAAAAGCATATTGGAATCAAACACAAAAATATAGACATTTATTTTGGTAGTATCAAAAAATAGCCATATTCCCATGGCTTGATTTTTTTTTTTGCTTTTAATTTCATAATAGCATTTTTTTCATTAGCCTTTGGAAGGCATAAGTTCAAATGTGTATAAAATTAATAAAAATATTATTTGTTATTTTTACAGCTACTGATTTTCCATGCATAGTCAAATAGTCATTGAAAACCAATGCATGCTCTACTTTTACAGGTGTTGAAGTAAGTTTCTTACACATTTTCTATGGAGTCATATGCACAAATGAATGAGATCCAGTTTGGCCTACCCATACAAAACCAATTACCATGAACTGTTGACTACTCATCATTTTGTTGTATTTCAGACACAAAGTGAAATGCTAGACTCTATGCATTACTTATACAAGTTTACCATGTAATTTAATTCTAGTACAAAAGTATCTAATTCTTAGATGTAGCATGAGTTCACTAATTTGTAATTTACATATATTGATGTAATCTTAGAAAAATTTTTGTACTTACTTTAAACTTTTGCACCAAGGAAGTCCATCTTTCGATCCTGTACAATTATCTTGTTAGTTGGTGCATGTTGTCATTATTGTTGATGTTACTGTGAAGACTTCGATTAGCCTTATAAATTACACTTCAGACTTCACTTAATTCTATCAACAATTTGTGACAAAATGGTTATCTCTGTTATAGATTAAGAAAATGATAACAAAAATCATTTATATTGAGATAAACCTCTTCTACTCTAATACTAGTCAGTTCTACTTAATAAAATTTAGGAATGACTAAATGTAATATTTTTATATGGCCATCTCAATACTTTTCTTTGCTGATATGTATTCAGCAGCCAGTCAAACATCACAGTTAATCCTAATTGACACCTAAGTGAATAGTCTCAACAAAGAGGCCTATAATTAAAGAGCTAAATGACGGAAAATAATGAATTACTTTACTACCTTCTGTGATGTTTTTTCAAGAACAGGATTGAAATAGATATTGTGTCAGCAAGCCTAAAACCCATGACAGTGGTACAGTCATCTATCTTTGTTCTAGTTATTCAAGACTTACCCAGTATTACATCAACTTACAGTGACAAATTAACAATAACTGAAATGTTCCAAAGCACAGAAATAAGACAAGTAGGAACAAGTGCAGATACTTATGCAATAAATATTTTGTTTAAATATCACATGCTAACTTTTCTTAGTTTACAACTTGGTTCCTTATTTACCTTGCTTTAAAGAGTTATAGTCTGATATTAAAAGAATGGTAAAAGTAAAATGCTCACATAAAATTCTGTGAATATTATTATATAGATACCAATGGATGAGAATTTATGGGAATTAAAAAAAAACTTGACTACTTCTAGTCTACATGATATGAGAAAAGCAAGATAAAATATGCTGAGGATCATACTTATTCAAGGTGCACTGTGACCTCCCCAATGGAGTCATGTTTATTATTTCTTATAGAATTGCAGTACTCAGAACCAGGCTAGATAAAAATTCAACACATGTGTTGTGGTTTTATTTCAACCTAGATTAATGTGTTTTTCCCCCTTCATAGAATCTTAGGAAAGCAGTAAATGGTCAAAGTTACAGAGTTTATAAGAAGTAAAACAAAGTGTAGAAAATACACATCTAACTGTCACAGCCCATATGAGGGAAGCACAGAAAGATAAAAATCAATATATCTGAATTGAATTGTTAGGAAATAGTCACTGAAAAACTACAGATTTCTAACTGAAAAAGATAACCAGATGATAGTTCTTTCAATTGCATACATTTTTGTATAGTAGCTAGAATGCTTACAAGTCCTAAAAACTAGTTTCTCAGACTGATATTTTCTCCTCAATATAATAATTATGTTTCTTCATATTTTACTCTTCACTTTTGACCTGCTACTCTCATGATCATTGGTAGTTTTCCTCCTATAAATTATCAAATATGAAAGACTCGGTATGCAATTAAATGTCTGTTTTAGTCATAGTTTTTTTTAATGAAGACTGACTCTACATTATAAAATGTAGACTTATGAAAGGTATTTTCAATCATTCAGTTTTAAACATCATCCTAAAGTATAACATTCCTCAAAAAATTCAAGTGAATAATGGGACCTCATGCTCCTCATATAGGAAACACAATTAAGAATATTGAATTTTAAACAGTTTGTATAATAGATGCTTAAAATGAGAGACACATGTTCACTGGTATCTGGCATTGTTTTTGATTTTTAAAATGTTCTTTGCATCTTTGCACTTGTGCATTTTGTCTTAAAGCATCTTTCAGGATCCCCATTAATCTGAATAAACTCAACAAAATCAGAGCAGAGCTGTTTTGGCAGAAGGACAAAAGACACTTTCCTCTCAGCTGGTAACAAATTGCTTTCATTAACAACAAAGAGTCTTAGAACATTATTCTACTTGAATTTCTGCTTAGTGACAAGTCTAAAGGGTAGACCCAATGTTCACTGTAAACAATAAGAATGGATGGGTCTCACAAGCAGAATGCCATTCTATGATTATAAACCTTGACATTCCAGGAGAATAATATAGGAAGCTTCCAACCAGAAAATACCAAAGTAAAAATATTGAATAGTTTAAGTTCAGAATTATTCCATGGTCATGACAATTTTTAATTCATTCTTACTTTTTTTTTTTTTTTTTTTTGCTTTTTGAGCCACACCTGGTGATGCTCAGGGGTTACTCCTGGTTATGCGCTCAGAAATAGTTCTTGGCTTGGGGGACCATATCGGATGTGGGGGGATTGAACTGCAGTCCATTCTAAGTTAGCGCATGCAAGGCAAACACCTTACTGCTTGCGCCACCGCTTTGGCCCCTTTCTTATTACTTAATTTATGTTTTAGATGGTAGACATTTACAAATTTAAGTATACTTAATATAAGAGAATAATTTCCTTAGACTATTTTGTGGAATAGCTTATCTTAAAAATATATAATTCTATTACTTTGGAACTTTTGATATCAACAGGAAGTGAATATTAATTTGTGAAAATTATTTCAAACAAACTTGGGAATTATCCCAAGGATTATATAATCAGCACTAAAATTAAGCACATTTAGATTAAGTACAAAGTTATATTAAAAGAAATCTTAACATAATATGAAAAATATATTGTGCTTTTTTTCTACTTTACATCTTGGAATTAATATTTTATTATAAATTTCCAAGTAGTGAACTAATAAAAATACACTAACTTGTATGATCTTTACTTTTTTTTTTGTTTGTTTTTTGGGTCACACCCAGCAGCACTCAGGGGTCACTACTGGCTCCATGCTCAGAAATCGCTCCTGGCAGGCACGAGGGACCATATGGGAAGTTGGGATTTGAACCACTGACCTTCTGCATAAAAGGCAAACCCTTACCTCCATGCTATCTCTCCGGCCCCTGATCTTTACATTTTTTCTATTTTTTAGCATGTCAGATTTAAAAATTAGAGTTAGTATTTAAAACTTAAAGAATGGTATATAAGGATTCATGATAGAATTCTTCATAATATTATTTTATTTGCCTCTATTACTGTATTACATCTATGATATGCATTTACAAGCCTTAGGTTTGAGCATGTAAAATTTAACAGTTTAAAGCAAATCAGATGTCCAGACAAAAATTATGTTTTTAAAAGGATGATTAAAAGTCAGCTAAACTAGAGCACTCCAAAAGTTCATTGGCTTTGCCCTGAGCAAAAAGTTGAGAAGAAAGAAGAGGGTCATGTGAAGTACATTTTCTGTTTGAATAAGGAATTGATTTGGTGAAGATCTCCAGGCTATTTCAGACAGAGATCATAATTTTCTATTCATCCAACACTCCATAAATAAAAAAAAATTAGAGAATTTATTCTTTAAAGCCTTTTGGTGTCTTTTGGTGTCATCAGCACCATGAAAAACTACATTTGTTATTCACATAGCAGCTTCTCAACAGGAAATTGTGTGAATTGCCTTGAGTTATGGAAAGGGACATAGAAATGTCATGATTACTTAATCAACCCTTAAATCACTTAAAAGATAAGTGGTAAACAGTATCTTTCTTTTTGCTCTCTTTTCAGCCCCATATATATTAGTCAAGAAGAAAAACCTTAAACTTTATACAATTTATATTCAATAACTAATCACACAAATTTATATAATGTAAAGAGAATTTTATGTATAATGAATCTATTTAAATATTATTTCCTATTAACATCTAACAATAATTATATAAAACTCAGAGCACTGCGTTTCATTTGAAAATATATATACAACATCAACTAGGTGGTGTGATGTGCTTAAAATATTGCCAGACAGAGGAAGAAAGAAAGATGTCTATTATTTGAAAAGAAGTTAGACTGGTTTGAATTTGAAAAATCATCCTTAGAACCAGTGCGGTAGCGCAGGGTGAAGGCGTCTGCTTTGCACATGCAAGCCTAGAAAGGACTGGGGTTTGATCCCCTGGAATCCCATATGGACCCACAGGTCAGGAGCAATTTCTGAGAGCATAGTCAGGAGTAACCCCTGAGCTTCAACAAGTCTGGTCCAAACACAAAAAAAGAAAGGAAGAAAGAAAGGAAGAAAGGAAGAAAGAAAGAAAGAAAGAAAGAAAGAAAGAAAGAAAGAAAGAAAGAAAGAAAGAAAGAAAGAAAGAAAGAAAGAAAGAAAGAAAGAAAGAAAGAAAGAAAGAAAGAAAGAAAGAAAGAAAGAAAGAAAGAAAGAAAGAAAGAAAGAAAGAAAGAAAGAAAGAAAGAAAGAAAGAAAGAAAGAAAGAAAGAAAGAAAGAAAGAAAGAAAGAAGAAAGAAAGAAAGAAAGAAAGAAAGAAAGAAAGAAAGAAAGAAAGAAAGAAAGAAAGAAAGAAAGAAAGAAAGAAAGAAAGAAAGAAAGAAAGAAAGAAAGAAAGATCATCCTTTTCCAGAAAATGAGATAGATATATCTCCTAGGTTTATTGACTATTGCCGCAAATACCAGGTGAGTCTATAAGAAGAACATTCCATTGAAATAGATGATTTTATATGTATATGAATATGTATATATAGTTGATACAGTTCTTTGCTCTCATCTATAGTCACTGATTTTGAATTGTTAGACCCTCTTTATGCCAGAGCTTTTTTTCCTGAATCAATAATCATTTATCCTGGAACAGACATTTCATCTTCCTACTTTTTTATCTGAGGCATCAACCAATGTTGACCAATACCACCTTTCATATCAGAATATTAAATATCTTGGGTATATTTTAAATGTTACATATGAAACTAAAAAGGATTGGGCCCAAGAGATAGCACAGCGGTGGGGCATTTGCCTTGCACGCAGCCTAATTCCGGCATCCCATATGGTCCCCCAAGCCAGGAGCGATTTCTGAGTGCATAGCCAGGGGTAACCCCTGAGCACCACTGGGTCTAGCCCACAAACCAAATATAAAATAATATAAAACAAAAAAAGGATTATGAAAATACTAAATTAAATAATATGAATCATCATTATAAAAGCAGTGTAGGATGTCATTGCTGAAAAAATAGACAGGCTTAATGCCCTCAAAACTAAAATGTCAACATATTTGAATTAATAAATTGTCAAGACTGTATTTTATGCAACTAATTTTTAATATCTAGTCAACTTTATATATATTTCATTGATCCAATTCTTTGTTCTCATCTTTGGTCACTGACTCTGAGTTGTTAGACCCTCTTTCTGCCAGAGCTTTTAGGACCACACCTAATAATGCTAAAGGCTTATTCCTGGCTTAGCTATAGGAATCACTCCTGGCAGTGTTCAGGGTACCACATGGGGCTCTTGATATTGAGACTGAATTGACTGCATTCAAAGTAAATACCCTACCAGTTATACTATCTTGTCTGTTCCTATAAATAACTTCTAAATTAAAATTCTTGTAATATCTAATAAAATACATTAGAAATATTCTCATTAAAATAGTATATAATAAACCATGCCCTCATATTGTTCACAATTTATACTATCATACAAAATTTCTATCATATATAGTATGATATATCTAATATGAAAATCTAATATGTTATATAACAGTAAATTACAAATAAATGTAACTGGGTCATAGCTAAAAATTGAATCTTTTAATATATGGCAAACAGATAAGGAATATAAAATATCAATCTAAAACTTAAAGGCTTCAGATTTATGTACATACAGGTGTAATATCTATTATATATTATATCTATATCAATGCCAAGTTAGACTGTAAGTTACCATTAATGATAGCCATAAATTTATTAAGAAAAATAATTTCTTTGAGCTGTAAATATAACACAGTAGTAAAGTGCTTGCCTTGTATGTGAGACCTTGGATTTAACCCATGGTAGCACAAAAAAGGATTAATTTTTTCACTTCTCCCATATTTTGACTCTCTTCCCAATTACACAACAGCTAAAGCAATGATAGTGACAGAGATGATATGTAAGAATACATTATTTTTTATCATAATAGAAAGAAAGGAAAAGTGAGAAAAATAAAGATCACAATATATAAGGCTACTCCTTCCCTAAATATATTTGGATATCTTCAGTTTCTCGATATATTAAACACTACCACAAATAGAAAATTGACTTGGGATTAGAAAAACCTAGCCTCATCGAAAACAGTATTTTAAAATACTTACATAGTTTTTAAAGTATGTAAAATAATGAGACTAAGAAGAGGAATAACCCTCTGAAAAGTAATTAATATCTGGATAGTGTTATTTGGAATTTATTATGTCAATATGATGTGAAGAATATTTCTAGTAGAAGAATTTTAGTAAGTGCATAAAGACTAGAGAAGTCTATAGAAGAATTTTAGTAAGTGCATAAAGATTAGAGAAGTCTATCACATTCATTAAACATGTTCAAGAAAAACACTATTAAAATATAAAAAACCTAGGTAAGAATTCAAAAATGCATAAATGCCATGTGGAGAACTTGTACATTAGTGTATTGATTCATATTTCCTAAAGTTGTCACATTTTTATGTATTAAAAATCAATACTTATGAGATGGATAAAGAACAACCTCCCATCAGAGATTAATTGCAACAAGAAATAATCAATAGATACAAAAATATTATCACAAATATATAATAAATTCATGGGATAAAAGATAACATCTAAATAATTTATTATAGTTTAGTCCAAAAACATTGTACTATTTTAAAGCATGTTAATAAATAATCATTAATGTTAATGCAAACTATTATCATACTTCTGATTTACTGGAATTCTTAGCTTTTTCATAAAAATCAAAACTAAATATTTACATATTTTATATATGAAATTCAACATTTATTCTCAAAGGAAAAATTTACACCATCATGATTTTATTTATCTTCATGGAACAGACAATATAGGTTGCTACACTAGACAATATAGAATGAATATGAAGAGAGCAAGAATGATAACCTCTCCAAGCAGATGAACTCACTCTATATTTAACCAATTAAAATGCAATGATGTCCATAAAACCTTTAAATGTAAAAATGACTGGTAGAAGACTGCTAAGAAAAATTTCAAGTGCCACAGAAAAGCAAATTGTGAATATTTTTAATCTGAAAGTTGCTATACCTAAAGTGTTGAATTAGAAGATGTTAAAGCAGGGGCCAGAGTGTTGGCGAGGAGCGTAAAGTGTCTGTCTTGCTGGCACTAGCCTAGGACGGACTGGAACTCGGTTTGATCCCCTGGCGTCCATATTGTCCCGCAAGCCAGGAGTGATTTCTGAATGCATAGCCAGCAGTAACGCCTGAGCACCACCGGGTGTGCCCACCCCCCAAAAAAAACCAGAAGATGGACCTGGAGAGAAAGCACAGTGGTGCTTGCCTTGCAAGCAGCAGATCCAGAACCTAAGGTGGTTGGTTCAAATCCCGGTGTCCCATATGGTCCCCTGTGCCTGCCAGGAGCTATTTCTGAGCAGACAGCTAAGTGTAACCCCTGAGCACCAGGCAGGTGTGACCCAAAAACAAACAAACAAAAAAAATCAGAAGATGTTAAATCAAAAAAATTTAGACCTAAAATAGGCAATATAGTACTAAGTTATTTACTTTATTTTATTTTTTCCACCCACCCCTGTTATTTTTAAATCATATGCAAAATGTCCAAATGGTTTAAGAGAAACTAATGGCCATGGAATTTTATGTACTACTTTATATTTTTTGATTTCTATTGTTATCCCTGCATGTATATATGTTAATTATTGTACCAAGATGATTGTAAATTTTGAAGCCATATGCATCTAGAACAAAATTCCAGAGTTGTCACAATCTATTGATTTACACTTGAATTATAATTTTAATTAATATAACATGATTTCCAAATTATACAAATAATAGTCATTTCAGGCATTAAATGTTCAAACATTAATCCTACTACCAGTGTGACCTTCCATATACAAGTGTTCCCAATCTACTATCCACCACCATAGTCTTCCTCTATACAGGCACAAACAAAATTATTTCCACATTGCTTGTTACAACACAAAGGCAAATAGAATTATCAAAACTTATATTAACACAGCTCAATTTGAAATGATTGTTATGTCTTTCCAGGGTGTTACTAAAGTCATTATCTAAAGATTTACTGAGCTGTGGTTGGTACTAGCTGAGCCTTTTGTGTTATTGTTAGGCTCATTGAGCTTGGTACATTGTTATATAACTTTTCATCAGATTTCCTGTGATATTATTGGGCAGACAATTGTATATAATATTAAGGTGCCACACAGTTTTCACGAGCTGTTAAATGTTATAAATATTATATATTTAAAGTTATATCAACCAAAGGGTGAGAAAAATAGGGATTTATCTGAGAATTCATGCCTATTATGGGCTAATTTCTGGGTTCCTATTGCTAGTGAGTATATGTGGCCTTTATTTAATCAAGGTATCATATACATTTAAACATACAATAATTTCTTTGAATTTATATTTCTCCCTACTTACTTTCAGTTTTTACCCTGCACCTATTAAATAATGACTTCATTACTATAACAAACTGTTGTCCAAAAGTGATGATCAGAATAAAAAGACCCTACCAATTAGGAGAGAATATTTTCCTATCAGTCATTTGAGAATGAATATCTATGATATATAAAGCATTTACAAAACTGCACAAGAAATAAATCAACCCATCAAAAGTGTAAGTCAAAATAGCAAGGAGATATCACATAACACCTGTGAGACTGACACACATCAAAAAGAACCAAAAATGTTAGTGTTGATGTAGGAAAAAGCAACCCTCATCCACTGCTATTGGGAATGTAGATTGGTTCAACTATTTTTAGAAAACAATATTATCAATTCTCAATAAACTAATATTTAAGCTTTCATATGACTCAATTCTATTTCTCATTATCTACCCCAAGTTTCACACAACTAATTAGAAAATACATTTGTATTACTATGTTTACTGCTACTCTGTTCATAATAACCAAATCCAGAAACAATCCAAGTGTTTCTTTCTAGAGTGTTGAATTCTCAAATATGAGAAATATCATTCCCTTTAAAGGAAAATTAATCTTATGAGTAACCAAGTCTACTTTCATCTTGTAAAGCAAATTCTACTTTAATAAAATTCCCATTTAGCAAGAAAACATATAAAAGAAGATCACAAGTGAAATGGGTGTTCTGTTTATGATTGAAACCCAACTACAATCATGCTTGTAATCATGGTGCTTAAATAAAAATTTGATTAAAAAAAGAAGAAAGGGGCCGGAGAGATAGCATGAAGGTAGAGTGTTTGCCTTGCATGCAGAAGGATGGTGGTTCAAATCCCAGCATCCCATATGGTCCCCCAAGCCTTCCAGGAGAAATTTCTGAGTGTAGATCCAGGAGTAACCCATGGTGTGGTCCAAAAACAAAAAACAAAAGCAATAACAACAAAAAGAAGATATTCTGCATACATGGGAACAAAATAAAATCTAGAGAAATGTTTTATTAGATTATGTAGAAAAACAAAGCTGATTATTTAAATGTTTTCTTTGTTGTGTTTTGTGTGGGGGATTTTTGTTTGTTTGTTTTTTTATGGGGGGGGGTTACAACCAGTGGCACTCAGGGGTTACTCCTGGCTCTGAGCTCAGAATTCGCTCCTGGCAGGCTTGCAGGACCATATGGGATGCCAGAATTGAACCCAGTCAAACTGCCTGCTACTGTGCTATCGCTCCGTTCCACCGTATAAGTTTTAATAATGGCTTGGGTTTATTTTTAAGATAAAACATTCTAATTCCCTTGTTTTAGTTTTTTTTTTTTTTTTTAAAGGGCAGAAATACATTGACTTCGCAATGATAATTTTCAGTAATGGGATTAACATGCTTGCTCAGCATGCTGCTAGTCTTCCTTTGATCTACTGCATTATATAAGATTCCCCAAGGACTGCTAATAGTAACTTCTGAATATGGAGCCATGAGTAATACCTGAGCACCACCAAACTTGTTCTAAGCATACAAAAATAAACTAAAAAATAAAGATTGTAAATATTTAAGCTTTATGTTTGCATTTTATCATCACATATTCAAACTGAATTGTTCTTTCTTCAAATGTGAACTCTGTATACTGGGGTAGGTTATGACTGCATAGGACTGAGACAATAGATTGTTTTAATCTTTTTTTTATATTAACATAATTTTTATTTTGATCATAGTGGCTTACATATCGTTGACAATAATATTTTAGGTACATATTTACATAAAATCAGGGGGGATTCCCATCACCGGTTTGTCCTCCCTACTCCTCCGTTTTTGTCCTACCTCCCATATCCTCTTCCCTCACCCCCAGGGCTGCTAGAATATGTCGTCCCCTCTGTACCTATCCTATTACTTCGTAGTCTTGCACCTGTTTGGTCCTGATGCCTCCCTTATTTCCCCCTCTAATTGGGAGGCAGGAGTAGGTAGTTCAAGTTATGTGGTTTTGTTTGAAGAGGAGAAAAGTAATAAACTGGGGTAAAAGTCCAATACGCCAAAAATAAGCGGAATTCTTCTAGAGGCTCTCATCATCGGTTTGAGAGACGAAGGGGAAAAAGAAGGTGAAACACTCCACCACTACGAAAAGAAGTGTCAAATATCTATTAAGGATTCCAACAATAACGCTAAGCACCACAAAAACAAAACAAAACAAACAAACAACCAAAAAACACCGTGGTCTTGAGATAAGCAACATGGCAGAGCACATAAAGAGGGAAAAGAAGGGGCCGGAGCAATAGCATGGAGGCAAGGCGTTTGCCTTTCATGCAGGAGGTCATCGGCTCGAATCTCGGCGCCCCATATGGTCCCTCGTGCCTGCCAGGAGCAATCTCTGAGCCTGAAGCCAGGCATAACCCCTGAGCACTGCTGGGTGCTACCCAAAAACCAGGAAAAAAAAATAAAGAGGAGAAAAAAAGATAAGTATAAGTGGGGGCAACGACTTCAATAACCACACCAAAACAAAGAAATCAACCAAAAATAGATAGGTAAATAATAATAGTAGTACATGAAGATAAAAAGTAATATATGAAAAATAAACAATGTTTTGTGTTTTTTTTTCCCTCCTGCCCAGGCACAGTAAATATTGGGGTCATTCGAAAAGGGATTCACATGGCCTAAGAGATATGGGGTTTCTCCGCCCTTGGAGTATATTGTCATGGGATTAACTATAGACTCCATTCAAGTTCATTCAAGTTCATTCATTCCCGGTGGTGCTTTCGTGGTGTTTGGAAGACTTCTGCTCCGTCCTGGATGATAAAATCAGTACCTCTGTATCTAAAAATCTCAGTATGTGCACAGGTTCAGGAGTGGGACTTATGATGACGTCTTTCTTTGTGGTTCTAGAAGTTCTGTTCCCTCAGTGTCATTTTAATCCATCTTCTGTGGTTGGTGGTCTTGGTCTTTGCACTGATCCTAGGATGGCACCTAGGATAGTGTCTTTCATTGTGTTTCCAGAAGCCCCATTCCATTGCAATTGTCTCTGCCAGACCTTTGGAACTGGGGATCATGGTTGTTGTGCAGGTCATAGTTCAGACCCTAGACTAGGGCTTTTTTATTGGTCCCAAGATATATATGGTCCAGTCATGGTTCTAGCAGCCAGTCATCTGTATATCTTGGCTTTTTGACAAGTCTTCTGATTTTGTCTTATCATTAGCTGGTAAGGTAGGATAACCTGCTCTTAGGTCAAGTTGTTCCCATTTTCCTCGTTGTCAGCATGTTGTACTGGAGCTGGGACTTGATGGTGACCAGACAATTAAAAAATGAATTAACGGAGTATTTAAAGGACCGAAGTGATGCAAAAGACTACCTTACATTTGGGGAAAGGCAGGTAAAGAGGAGGTGTAATACAGGTCTTATGTTTATGTTGGGAATACAGGTTTTCCCATTGTCTTTTGGGTTTTTCTTATAGTGTGTGGGTTCCCAGGCACCTTTCCATCACACCCCCTGACCTTCTTCAGATTGGCAAAAGATTTGCAGCAGGGAGGTCTTGGGAAGAGTTCTTGTATTGGGGCTACTTTTGGAACTAAGTCCGGTTTCAAGTAACAGTCTACATTAGGGGAAGATGGTAGGGAGGGCCACGCAGCATGGGTCCGCAGGGGAGTTAGCTGCCTTTTCTTGCAGGAGACGAAGTGTGGGTTTGACTGGGTGTCTCTTCGTTTGGGTACTGGGTACTGGTTCATTGGGGTAGGAGGTCAATCTTGATGCCTAATAGATTAAGGACTGAGGGTGAAGAGTGTTAATACAGTGGGAAGTCTGGATGGGAATGAGGGGTGTGGGGGTAGTTGGATTTCCAAAGGGGGGAAAGGGGAAGGTATATGGTAGGGGAAGGAAGGGAGAAAAGAGAAAATACATTAGAAAGAAAGGAAAAAGAGAAAAGAAAAAAGTAGAAGAGTAGAGAAGAAATGATAAGAAAGTAGTGAGAAGAGAGGAAAGAATAGCAAGGGAATGTTAGTTTGCTTGAGTGTGTTCGATGAGTAGAGTCTGAAGTTTAAGTCTGTATGTCACGGTTACTGCTTCGGTGGTCTGACTGGCCACGTGCTTCGATTCCTAAAAGAAGGTATAACCTTGAAATAAAGTGTATGTTAAAGAGTTTTCTCGGGACCATCTCGTAGTGCCAGCTAGGTATGGTATCTCGTGTGGTATCCTGAGCTGCCATCTTGGTTTGTCCACCCTTTGTATCCAAGGATGCCCAGTCTGACCATTCTCCGCTGGGGCTTGGGGTCCCTGTCTCTTGGACGGGCGCCCATGTGGGTGAGGGGCACTCATCCAGTCCCACCGTTCTCCGCTGGGGCTTGGAGTCCCTGTCTCAGATTGTTTTACTCTTACTTGACTAAAATCTCTGTTCCCAATCATTTTACTTTGTTTTATTTTGTTTGGGGTATGCTTAAAAGCTCAGGCATACCTTTTTCTTCAGAATTTGCAATATAAAATGAAAAAATGAAATGTCCAACAATAGATGAATAGATAAAGAATCTGTGTTATATATAGACAATGTAAGACTATGCAAATAGATGAAATATAAGTTTGTTACTATGAACTAGAGATATGTTAAATAAAGTCAATTTAGAAAAGGATAAATGCAGGATTATTTATCTGTGGTATATAGACAGATGGCAGGGAATAGACATTACCAAATGAAGGCAAGTTCATGTCCTTGTGCTATAAAACTGAGATTAACAAGCAAGGTGGGGAGCTGTTTAAGGCAAATAAGAGGGAGTACCAAAGATACAGAGCAGTGGTGAGAGATTTGAGCATTTTGGTGATTGGATAGTACAGTAAATTTAAACTTTGAAGTTTGAAATGTTAACTCTATTATAACCATGCGACCTAAATTCTAAATAAATAATTAAATACATTGTGTTATTATTTCAGATCACTCTAGGTATCATTTCAATTTCAAAGAAAAATGCATATGTCATAAAAAATCACATGTTCTCTTCATTTTTTTTGCAACCCCTAGATGCATTATTATGTGTACATGCTTATGAATAACTAATAAAATAAACCTAATGAGTTTTAAAATAATTTGTTTTCTTTCCGTATAGCATTATTTAACTCCAGAAAAGGAAACTTGGTGCTGGAGCTACAGCAGAGGAGGTAGAGATTTTGCCTTGCATGCAGCCAATCAGGGTTTGATTCTAGCATCTTTAACGGTTCTGTGAGCCCACCAGAAGCAGTTTCTGAGTGCAGTTAGAGGAGTAACCCCTGAGCACTGCTGGATGTGGCCACAAACAGAACAAAGTACTACAATTTATAATGACTTTATCATTTTCCTAACTCCAATATATTTTAAATTCATGTTTAAAATTTATGTTTATGTTTTTCTAGAGTTTATTTAACTGGTATAGCCAGAGGATTGGGCTTTCAAGCCTAATAAATTTAATTGTATATTATAATTATTAATAATTTTATTATTTATCTTTTTTTCGGTTTTGGGGCCACACCTACCTGTGCTCAGGGGTTACTCTAGGCTATCTGCTCAGAAATAGCTCCTAGCAGGCACGGGGACCATATGGGACACCAGGATTTGAACCAACCACCTTTGGTCCTGGGATGGCTGCTTGCAAGGCAATCTCCACTGTGCTCTCTTCAGCCCCTATTATTTATCTTAAATAAACATCAAACAATCACTACTATTCTTTCATTTCTTGCATTGATTGATCCTTTTGTTTTCTTTACTGAATCATATGCATTTAAAACAATTTTATATCCAATTTAGTAAATTAAAACTTTGATTTTCTGTGTTTTTTTTCCCTTCAAAACTGTTTCAGGGGTTGAGGCTGGAGCAGTGGCACAAGCAGTAAGGTGTCTGCCTTGCCAGCGCTAACCTAGAATGGACCACGGTTTGCTCCCCTGGCATCCCATATGGTCCCCCAAGCCAGCATCACCGGGTGTGGCCCAAAAACCAAAAAAAAAAAAAAAGTTTCAGGGGTTATTTTATACCTAATAAATTTAAGAAATTAGCACATATTGATTGTAAGCACTACAGCAGGAGTCCCTGGCTTCCAATCATATTCTGCACCTTGATCTGTGGATAAATACAGTAGAACATTGTCATAGGCCTCCTTTGTAGTGAGAGGTTGATTGAACACCTGATCACTGTAAATGGCTGTTTCTGTTGTTGCCAATTTTTTTAAGGTATTTAAACATCTTAGAGGCTTTGTGTTTTCCCTCTTTTGCTTGATTTGAATGCTTCTCTTCGCTATATACTGGCACCTACGGTATTCAGAAATTCTACCATTTAGACCCTTGTGCTTCTTCATGGAGTATTATTACATGTATATATGGTATATATTTTAAATACCTCAAATAAGTGCTATCATTCTGTATTTAACCTTCTTCTCCTGGCTTACTTCATTTTACATAATATTGTCATCCACAACTGAGCAGAATGTTTCCTGGCACCATAAAAAGACCTTGGGGCTCGATAATGAGTAGGTCCAGAGCCTGTAGTTGTTTCCATAACAGTATGCCTCAAAGGTGAAAATACCTTGTATCTCTTAGGCTAAGAAAATTCTTTTCTAATTTTCCGAATAATTACTGTGTCTATTCAAAAACAAACAAACAACCACAAAAGCACAAACCTTTCCACAACAGTCCTCCTTCCCTTTCCTTTTCTTTTTTTTCTTGTTGCTGTTGTTTAGTAGTTGTTTATTCTGGCTGTTGTGTGTTTTGTCTTCACTTGACTTCTTTTCCTCTTTCTCTATTAAATTGATATTGATAGCTTCCTAGATGGACACCTCTCAGGTTATTTTTTCTCCAACAGAACCACAGAAATTGAATCATCTTGTTCTGGCTCAAAAATAGGGGGTGGAGGGAGTGGATGGTGCCAGGAGCAAACAGTCACATGAACATTGAGTTGAAATAAATAATAATCAGTCCTAAATATCAAATACAATGTCATTAACAACAGAATCAAGATATACAACAAGTTATATACAAAGGGGACCTGTTACACTAGCAGTTCAGGGGGCAAACAGGGGAGGTATGGGATGCATGCTGGGAACATGGGTGGAGGGAGGACAACACTGGTGGTGGGAATGGCCCTAATTTATTGTCACTATGTACCTTTTAAATATAACTGTGAAAGATTTAAAAAATAATTATAACTAAAAATATTGTTTCAGAGGTAAGATACTTTTTTGAAATATATATATTTAAGTATTACATTAATAACTAGCATTGGATATTGCATGCTTCCTATAAAAATACACTATTAAATCTTATATAATTGGTTATTTTATTTATTTTCTTTCTGGTTCAGATGATAAAACTTTGTACATATTTATTTAACAAATTTTCCTGCACATATTACAAAATTTTAAAAATGTGTATTTATTTACTCTTTAGATTGTTTTTTATTCTTTTCTAGTATATTTTTTCTTATTCAGGACAGTTCTTTGCTTAAAATCCATTTAATATTTAATTATCACAAGTTATAAACAAGTCCAAGAACAAATTATTAACAGAACAGAACATGAAACCAAAAGACCTACCGTGGGATGTTATAATTTGATATAATTATCTGAAAATTTTCTGATATCCATCAAAATATTTATAAATTAGTTGATAATTTAATGAATAAAGTTTTGATTATGAGGAAAAGGCCCCTTGAATTCCAGGTCCCAAAAACTGCAACCTCAGTAAGAGCTAATAGTAATCAAGTTAAGCATACATGTGCATGCACACGCTCATAGCTAAATATAAGAATTTTGCATTATTATTCTTTCATATTACCCTTTCTCTCCCTTTAATTAGGGCATTCCATGACTGCAATTTCTATGCTCTAAGCCATCTTGTTTCATTTACACAATTACATTATTTCCCAAACACTAAACTCCTGGTTCATTGCCAGCTTACTTTGTCACACTGCTGAAAAATTGCTTAAAGGCAGAAACTCTAGCATAGATATTTCTCTTTATAAGCAGACAAATTTTTTACATAAAAAGGATAATTTGAGTAATGCCTCAGAGAACTATATTTTAGGAATGGTTGCCTCAATCTCCACAGAGAAATAGCCGTTCCTTCAGGTTTAGTCATGACCTTTAAGAGTACAAGGATTACATGATGACACTAGAGCCTCCTATTTCCATAGGTTCCTATATTTCAGGACCCTTTATTTTATATTTTAAGTATACAACAAAATACTATTTTTAAATAAATTTATACAAAATGTGTTTATAATATCAAATGTTGTTAAGTTTAGGCATGAAATATACCCATATTCACCCCAAAGTGCAAATATCCTTCCACCATATATGCTTAAAATGATTTGCAATTGAGTGGCTGCAGTGATCAGGTAGAGCTGACCTGAGTTTGATCTCCAGCTTCCTGGATATATATATATATATATACATATTTTTTTTCCTGAACCTACCAGGAACAATTTCTGAGTGAAGAGCCAGGAGTCAACCCTGAGTGCCACAGTTTTGGCCCCCAAACCAAACATTAATAATAATAATAAATAAAATAATTCAGGGACAGAAATATAACATAAGAAGCTGGAGCACTTAATTTGTATGTGAGAGGTCCTAGTTAAATACTGATACCACTTGGACCCTAGGCACCTCCAGGAGCAACCTGAGCATAATAAGGAATAGCCCTTGCTCACCCTTGCTTGAATAAAGTTGGATAAGTGAAAAGTTGGAAACAAGTAAGTGGAACAAGAATCAGGGTTGGATCCATGGTGGATGAGCCTGATTAGGAAAACTAGGTAGGGACAAACACAGTAGAATGAGTCTGGAATCTAAGCAGAAATAGAAGAGGTAATCTTCAAGCTATACATTTGCAAGCAAAGCAGCCATAGAAAAGTGTAATCTGTACACCAAAACTATAGAAATTGTAGTTTGATTCACTATGTATAATAATTGTTCGTGGTGCTTACTAAAAATGCTTTTTCTTGCTCTCAGAAATTACAACTCTCAGTGTGTACATTTGAGATAGGATTTTTCATTTCTTTTTCCAAAATCCTGGAAAGAAGTTAGTCTTTGGACCACATTTCAGGGAGACACCATATTATTTGATTATTTTACATTTGTTACTTTTTTTTTTTTTTTGGAGCCACACCTGGCGATGCTCAGGGCTTACTCCTACTGCCTTTAATTTATTAGGTATAAAATCTTAAATTTGATATAGAACATACCCATTGTAGGGTCAAAGAGATTGATCAAAGTTTTGGTGCTGCTTGTCATGCATTGGATGGATTCTGCATTTCTATTCCATATCATTAAATCCTAACTGGAGAGATAGTATAGCAGGTAAGCCATTTGTCTTGCTTAAAACTGATTCCAGATTGATTTCCAGTATCACATAGACCACACCATCACAGTTGAAGTGGAAGTGGAGTTCGTAAGCACTTCTAGGTATGGCCCTGCATCCTACTCCACAGATAATTTCTGGAGTTTCAAGAACATGAAAACCAAGACTTTGCATTAAATCTCGAGAAAATGTTTCTAGGCCTCCTGAGTACCCTTTGAGAGAGCCCCGCCCTCCTCCCCAATTTAACCCTTCATATCATATTTCTGACATTTTCAGTAAAGGCAGATACATCAGGAATAGGGAGCATTACATTAAATTATAACAATTAAATTAAATCATTATTATTATCTTAAATTTTATTAAATTATAACTATTTTGTTTTGGAGCCACAAATGGCATTGCTCAGGGGTACATTTGGGGTGGGATAGAACAAGGGTCAGCTGTGCACAAAGCAAGTGTCCTGTAATATTTTTCTGGTCCCAAATTATAACAATATCTAAATAAAAAGTATTGATAATGGGCAAGACATTTTCCTGTATGGTCTTATGATATACTGAATTGGTTTTAATATGTTGGATACGGTTAACAGTGCCTTGGGGAATAGTAATCCTCAATTTAAGTTGACTGTTTCAAATCACTTACAATTTTTTTTGCTGTGTAATTTCTATGAGAGCTCAGATTTTTCTGATGGACAGATATCTGTACCTAAATGTGGTTCTCAATTTAGAGTCAAATACGCAAGAAATAAGCACAGTAATAGGATGTTGTCTGATCACACTATCTGATCACACAGTTTCTGATTATTTCTTTTAAGGCAGAAGAAATAAGACCTAACACCACCTCATACAGAATGTTTAGGAAAATCCAATGTTCTCTTCTTTCTAACCTTAATATTATCCTACTGATTTTATAATATTCCATGGAATCAAAGATAATACGGTAATGATTTATTGTTTTATCTTAACTACAATGAAAGCAAATACCCCCGGATTTTTATCCCTGAATAATTTTAAGGTAGTTTAAAAAATGTATGTGTCTAATTCAAGGCAGTACTGTTGTATTCTAAAGGTTACAATTTGGTTACAAATTTCATGGCATTATTTCAGTTTGTCTTATTTTCATTTTAATATTTCATGTATATCTCTCATTTCTGACAATAATTGCCAGTTTATTAATGCATATCATCAACTCCAGTTCAATAAAATCATCACCAAGACCTCAGAAAATAAAGAACAATATGAATCCCACAACCTATGAGGACTTCAACCCCAATTTTTGACTGGGTTTCCTGCAAATGTGAGATTATTTATCAATATCAAAATTAATTAGGGTCCATTTATTAAAATATTTTTTAGATCTGCATCCTCTAATAATTTTGTGAGGTTTTTTTTGGGAGGAGGCTTGGGCTACACTCAGTGACACTCATGGGTTACTACTGGCTATGCTCTCAGAAATCGCTCCTGGCTTGGGGGACCATATGGGATGCCGGGAGAATCGAACTGGAGTCCGTCCTAGGCTAGCACGGGCAATGCAAATGCCTTACCCCTTGCATCACTGCTCAGGCCCCATGTTGTCAGTTTATTCTTGCTTCAAACTTATTATTTCATAGTTTCATAGTTGTTCTATATAAAGGTTTGAACCACAACCATACAAGTGAAAGTACCAAATCAAAGGTAACACTAGCTGCTTTCGTTTTGTTATGTGTTTTTAATAGGAACAACGAATCTTGCATGTCTATGAAAGCAATAAAAAATAAAAATTTACTTAATATAAGTTTATTTTTGAGACCCAACCCCATTTTCGGAATCTGGGATTTTCAAATATTTTATTACTATATATATTCAAACTATAACTTAAATTAAAAGTTGGAAGTAAAATATGTTCTGATAAATCTCTTAGCTTGAAAACATTTTATTTTATATTTTTAAATAATTGTAAAATGATCACTTAATGTGTTTTAGTGAACATTAGCCATTCCCATTATTTCAAAGTTTTGATTAATTTTAACTTGAGAAATTACTGTAAGGAACAATGATTTGGGCAACAAAGTGCAGCTTTTAACATTCAAACTCTTCTATATTCCATGGCATTGTGATTTTGTGATGTCAACTGTTCATGCCACAAACCTTTATGTCATTAGCATGCAATTCACCTGTCATTTCATTTAAATGTTATAGGTCAAAAAAAAGCTATAAAAATCATCCACATTTTATGATTTAGATGATATCAATCATGAACCAATGTTTAAGGATATAGATCACAAATGACAGATGGCCTATGTACTTTATATTCAATGAATTTCTTGGTGACATTCACAACTTTTCGAAATATAAAGAATATATTAGTTAATACTTTTTCCCAGGTCTAACATGTTATACATTTAACTAGTATCTGCAAACATTAACTATAATCTACAGATGTTGTTTCAGCTGTCAAAATTTCTTTTGTCCTATTACTGGAAAATATTTTCCAATTCTTATGAGATTAGTCTATTTTGCCAGATTACTACAAAAGTTATCTAAATATACTTAAGTACCATTAAAAGAAAAGCTAAGTTGATTTCAAATAAAAGTACATTTATCCCACTGATTTTTTTTTTGAGCCAGCCTAGCTTTTTAAGGGCTTATTCCTGTATAAACAGAAACCACTCCTGGAAGTGAGCAGAGGACCATTTGCAATGGTGGGGCCTGAACTCAGGTTAATTGTATAGTGTCAAGCACTTTATCTAATTTATTACTTCCCTGTTCCATATATGAATAATTTCTTATATTTGCTTTGATCAATTGTGTCCTGCTTTTGTATACTCCCAAAAAGTGTAATATATATATATATATATATATATATATATATACACACATATATATATATATATATATATATATATATATATAAAACCCAAGTCTTTCAACAACCTTTATTGGACATTAAGTAGAAGATTCAGAACCATAAAGAAGAATAAATGCTGTGCATTGTCCATTCACTGCTAATTAGATGTATTTGTAAATTGGAATTCCTTATATCATAGGAACTATTTCACTGGAGGCTTGAGGATAGAAGAGGAGTCAAAGGAAAAGAGATAGATTCAGAGCAGTGTGCCACTAATTATCATTTCTGCAGCCAGGTACACACCCAGATCATCTGAGAAAAACAGTAGGGGGTTTTTGCTTTGTATTCTGTCTGCCAGCTGACACCACCCTGCTTCAAGTCTATCCCAAGGGACAAAACAAGCCTTTTAAAAGAAAGGAGCAGCAATTTTGCCTACTTGACTGCAAAATGCTCAAAGGAGTTTCCTGGTTAGCCTAGAGACCTACAGAATTACCAGGGAGAAAAATAACTGACTTAGTGTGGGATGGATAAAAAAATAATAGAGAGAAAGTAAAAAAGATGAGAAAACTTCATTTATCCTTAAAGAATTACAAATTAGTTTACTTCCAACTACATTATATTTCAAAACCAAAAGAGAGAAACGTTACAAACTACATTGTTCTTAAGTATATTAAATGTATTTTTGAACTCAATCTATAAACAAGCTATTACAAATATCATGGGAAATTGAGAAAGAAATCTATAAATAAGTTTGCCTAATTTAATCTCCTATAACTGTACTCTGGCTGTTGCATCAATAGTGATAATAAGCATGATTGTCTAAATTTCTTTGTTAAATTTCTAAGCTAATGGGTAAATGACTAAAATATATAATATATACATAATATATAATATGGAAAACATTACTTTTTTTCTTGAAAATTCTAGAGTATTCCTGTGAACACGGCTAGTGCTAGTGTAAGTAGCTAAAAGTAAAAGGGAAAAAAAAATAAATTCTTCAAAAATATCATTTCAATTCCTATATTACATCTTTATTAATTACCTATACTAATACTTGGGGAGAATTCTACTACAAGTAATACTCATCTTAGAAAACCCATATTTTCATTTTCGTATACCTTTGTCCCCACAACGTCATGTAGTTATTGGTCAAGCTATTGGAAAAATAATCTATTTTAAGAGTAATATTTTATAAAAATAGGTTAAGGAAAATTCTGTAGAGAATGAAATAAACTAAAACCAAAGTTTTAATCTAAGCAAATATCCCCTCTTGGTTCTTTATCACTACTTATATAAGAATATAGTCCTTTATTATTTTTATATGAATGACTACAAAGTTTTTATATTCCTGAAACATTTTGTTTATATTAAACAAGATTGCTCTGGAAATATTTTATGAACATAAATGTGATTATTACTTTGCTGTTCAAAATATTATGCTACTTCCAACCTTTTTTATCAAAACACTTCCAACATTCTTATCAAAACACATTAGTCCTTCATAGTATATATTTAATAATTTTTTTCAAACTTACCTCCTAGAATGCCCTAATTCCATAGCTGCATCAATTTTAGTTTTGGTATCTTCTGATTTTATGTCTAATAATAATCTGTCAATTTTTATGTTATACTAATGAAAATTATAGACTACAAGTATTTTTGTCATCTAATATTTAGAAAAGTTTCACAAATGTACTTCTCTAGGATATATATATACATATATATATACATATGTATATGCTAAATTTCAGTGTAATGACTGCTAGGCAGATATATAAAGCAATAACTGGTGCTAGAGAGATAATATAGAGTATAAGATGCTTGCCTTCATAGTTATTGTGGTTCAATCTGATACTGAATCTTATTCCCCAAGCACCATGAAGAGTGATTCTTCAACAGAGAGACAGGAGAAAGCCCTTAGCACTGCCAGATGTCACCCAAACTCTCCTGATCCTTCCTCAATAAGTGAAATTAAAAAGCAGTATCAAAGTCTTATCTAGAATGTTAGCATCATATTAACAACTAGTTTTTTTTTGTTAATAAATCACAACTGTTATTCTCGGAAATCTATGAAATAAAATTCGACCATAATCATGTTTTTCCATTTGTGCTTGCAAGGACAAGTATATTTTATATCTTTTATTACAAATTTATACACAAATATTGCCAGTATAGCTATTTGTATGCCAATTATTTTATTATTATATATACAAGGGTAGTGTAAAAATAGAAACTTCTTTTTGATAACTGGATTATATTTACTGTCCTAATATAAGGCTAACAATTCTTCCATAAATCATATATGAATATAGTATGTGGCATGCAGACACTCTATTTGTTTAATAAAGAAAATACCCAATGCTTTAGTTACTGGGAAAATAATTTTTCTTAGAATTATTTCAAAATGTCAAGAAAACATATTTTTAAAAATATAGACAACATGGGGCCAGAGAGATAGTACAGTTGTAAGGAGCTTACCTTGCATATAGCCAACCCTGGCTCCATGACTGACATTCTATATGGTCCCCAAAGCTCACCAGAAGTGATTTCTGAATGCTTACCTAGTAGTAAGCCCTGAATACAATTAGATATATCCCCCCCAAAAGAAAACTATATCTCGTTCATGTTTTCATCTTAGCCCTTTCTCCAATTTGCCGTATTTTTAATTTTAGATATTGCACTTAATAATAAACAGCTTTATAAAGAAAATACCTATTTATTTGCCTCACAATTAGCTATATTTTCCAAATTAATAAAACATCAACAAACCAGTTCCACACTATATTATGACTAGAAGTGAAAAAATTTTCCATTCTTTAATGAGAACTTGCTGATGAAAGCAACAGTCAATATATGAGCAAAGTCATAATTTTAATAGTCATTTATTTATGTGCACAGAAGGATTTTAACAAGGAAAGTGATCTTTTTTATATATTTTCCTTTTTTATTTTTTAACCACACCCAATGGTGTTCAGGTGTTTCTCCTGGTTCTGCACTCAGAAATTATTCTTGGCAGGCCCAGGTACCAGGTGGGATACCAGGGATCAAACCCAGGAATACCCTGGGTTGATAGCGTGCAAGGCAAACACCCTAACCACTGTGCTATTGCTTCTGACCCCCTTCTAAATTTCTAACAAGCTTTTCTTAACCTACAAACAGCTTTCTGTTCTCAAAGATCACTTGTTTTGAAAATAAAATGTGAAAAAAAATGTCAAGATCAGCAGAAACAAAACCAAGGAATGTATTTGGCCTTTGGCTTTTTTCCCATATAATATTTGTACGTTTCTTATTCACAAGTACATGACATTTCAAAATGGAAACTGCTCCAAGTGAAATAGGGTACACAATGAACCATTGAATGTGCCTTTTCTAACAAGTTTTCAGGTACTCCATCAATAAGACAGTGTTGCTCCTGAGTTATAAAACTTTCCACATATAAAGTGAAAAAAATAGTAATATCTTTGGATAACTAGACCGTACTCGCTCTCCCAATATAAAGTTAAAGATTTAAAAGAGGGGTCAGAGAATTAGCACAGCGGTAGGGCATTTACCTTGCATGCAGCCAGCCCAGAAGGGACCTGGTTCAACTCCAAGCATCCCATATGATCCCCTAGCCAGCCAGGGGCGATTTCTGAATGCAGAGCCAGGAGTAAACCCTGAGCTTCACTGGGTGTGGCCCAAACCCAATCAATCAATCAAGTTTAAAAAAATATAACAGAGTAGGGCACTTGAAAGAGAGAAAAGCAGAGCAGAGAGATAACCCAAGAGGCTAAACTACTTATTTTATATGTAGGAGATCTGGTTTAGTTCCAGGCTTTTCTTGATCCCCTAGTGGTAAAAGAGTAGATCCCCAAGAGCCATTGGGTTTTCCTCTTTTGAGGGAGAAAGAGAGAGAGAGAGACTAAATTTATTTTAATTTTATTTTATAGACATGTTATTTATATAAATGATTAGAATATGATATTGCTTAAGTTTTAGATTTACAATATCATTTGATACAATTCTATATTGCAATTTTTTGCCATAAACACTAGCTAAAATCTTTATCACCTAACCTAGTTGTCATCTTATTTTTGTTTAATAACAGTTAAAATTTAATTTCAGCAACTTTGAAATTTATGACTATTAGGCCAATAATTGGCCAATAGTTGGTACTCTTAAATAACATATTCCTATATTTTATATTCTCTAGTTTCTAATGGCCAAGACACTTTTCTCTGCTTTTCCAATTCAATATTTATTTTTTAGATTCCACTCAAATGACATCATTATGCATTGTCCATTCACTGCATTCACAGTATTTGTCTTTTTATATCTAGCTTATCTCACTTGGCCTTCAGATTAATTCTATGACATTTATTTTTTATTTTTATTATTTTATTATTTATCACACACAGTGATTCTCAGGGGTTACTCCTAGCTATGAGCTCAGAAATTGCTCCTGGCTTGGGGGAACATATGGAACTCTGGGGGATCGAACCACAGTCCATCCTAAGCTAGCACATGCAAGCAGACACCTTACAGCTTGTGCCACTGCTCTGGCCCCTGATTCTATGACTTTCTAATGGCAGGATTCACTTATTACTTCTTGCCTCTTTTATACACTCATAGACAGAGTCAGACTCAAGTTATTTTCATTTCTTGTAGTTTCCTGTGAATAATACTAGAATGAACGTGCATATATACTTTGAACATACTTATTTCAATTCTTTTGGATAAAAAACATGAATGAGATTGCTGAATTATTAATAGCTCCATTTTTAATATTTGAAGAACCGGATAAAAGCCATATTTTCTGACATCCTACCAACATGTACAAAGATCCCTTTTAATTTGATGTTGGAGGAGGTGGTTAGGAGGTTAGGTGGTATTTAGTGTGCGCTTCTGCCTCTGGCTCAGGTTCACATCTGCTAATGCTCTTGAAATACACCATGATTGGCCTTTGTGGCTGGGTTTAGGAAAGCAGGACAAGGCTCCAGCCTAGGGAGAACAGCGCAGGCCCCTATTAAGCTGATTCTTGACAGGTCCCCCCAAAAGGAGTTTCAACAATCAGCTGGGTTGGAGAGGCCATCCCAAGAAGAGAAGATGAGCGCTTATCAGAATGGCTCAGCTGGCCTTCTGAAATCCGAGCCCACAACCTGCTTCCCCTAAGCCACTGAACAGACTGTATAGGTTCACAAAAGTCACCATGTGATGTCTTGTGACCAATAATGTCCTTCACTTCCTCTTGTTTAAACTTCCTATGAGGGAGCAAACCAATGCATCTTATTGGCCATGCCTCTCTCTCTATACGGAACTTAACCTCTCCTACCAATAATGTCCTTCACCAATAATGTCCTTCACCAATAATATCCTTCACCAATAATGTCCTTCACTTCCTCTTGTTTAAACTTCCTATGAGGGAGCAAACCAATGCATCTTATTGGCCATGCCTCTCTCTCTATACGGAACTTAACCTCTCCTACAATAAATGAGCCATCTCACTGAAGCCTCTCCCAAATTCTCCACTTTTTCAGTCCACACTTAGCTGTTCCTTTCGGTTTTGTTTTTCGAATCACCCAGGATCCTATACCATAGTAGTGGCAACCTTTTTTTTTTTTTCAATTGAGCCAAATCTCGCCAAAACCACAATTGAAATTTATTTTCAGAGCCACACAGGGCGCGCACTGACAGATGCTAGGAGCAGAGTCCTGACTCCTGGAGCAGCCGCCCTGCACACAGAAGAGCCAAGTTAAAAATGTAGAGCCGCATGTGGCTCGCGAGCTGTGGCTTGCCGACCACTGCATAGGCAATCTCTCAACATCCATGTACAAGGCAAATGCTTTAACTTCTAGACTTCACTAGCTCTGCAACCTTATAGATTTATTTTTATTAAATAGAAGGCAAATATTTTTCACCACTTGAAAATTGGGATCACCGGTATTAAATAGTGAACACAAACTCTAGTCTGCATATGAACATATTAAATAGCTAACATTCTTAGAGATATTTTCTATTTGTGGGTTAATTATAAATAGATTATCAATTTAATCATATAATAGTCATCTGTCCTGCTTTTTTATCTATGTTTATCTGTATTTTAAATGTATCTATATTTTAATGGTTTATCCAAACTAGGATAGTTTTTTATCTACAGAGATAAAACAGTGAGTAGGGCACTTGTCTTGCACTGGGCCAACATGAGATTTAGTCCCTGGCATCCCCATGTTGTCCTCCAAGGAAGCCATAGAGTGATTCCTGCAAAGAGTTAGGATGGAGAGCAATTGTACAGTGTATCGGGTACTTGCTTGCACACAGCTGAACCAGGTTCAGCGTTCTCTATGGTCTCTAGAGTGAGCCAGGAGTGATCCTCAAGAACAGAACCAGGAGTATGCTCTGGCTGAGCACAACCCGGAGCACAGCTGAGATGCAACAAAAACAAACAAAATCCAAAATACAATGAACTTACTTCTGTAAGCGCAGAGCACCTCCAGAGATACCCCCCAAACAAAATATTAATACTATTACTACCATATAAAAATGTTATGGTTCAACACTTTCATAGTAAATTATAATTTTAAATTTTCTAATGTATAAACAAAGATGGTGCTGACCAACTGCAGTTTACAACTATGAGGTATAAACAATTCTTATCTCAAATTTTCAGTTTAAAGAAACTACCTGTAGCACAGAGCAGTTAATTTCACTGACACCAGAAATAGAGGTGAAGAAAATCTATCATCCCAAGTAGTTTACATTAGACTGAGGTATTCTTTCCACATTAGCCATAGAATATTACTCAAAAAAGGGTTAGGGATCAGAGAGATACCATGGAAATAGGGCGTTTGCCTTGCATGCAGAAGGACATCTCATATGGTTCCCCCGGCCTGTCATGAGCAATTTCTGAGCTAGAGCCAGTTGTAATGCATGAGCGCTGCCAGGTGTGACCCCCCCCCCAAAATAGGGTTAGCAAGGTCATATAAACTGTGCACTATACTTAAACAGTTTCAAAGCATTTGTTTTATTTTTTTCTATGATGCAAGAATTCATAGACTTCTTGGAAATAAAAATATTTTATTTTTTATAAATATATTTAAATACCATGATTACAAACATGATTGTAGTTGGTTTCAATCATAAAAAGAACACTCCCCCTTTGCCAGCGCAACATTTGCACCACCAATGTCCCCCACTCCCCCACCTCCCCCAGCCCCTGACTATTTGAAACAGGCATTCTACTTCTTTTACTCATTAACATTGTCATGCTAGTTGTTCAAGTAGGTATTTCTCTAACTGCACTTTAAATTATAATTAAAATAACTTTGATTTTGTTTGTTTAGTACTAAGATAGTTTTAATTATCTTTACAATCACTTATTTTGTTAATCAGACTTGTAGAAAATATTAAAATTTTGAATTTTAAATCTTTCTTACTTTATATAGACTGTTTCAAAAATATTGTGAAAAATAGGGAGATTCTTTCATATTTATTTTACATTTGTATTGTCCAAGTTTAAATAAAAATATTTAATTTGAAATAATATGAACCTTAATATAAATTACATTTGGAAGTTTAGGCCACAACTGGTGGGTGCTCAGGTGTTACTCCTGACTCTGTACTCAAAATTTTTTTCCTGGCAGGCTCAGAGGAATTATAATGAATTCCTGGAATTAAGCCTGGATTCATCCAGAGTCAGCTGCCTGCCTACCACTGTGTTATCACTCCAGCCCAGTATAAACTATTTTTTCTAGAAATAAAAATATCTGCTGCATATATTGTTGTAGATATTTTATAAACCCCATTGATATTTCAAGAAAAAATTACTCAGGGGGACCTTTAAATACTTTAAAAGATTGACTATCTCTTGTATAAGCTCTGCCCATGACATATTTTTCTTCAATGTATTATATTAATCTACAATGTGAATGTAAACAGTCACAAAAGAAAAATTTTGATTTTTGATGTAAAAGAAACAGTAAGTTCAGCAGATGATGACCAAAAGAATAATTTTTATTATCCCTTTGAATTTATAGTTATACAAAATTTATAACTAAGATAATCCATTTAAGCTTAAGTATAAAATTAGAAAGAATTCAGAATCACAAAATCACAACAACTTTGCATTTTTCTTTTATGATAGACAATGAAAAAAATCATTACATACAGCTAACAGCATTCATAGACCAGCTCCTATGATCACTGGACTGTGTTATGTTAGAAATAAAATTACAAAAGGTATTTATATTAAAGTAATGC
The DNA here is from genome assembly GCF_024139225.1 of Suncus etruscus. Lineage (NCBI taxonomy): Eukaryota > Metazoa > Chordata > Mammalia > Eulipotyphla > Soricidae > Suncus > Suncus etruscus. The sequence continues at coordinate 84,828,758 of NC_064851.1, read as the reverse complement.
CTTTCAATTTTTACTATTAATATACTTAATAAGAATACAAAATGTTTTGTAGCACAATTATAAAGAAAAGATACATGAATAGCTGAGTCTCTAATAGAAAAAAATTTTTTTTCTCCAATGGCAGAATTTAGATGGCCCTTTCTTCATAACAGTCCTCCTACAAGGTTGTTATACCAAGGAAAAGCTTCTCATACTAGAGATAATGTAGTTGTCAGAGATCATGGCCAAAAGCATAGAAATTTCTTTTCAGTATGAGTTACACAGCTAAAGCATTATACTAAGAAAAGACAGTTATTGAATTTTTTAGAGCTTGAACTTGCTAGAGAAAGACAAGATAGTTGTTTAGTAAGATTTAGTGATTAACTTATTTGGAAGGTGCTGTCTCCTCCTTAAAGATGCCTTTAGTCTCAATGTCCTGGAGTGTTTCACCTACATGTTGTTCTATATACCTTATTGTTTCAGATATGATATCAAGGTTTTTAATCCATTTGGATTTTACCTTTGTACATGGTGTTAGCTGGGGGGGTCTGAGTTCGCTTTTTTGCAAGTGGCTAACCAATTCTGCAAACACCACTTGTTGAATAGGCTTTCCTTGCTCCATTTAGGATTTCTTGCTCCTTTATCAAAAAGTAGGTGGTTATATGTCTGAGGAACATTCTCTGACTACTCAAGCTTATTCCACTGATCTGAGGGTCTGTCTTTATTCCAATACCATGCTGTTTTTATAACTATTGCTTTGTAATACAGCTTAAAATTGGGGAAAGTAATGCCTCCCATATTCCTTTTCCCAAGGAGTGCTTTAGCTATTTGAGGTTGTTTATTGTTCCAAATTAATTTCAGAAGTGTTTGATCCACTTCTTTGAAGAATGTCATGGGTATTTTTAGCGGAATCGCAGTAAATCTGTACAATGCTTTTGAAAGTATTGCCATTTTAATGATGTTGATCTTGCCAATCTATGAGCAGGGTATGTGTTTCCATTTCTGCGTGTCCTCTCTTATTCCTTGGAGCAGTGTTTTATAGTTTTCTTTGTATAGATCCTTAACATCTTTAGTCATGTTGACTCCAAGATATTTGAATTTGTGTGGCACTAATGTGAATGGGATTGTTCTCTTAATGTTCATTTCTTCCCTTTCATTATTGGTGTATAAAAAGGCCATTGATTTCTGTGTGTTAATTTTGTAGCCTGCCACTTTGCTACATGAATCTATTATTTCTAGAAGCTTTTTGGTAGAGTCTTTAGGGTTTTCTGAGTAGAGTATCATGTCATCTGCAAACAGTGAGAGCTTGAATTCTTCCTTTCCTATCTGGATTCCGTTGATATCTTTTTCTTGCCTAATCACTATAGCAAGTACGTCCAGTGCTATGTTGAATAGGAGTGGTGAGAGAGGACAGCCTTGTCTTGTGCCAGAATTTAGAGGGAAGGCTTTTAGTTTTTATCCATTGAGGATAATATTTGCCAGTGGCTTGTGGTAGATGGCCTTAACTATATTGAGAAAAGTTCCTTTTATTCCTATCTTGCTGAGAGTTTTCATCAAGAATGGATGTTGAAATTATCAAATGCTTTTTCTTCATCTATTGATACGACAACGTGGTTTTTATTTTTCTTGTTGTATATGTTGTGTATTATGTTGATAGATTTACGGATGTTAAACCATCCTTGCATTCCTGGGATGAAACCTACTTGATCAAAGTGAATGATCTTCTTGATGAGGCACTGGATCCTGTTCACCAGTATCCAAGTGGAAGCAGAGATAAACAGATGGGACTATATTAAGCTGAGAAGCTTCTGCATCTCAAAGGAGATACTGCCCAGAATACAAAGGCCACCCACTGAGTGGGATAATTTATTCACCTAATACTCATCAGATAAAGGACTAATATCCAAAATTTACAAGGTACTGACAGAACTTCACAAGAATAAAACATCTTACCCCATCAAAAAATGGGGAGAAAAAATGTCAGACACTTTGAAAAAGAAGAAAGGCAAATGGCCAAAAAGCACATGAAAAGACGCTCAACATCACTAATCATCAGGGAGATGCAAATCAAAACTACTATGAGGTACCACCTCATGCCATTGAGATTGGCACACATCACAAGAAAGGAAATCGGGCAGTGCTGGCGGGGATGTGAAGAGAAAGAAACTGTTTTTCACTGCTGGTGGGAATGCCGTTTAGTACAACCTTTATGGAAAGTGATATGGAGATTCCTTCACAAATTGGAATTGAGCTTCCATACGATCCAGCTATACCACTCCTAAGACTATAACAGAGGAAAACAAAAATACAATACAAAAATCCCTTCCTTACACCTATATTCATTGCAGCGCTATTTACAATAGGCAGACTCTGGAAACAACCAAGATGCCCTTCAACAGATGAGTGGCTGAAGAAACTGTGGTACATATACACAATGGAATACTATGCAGTCATCAGGAGAGATGAAGTCATGAAATTTTCCTATACATGGATGTAAATGGAATCTATTCTGCTGAGTGAAGTAAGTCAGAGGGAAAGAGAAAGATGCAGAATGGTTTTACTCATCTATGGGTTTTAAGAAAAATGAAAGACATTTTTAACAGTATCTCAGAGACAAGAAAGATGAGGGCTGGTAGGTGCAACTCATGACATGAAGCTCATCACATAGAGTGATGAGTGCAGTTGGAGAGATGACTACACTGAAAACTATCATAACAATGTTAATGAATGAGGGAAGTAGAAAGCCTGTCTCGAGTACAGGTGTGGGGGTGGTAGGGAGGAGAAATTGGTGGTGGGAATGTTGCACTGGTGAAGGGGGGTGTTCTTTACATGACTGTAATCATACAACTATAATCATATTTGTAATCATGGTGTTTAAATAAATATAATTATAAAAAATTGGTGATTAAGAACTAATTTCTTAAAGACATTACCTCATCTTGTGTACTTCGCTCAAGTACCTGCGCTTACAATTTAGGAAACTTGAAAAAGAAGATAGACTTCTATAGAAAAGAATTTTCTAAACTTGACTAAATTTACTACCATTTGCTTTGAAGATATGAAAGCTGCTTTCCTAAAGTCCCATATATTTAGCATACTTAAAATGTACAATAATTTGCTTAATTTTAGATTATCTTTCTCAAGGAGTCTTAAATTTTTTTATTCTCTTCCTTTTATTCTTTCTAGGAAGTCTTATAAATTGATTCTTATAAGTGCTGTTCTGAGAACATATTAAATTTAAGTTATATATTATTTTAGAAAATTGTTAAGCTATCTTTATTATTTATGAGTATTTATTTAAATTGAATAAAATTTGGTGTTCTTTCTATGATTGAAATCCAACTACAACATGTTTTTAATCATTGTGCTTAAAAATAAAGATTATTTTTAAAAAATGTTGCATTGGTTAAAAAAAATCTTAACTTTGGGGCTGGAGCAATAGCACAGCAGGTAGTGCATTTTCCTTGCATGCTGCCAAGCTGAAACCAAAACAGATCCCCCCCGCCCACATCTCATATAATGCCCCCAGCCTACCAGGAGCAATTTCTTTCTTTTTTAAAAACAATTTATTTTTATTTATTTATTTGTTTATTTGTTTTTGGGAGCCACACTCGGCGGCATTGGCAGTGCTCAGGGGTTACTCCTGGCTCTGCACTCAAAATTCGCTCCTGGAAGGTTCAAGGGATCAAATGGGATGCCAAAATTTAAAGCTGGGTCTGTCCAGGTTGGCTGAGTGCAAGACAAATGCCCTACCGCTGTGCTATTGCTTTGGCCTCAAGGAGAAATTTCTAAGTGCAGAGACAAGAGAAACCCCTGAGCACTGTCAATTGGCCCCCAAACAAAAAACAAAACAAACAAAAAAGAACTTAATTTTATAATTATATTTTGGAATCATAATAAATCTTTCATAGCCAACACAATCCTGAGAAAAAATGAATAAAGTTTCACACTTCAGAACTTCAAAATATGCTAAAAATTTATTAAATCTGTCTAGTATTGAAATCAAAATAGATGCATATATCAATGTAATGGGATTTCTATACACATTTATAGCAGTTGAATTTGTGACTGGAAGAGGTCATGTTAAGAAAAGTAGTCAGGGGGCCGGGCGGTGGCGCTAAAGGTAAGGTGCCTGCCTTGCCTGCGCTAACTTTGGACGAACCGCGGTTTGATCCCCCGGTGTCCCATATGGTCCCCCAAGCCAGGAGCAACTTCTGAGCACATAGCCAGGAGTAACCCCTGAGCGTTACTGGGTGTGGCCCAAAAACCAAAAAAAAAAAAAAAAAAAAAAGAAAAGTAGTCAGGGGCCGGGAAGGTGGCACTAGAGGTAAGTTGTTTGCCTTGCAAGCACTAGCGTAGGATGGACCGTGGTTCAATCCCCCGACATCCCATATGGTCCCCCAAGCCAGGAGCGACTTCTGAGCTCATAGCCAGGAGTATCCCCTGAGCATCAAACGGGTGTGGCCCAAAAACCAAAAAAAAAAAAAAAAAAAAAAAAAAAGAAGAAAAGAAAAAAAGAAAAGTAAGTCAGAAAAGAAAGACAAACACCAGATGATCAAATAATATATCTTATATATGTTTATGTACAAATGTACAAATGAAACTAAACAAAAATGACTTCTCTTAACTTCAGAACTGAGGTTACAGGATAAGGCAGATCAGAGAAGGAGACCAATTTGGGTGAAACTGTTTGAAGGATATTTGTATTTTGATGATGGATTTATTTGTTAATATATTTTGAAGAGATTTGAATTTGTACTCCTGGTTATATATAGTCTTATACAGCAACAATACTGTTGTTGTTGTTGTTTCGGTTTTTTTGGATTTTGGTCCACACCCTGTGACGCTCAGGAGCTACTCCTGGCTATACTCTTAGATGTTGCTCCTGGCTTGGAGAACCATATGGGATGCAGGGGGATCGAACCACTATCCGACCTAGGTTAGCCACGTGCAAGGCAAACACCCTACCACTTGCACTACCGCTCTGGCCCCAACAATACTGTTTTTAATAATATTTAAGTTAAACTCTATGTAGAAAACTCAAGTGGTAGAGTGTAGCTCAAATGTGAGCCAGTATGGAATGTCTGACTTCAATTTCTGACAACACACTACTTGACTGAGCCTTTGGAAGTGGCCCTTGGCCTCCAAGTTTGACTTAATCGCTCCTACAGTTTTAATTTTATTTTTCCTCATGAAAAATTTGTAATGTCTTAATTTTTCTTTGATGTAAATGTTCGCAAAGACATCCTACTCTGTTTCTATTTAAATTCTTCCCCACATGAAGAGACTATTTCAAACTGTCCAACCGTATTACATTTGATCTTCCCAATGATTTCATCTAGAAACCAATCTCATGATACCTCCTTTTTCTTCAAATCTCAAATATATCTTTATTACTCTGAATTGCTGCTATGTGTAAACTTCCATAGAAGAAATATTTCAATGATTTCTGCCACCTCCTCTGCTGGCCCTACTCACCCTATGTTCTTCCTTCCTGTTCCTTATTCTTTTTGCCAAGCCTCTTCCCTACATGTTTCTTGTTGAACCTGTTTCCTCTCTTTCTAGTAAAGGACAACGTTTCCACAATTAGCCTTTTTTTCTACCACAGTATTAATATTCACTATACTTCCTCTTCTCTTCCTATGATACAATGAATTACTTACTCCCTTTAAACATATCTCTTCATTTGTCCTTAGGTGTACTTCATTTTCACCATTTTCAAGTCACTACTTTTTCTCTTTCTTTGTCTACTTAATATTTCATTGTCTTTCAAAAAAAATGAAAAGCCTAGTTGCCCAACTCTCATAGAAAGGATATATAACTTTTTCTTAAGGGGGTGTTTTTGACTCTATATTATTTTTCTTACTCTAAGTATGTATCTAAATATAAATATATATTTCTACATATAAATTTTGATACATAATTATTTATGCATATACAGCTTAGATAAAAATATACATCCAACTAAAACATACCAAATTAAACTTCAGTAGACAGATTTGCTGTTTCTTTTGTTCTTAATTTAATAGAGTAGCTGTTCAACAGATGACTATAGGCACTGTAGAAGGCAGTAATGCATCTGAACCATGTTTGCTTAGCCTAGCAAAATAATAAATTATGCTATGTTTATCCTTTTGTTTCTAAGGCCAACTGTTGACTTTATTTAATACCCTCTTAACATGCTAATCGCTCTTAATGGTCACATTAGCCATCAGTTAAACAAACCATTAGATTGAGAAAAGAAATTTCAATAAAGGAAATTCACTAATTTGTTGATTGTAAATGTACATTAGCCTATTCAGGACCTTTGCCTAGACATATAGTTTAACACAGAATCTATTATAGCAATTCCATTTTACATAGCAAAGAGGCTATTTCAGCATTCTAAGTACTTCTAATTCCAGAAGACATTCTACCTAGTTTTTATATGCAAATTAGATATTTTCAATTTGTGATTTACACATAAAGAAAAGAAACTGTCAAAAATAAATTGACTTTCAAACTATATAATGTTCATGCAATTTGTGATTAAGGATAAATTTACAAGAATCTTCTTAATTTCTGTCTCAATTACCAAAGCAGAGTTACTACTATTTAATTTTGAGAGCTGGTCATTTCTGTGTTAGATTTCTGTGTTAGATTCAAAGTATTCCTTTTACAATCAATATACATTTTGATACCAAAGTAGTATTAAATCTATTTCTGCAATTCACTTTATGCTTACCTTCACTAATAAGAATCTTAGATTATTTGCATTCTCAACTAACTTATCAATTTTTAAATAAAAATGGATTCATTAACAATTTAAATTTTTTTTTTCAAAATATGATACTTGTAAGCCAGGTAACATAGCAAATGAATATCTTCAATCTTAAATGCAAATTAAGACACTTCCAGGATTCTTTAAGTAGTGAATTACTTTTCTTACAATTAATTACAAGATTTTGGTTATAAAGCTGTTGTAAATCCCTTCTACCTTAATTTTAAAAATTAAATAAATTAAATAAAATTTAATTAAGTACTCATATTTTACTATTTGGCATTCATATCACCAATTAATAAGGTATATTCTGTTCCATCATAATTAAATTTGAAGTGTAATATGAAAGTTAAGTATGAATAAAACCTTGAATTGATAAAAGGTTTCATTTGTTTTTCCTTATCTTCAAAAGTATGCTTTTGAATGATAGTTGAGGTGGACCTAAATACTGGTGACTTCAAAATATGATTGAAACAAAAAAATCAAATTAAAAATTTTCTTAGCTTTTAAATAAATGAAATATTTCATGTATACTTAAGTATTAAGTGTTCACACCAGAAATTATGGGTCCTCCAAAATGATTCTTCCTCATACCATTTAATTAGTTAATAATGCAAAAATGAAATAAATGTACTTCCATACAATCATATAATTGTCATTATTGCATTATATATATATTATATATTATATATAATAGGGTATTTCTATAGGTTTTTAGCTGAAACACTGTTGTACAAAACAATTTAACACACTTCATATTAATATCCAAATCTGTTATACAAACTAAATTACATATGTATCAATGATTTCTTTTCCTTATAGTCTCTATAAATCTCATTAAGTAAATATTTTAAGTAACAGCTCCCAAAACTATATATTAATTAATAATACTATTTATTAAAGTATACTTAAGGTTAATTTTGTTATAATTCACATACCATATCTCAGATATGTAATGCTATTACTTTATGTGCCACAGTAAAATAAAAACAAAAGAAACTGAGAAACAAAGAAATAAAATAAGAACCAAGCCAACTGTACTAGGTAGGGACAGTTGTCTTATCTTGCTTTTAAAAAAGCACATGGTTAAAAATGTTAAAAGCTAGGGGCCAGAGAGATAGCACAGAGGTAGGGCATTTGCCTTGAATACAGAAAGACGGTGGTTCAAATTCCGGCATCCCATAAGGTGCCCCGAGCCTGCCTGGAGTGATTTTTGAGTGTAGAGCTAGGAGGAACCCCTGAACGCTGCTGGGTGTGACCCAAAAACCAAAAAAAAAAAAAAGTTAAAAGCTTACTCAGAAATCTTTGACTAGGCTTTCAGATTTGAAGCACCAAGTTCGAAGTACCAAGTATACTTAAAGGAACCAGTTTAGGAGATTCTTTTTTTAACACTCTAACATACTAGCTTGAAATTTACTCTTCTTGAAATTATATTTCACTTTTATTTTTCTTTAAAGACTGTTCTTTAGGCCAGTGCAGACAAGATGGATATTTTGAGAACATAATTAGAAATCTTCCAACCTACTGGCTTTTTGCCAATAAAGTTTTTGCTTGATTGGGTACCATGTTTCAACTGATTTGTCATTAAGCATCAGTGAAACACTTTTGCTCTTACCATACTTCTAACGTATACTAAATTTTTATACTATGTATGTTTAATTTAAAAAATTCAATGTATTTTACTGGAATAATCAACATTTCAAAATTTTGAAGTGTCACAAAAACATTTAAAGTAATTTCAAATAAACACTAGTTATTTTATTAGTGAAATAACATATAATAAAAATCATTAATGTACAATAAAAACTCAATTTATAAAATCTTATTAGAAATTCATATTATAAAAGGTATTCTTAAGAACTAGATATGACAGTATGGTAGAGTATTAAGAATCACTAAATATTAGGTAGCTTTTGATATGCATAGATATAACTAAAGTTGTAAAGTTTAACCTCACCAATGATTGGCCTAGAAAATGGAAAAACCTTTTCATCTGATTTGCAGGCTTTATATATATATATATTTTTTTTTTTTGGTTTTTCGGGACACACCTGTTAGATGCTCAGGGGTTACTCCTGGCTACGCGCTCAGAAATTGCCCCTGGCTTGGGGGGGCCATATGGGACACCAGGGATCGAACCGTGGTCCTTTCCTTGGCTAGCGCCTGCAAGGCAGACACCTTACCTCTAGCGCCATGTCGCCGGCCCCAGGCTTTATATTTTTTAAGCCTTCTGACCCATTTCATCTGGGTCAACTTTTCAACTGTAATCCATGAATCTATCTTCAGTGTCTATATATGTGTGTGTGAGTGTATGTGTTGGCCATTTCAATGTCCATCTAATGTCTGTCTGTAATACACATCATGTCTGTCTATGCTGTAAAACATATATGTTTAAAACTTACGTTGTCTATGTTGTAAAAACAGCCAGCTGTTTTTTCTTCCTTAAGAGAGAATAAAAGGTTATTTAACCTTTTTTACACACAGTTCTTAACTCCTCAAGAACGGGAATGTTCCCCACCCCACACCAGTAAGCTGCCACTAGCTCCCAAAATGAAAAGATAGATTCCCAGCCCACCTTGCCTCAGTCCAAAAGGAAGCTGCCACCACCTCAGCTGCTGATTTGCTCTCAATGTCACCTTTCCCCCAACCTCCTTTCATTGCACCCTACCAGATTCAGATTTTGAGAAACCCCCAGCTCAAGGACATTTCCTGATATGAGCTCTGAGAGCCATTTTTCAAACTCCACAAAACCATTTTGCAGACTGAATATGTGCTCCAGATATTATCCCCACTTTTCCCTAGACCATCTCAAAAGACTTAAAACAACACATATATCTCCTTTAAATAATTTTTATAAATGTATTTTCTTAATGGGTATAATTTTCATTGTCTATTTTCTTATGCAGCAGCAGTTTTCCCCATTTCCTTTTTTTAAAAAAATATTTTTAGTAGGAAATGCTAGTAGAGAAGTTTCTCTAGTATTCTGAGTTCATGTTAGAACCAGGTTACAGGGATTGTTTGGCTTGTTATTTTTACCCCCATATGCACCAGTAGTACCATGTGGCATTGTGGCATTGTTCCTTTTTGCATGAGCATATTAAAAGGGGAAATCTAATGTGTGGAAACAAGTTCTTATCTAATAGAGATAAGAAAACATAAATTTTATATTGCAGAGGGGCCCTACACCCTGAACACTTGGCATAGTGACTTGGCTTAGGGTTCAGAAGATCGTACATTTGGCCATTCACCCATGAACCTTCGATCCCATTTATGGAACCAGAATAATTTTCAACACCAATACCAGGAATCGAACATCTACAATGGAAGGCTCTCCTGCTGCCCTGGCATCAACATGCTCCTGAGTGGGTTCCCCTGAGGATTTGGTAACAGCAACAACCTGCTTTCAGGGCAGGGTTCTTTGCATTGACACCTAATGGTGAGATGAAAACAGAAGACACTCTGTGTCACCCTGACTTCAACATAGGATCTGTACAAAAATCAAGATCTTTAAATACAGAAACCTGACAGCGACAACCATGATTATGAAGAACTTTTACAAGGACCACAGAGAAAGACTTTGGAGTTAGAGAACTTAGTATACCCAGAGTCTGTAGTTGGTCTTATGGCAGGATGCTTCATGAAAGAGTTCCCCACATTACCATATATTTCTATTAAGTGGATTAAGTGGCAGACAATCCTAGCAGCTTCCTGAAGCTCTGGAAAACGAAAGGGAAAAGGCATTTATTCCTATCCAATCAAGCCTTTTATGTAAGAGAAAAACATCACACCTGGAAGGTGGAACATCTGGTTTTCACACCTATCCAAGGCTCTACATTCAAAGATCCAATGAGAAGCAATGCGTAAAGATGGAGGTAGAAATAAACAATTCCAGTAATCCCACAGGTAAGATCTTCCTGGTTTTAGGCCAAAGTTTTTTCCTTTCTATTTCCCCTTTTTTTTGCTGTGCCTATGCAAAAATAAATAAATAAATAAATAAATAACACCTGCCACACACACCGTTTTTTATTTTTTTAGTTTTATTTTATTGTATTTTTTATTTCTTGTCTTTTAAATCAGGGCTCCTGCGTTTTTCATAGAACCTTGGGAAACAGATTACTGTATTATACCATGTATTCCCACATTTTTTATAAAACAAAGATGAAAGGCTGGGTTCAGGGGTCAAGTGGTCTCAAAAGCATTGGTGGAGAAATAAAGATAGACCGAAATTTTAACAATCTAAACTTAAAGGGCCTGTTATACTGGCAGACCAGGGAGCAAAGGATGGTATAAGATGAACTCTGGATCCATTGGTAGAGGGAGATTTACACTAGTGGTGGGAAGGGCCCTGGCTATTGTGAATCTGAAATTTGACTATAAAGAATTCTGCAGATCACAATTGTTTCAATAAAATAAAATAAAAAAATAGGTAAGATTTAACTAAAGTTATGGAGAGTTTTATGGAAGAGAACCATTATTCCATGCTTGTAGAGGGAAATAAACTATTTTTAGATATTAAAACAGAGGAGCTCCCTTATTTATTTACTAATACTGTTTATTCATTCTACCTAAGAAACTTATCCATGTGTGACTTATAATTCTGCTCACAAGTAAATCAGCTGAGAACATCAGGACCATATTTCATTACAACATTGATATTGAAATGATAAGTTGGTGTCTGTAATTTTTTCTTCTCCTTGGCTTATTAAAAAAATCACCATATTTATCTCTCATGTCATGGAGTTATTCAACTGATTGATTAGAAATTATTAGATCCTATTGCCTTAAACTGTATCTTTCTCCACAAGCAACTACTTTCAGCTAGAGATATCTTACTTCAACAATGTGTTAAGATTAATTTGATTCATATTCTAGTATTTTTTTCCTTTGGATAGAGGGCTACACCTGGCAGTACTTGAGGCTACTGGGAATCACTACTCTTGGCGCTCAACGGTTTTATGCAGTGTCAGGGACTATATTCTCTCCATACCCTTATTTCGGATAGTAAAGTTTATTGTACTGTGAAATTACAACAAACACTTGTAAATAGTAAACATAGACACTTTTTTAATGGAAACTACTTGAAAAGAATATTTATAGCCCAACAGTAGTTTCTTACCCAAGTTTAATTCTTTTTTATTATTTATTTATTTATTTATTATTATTTTTTACTTCCCCAAGCTTAATTCTTATCAGTAATTTTGTTTTGCAGTAATTATGATTTTGGCATTCTTGTTTATAGCTGTGGAGATATTCAATTTTTCTTTTACAGAAAGAATCTAAAAACATTTCATAAACATTTATCTTTATCACAAATTGTGTTCCATTGTTTTTAGTTATGTATGATGGAGCTCAATTATACAAAAGTCTCTAGTCAGGTTCAAATTGGCCATTCCTTCCACATTTATTCCTAAGTATATCAGTAGTTTTCTTCATATAAATACCTCGTAATCACATTTTCTGACTTTTCAATGGGCCTTATACCCATCATTTTTGTTAACTTTAAATGTACTTATACATAGAACAATGGGCATGATATATGCCTACAAGGGTTTGATCTCTGGAACCTTGCAATCCCCTTGAGCACTGCCAAACATGATCCCTAAGCACAGAGCTGATATAAACTTTGACAGTAGGAGCAAGAGTACAGTGGGTAGTTTTTTGCCTTTAACACAGCTGTCCCAGGTTCAACCCCTTGTCCCCTTCCAAGCCTGCCAAGAAAGATTGATCCCTAGAATATAGCCATATGCAGCCCAAAATACCAAAAAAAAAAAAACAGAGAGAGAAATTTAATCAGTTGTCTTATTATTTATTACCATATGTAAGACTTAGGAATCAGCAGTAAATCAACTTGAGACAACATTAAAAATGGATTTCAAATTTGAATAATAACGGATATGATCAAAAGACCTGGACCCAGCCCTTTTGAGATAGATTAGTTTTTATACTGTAAGTTCCTTCACTTATGAGTTAAATCTTGTAAGTTATAAAGTTTAGCACAGAATATTTCCGAATTTGGTTTAATAACTCGTATACCTGTTAAAATCTTGAAAGGTGATTCTCTGAGAATTGCATAATGATTGATGGAAAGAAAATGGTATTGTAATATTAGTTCTTCCAGTGCATGTAAAAGAAATAGCTAGAAACACTAAAGTAAAATTGGCCTTTTTATTTTTAGATTTGATTATAAAATTGGGTTTATAATCCTGTAATAATAAAATATTTTTAAAACCTTTTAACTTATGCAAATACAATAATTTTAAAGTAAAGGCGGTAAAATTATTTACTTTAAAATAGTTAAATCCAGTAAGGTTGAAAGTTAATTTTTTACTTGATGTTAGGAGTAAAAGAGTAATCCCAAAATAGAAATTGATTAAGATAAAAATTTCTGTCATGCTTTTACAACCATGCCATTTATTTTCTTTAAAATTAAGAAAGTTTATCTTGCACTATAAGATTAAAATTTTGCTTATTTTAATGCCATATCTGTCAGTGCTGACCACTATCTTTAGGGCATGATATGCAATGCTAGGAATTGAACCTGAGAGGGTTACATGTAAGTTATACTATCTAACCCTCTAAGAATAGAATTTTTATGTGGAAACACTCAATGACAGCTGAATAATGGCCACCCTGTTAGGTAGAAGGTGCACTTTCAATTAATCACAATTTCACCATTCTTTGTCAGCACTCACACAAGTTATCTTATTTGATTGATGCTTATTATTTTTTAATCCACAGTAATTTAAAATTTTGTGTTATGCTCCACATTGACTTATATAAAGTAGTCATTGAGTATTAGAATCCCAAGCAATCAATAGAGGTAATGAGAAGTTTTCCCAAGTATCAGCTTCTTTAAAAGTATTTTTTCTACCAAAATCTAAAGAATAGCATTAATATGTTGTTTTTTTTTATTGTATAGTTGAAAGCAATACTTTGCAGTATACAATTATACAAAGGAAGCATTTTTTCAATAATAAAGGAAATAATTAAAAATAATATCATGACATCACTATACTAAATTATGCTCTCAGAGCATTAATAGAATTTAATATGTCTCAGAATAAATTATTTTGTATAGTTTGTTAACTCAGATATGGATTGATAAGCTAATACGATTTTGTATAAATTTTCACATGCAAGTAGTGTGGGATAACATGCAAATTGTAAAAATAAATTGTATACAATAAAGTAAAACATAAAGTATATACAATAAATATATTCAAAGATTGCTTCTATTTTTAATGGTTAAACATGGCTTACACATAGAGCTGTTATTTACAGGGGTGGGCCACACCTGGAGGTGTTCAGGGGTTACTCCTGTCTCTGCACGCCTGAATCACTTCTGGCAGGCTCAGTGGTTACAATGGTTATCAGAGATAGAAGCAGAGTTGGCATTATGCAAGGTAAGCTTCTGACCTGATGTACTATCACTCCAATCAATACATTGTTATATATATATATATATATATATATATATATATAATATATATTACAAATAAATTGATGAAGGAAGAAAATGTTAATGAATAAAAAAAATCTCACTGCAAATATTTATCAGCTAGTTTTTCAGACTGTATTTATTCCCAGGCTCCTACTTTCAATTGCCATGACAGTATTGAAGTATGAACACCATTTACATTTTATTGAATTTAATGGAGTTCAAAAGAAGTTACTCCCCAGTTTGGCATCACTTGACATTTAAAATTCAAGGAGTTGAAAAATAGCATAAGCAGTAAGATCACTCTGATGTCTCCTTTTTCACCATTTTTCCCTGAAATCATGAAATAAATAGGTATATTCGGAAAGTAAGGGAATTTAGAATGAGAAAATTTGATAAATGCAAAACCTATTCTTTCTGCACAGTTTTACTAATGTTAATCCAAACCTCTTTGTTTTACTATTTCTTCAAAAATACACAGTACTTTGTGACCAAAAGCCTATAGTAAAGAAAAAATTGCTTGTAAGATTATAGCTCTGTTCATTTTTTGACACTTATATACACATATGAATTAAGTCTTGAGCAACCCAAGAATGGTCATAAACAACAACAACAACAAAAAAAGTGTAAATCTTCTTAGTTATCCTTCTTTGTTTTCTTTAGAAATTCATGAACTACAAAAAGTTATGTGACAAAGTACATGCAAACAAAAACCTGCCTTTGATGTTAACACATTATTCTGGAGCACTGGTCATAAATACCATGTCCTTATTAAATGGAACATAATCTATGTCCATTTCTATTTGTGTGTTCTTAAGCACTTAAAGTACATTATTGCCAACTACCTTGTGATATTAAGTTTGAGTAAAAGAGGCAAATAAAACTAAGCAGACTTTTTTTTTATGGCTAAATAAATGCCAGATTTTAAAGGACTGAATCATTCTTTGTCGATCCCAATTCTTCTCTTAAAGGGGTTCTAAGATCTACTAGAATATTAGCCTTTATTCAATTCCTTGACTAGTATGAAAAGAAAACTAAAAATTCTGAGATTTCTTCTTTAGAGGTTTCTGAGAACTCCGTCCCCAATACCCAGCCCTGCTTTCACAGTGCAATACTTACCTTTTCAGAAATGTCAAATTTATGCTGCTTTGAAATAGATCTCTCAGATAAAATTACTTGCCTAACCAGAAATGTCAAATTTATGCTGCTTTGGAACAGACCTTTCCAATGAGATACTGGCCATGTAAGTGAGACTTTGAAATTTCCTCTTTTATGCAGAACAGTAACATGGGATCGGAGTTGATTATCCAAAACACAATATGACCTTCATTCTGACGCTGACTGTGACAATGACATGCTAACGATGATGCTGACTATGAATCGATTCATGATCCATTGATCCAATTCTAGACACTAAAAGAGAAAAAAGCCAACATAATTAAAAATCAAACATAAAACAAAAATTAATATTAAAATTATACATAAAAATGGTGTGAAAATCTAGGCCTACTGAATGCTGGATTTAAGCCACAAGCAGAACTAGCCTGGCATTTGACTTTTTTTCAGAGAAACAAAAACTAAATTGAACTCTATTAATTAGATCTTGTTTTTTGGATCTAGAATCTGAAACAGAAGCCTCTGCACATGAATGAAATCAAAAGTTATAGTTCTTACCACTGCAGAAGCTGTGAATAATGCAAAACTACAATATAGGGGGACAGAAAGAAGTAGCAAGGCTAGACAAGAGAGTAACTCAAACTACCTATTGACTTAGACACTAGTTAAGATCAATAATACCAAGATACAATAGCTCCGAAATGCCAAGTAGCTAGGTCCATATTAGGGGCCAACCTTTTTCCCTTTCTGGAATCTCCTTCGAGATCATCTCCATTGATCTCATGCACTTGAAATATTTCCACTTCTTAAGAATATGTGCCATTGATGGTGGCTCCATAAAATACTCTTAGAATTTTTACAGTATAAAAGTAAATTTTTTTTAGGAATTTTTGGTTTTTTTGGAGCTACACCTGGCTTACTTATAGCTCTGCACTCCAGAATCATGCCTAGCTGTGTTACAGAGATCACATAAGGCGCTAGGAATCTAATCCATATTGACTGCATGCAAGGCAAGCACTCTGCTTGCTGTCCTATTTATTTGTTACTTCACCTCCTTATTCAATATGCACAAAGACAGGCTAAACTTTTATGTATATGCCACCTAAGTAACTCTGGCAAGATCATGAAGACATCAAGGTTGATCCCATTTTATTCATTCATCACTGGTTATATTCCATTATAAACTCGCCCCTCTGAAACTCAGTCTGTTAAGTAGTAACTGTAAGTAAAACCATGAGTTTAGTTACTGACAGGTAGCAAATCTGCAATGTATATAAACTATCTTTATTAGGGGTTAGTACAGGTTTATTTTAACACAGTATAAAATGTTACAGAAACATTTTAAGTAAAATGACTATTGGTAAAGTCAGACATACTTAGTTTTGAACTCAGGTTCTATCTCTTATTCCTTATATAATCATGAGTTAGCAAATTCTCAAAAGCAAATTTGTTATAAGTCTTCAGGATGTTATTACTAAATTGATACCTACTCTGAAATCAATTGATCTAATAATATTCATTTATACAGACACATTTAGCCTATATAAAAACTAATCATAAATATATCTTATTTAAAAATTATCACCTCATATTAACTAAAAAAAAAAACAAAGGAACAAAATCTCAGAAGAAATACCAAGCCAAGTCAATGAAACTCATAGTTTCATGATTTTTCTGCTGAAAATTCTGGAGCCCATCTGGAATGTGGGTAAACTATATCCTACCTGATCTGCCCCAGAATCCATACCCACACCCCACAATGCTGTCATACCAATGTAAAACTTCAATGCTTCAGGACTAATCTCAGAAGAAACAGCAAGTCAAGAATCTCATGGGCACATGGGTTTTAGTACTGAAAACTCTGGGCACCATCAGGAGGGAGGTAGACTGAGAGTTATCCAAGTTCTACAGATTTTGAAGTGACACCTACAAATTCCACAGTATTGACAGCACAATAAGAGCACAGTAACTTAGATGGAAATGTAGAATAAAAGCCAACTAGCTCAATAAACCAAAATAACACAGAAGGCTCAACTAGTAACAAACAGCTCAGTAAATTATCAGACAATGACTATATTACTATCAACATAAAATATAGTATATTTTACAATTTTCTTTTACTGAACTATTTTTGATATTTCCACTAACCAATTTTTATTTTTTGTTTGTTTTGGTTTTTTGGGTCACACCCAGCAGCACTCAGGGGTTACTCCTGGCTCTATGCTCAGAAATCGCTCCTGGCAGGCTCGAGGGACATATGGGATGCCAGGATTCGAACCACCATCCTTCTGCGTCTAAGTATGCCTTACTGCTGTGCCATCTCTCCAGCCCCATCCACTAACCATTTTTTTAACAAACAATATAAAATAAATAATATTGTATCTGCCCAAGGGGCAAGTTTGGGGGTGTGTGAATGAGAAACTGATGGTGGAGAAAAGTTCACACTGGTGCAGAGATTAGTTTTAGAATACTGAATTTCAAAATAATAGTATTATGGAAACATTGAAATCATGATGTCTTAATAAAGATTAAAGGAATTGAACAGAATAGAAAACCATAAATAAAATTATATTTATGGACAGTTGGTCTATAGAAAAAGTTAAGTGCCTGTAATGGAACAAGAAGGAAAAATGGCTTCAACAAATGATGTTGAGAAAAGTGGATATAAAAAAAGAAACACTGAAATTAGAACCATAGCTCATACTATTCTCAAAATCTAACTTAAAGTGGATTAAAAACATCAAGATTAGACCAAAATACAATAAATATAGTAAAGGAAAAAATAGGCAGAACTCTCCAGGAAATAAGGTTTAGAGGATGATCTTTAATAATCTGTCTTTAGAGGCAATAAAAACAATATAAACAAAAGAGACTACATCAAAATCAAAATTTTTTGCATAAAAAAGAAAATGACAAAAATTAAAAGACACCTAGACAATGGGAGAAAATATTTGCATGTAATATTTCAGACAAAGGGCTGCTATCCAGGATTTATAAAACAACCAGAAAGTTCATTTTAAAAAATCCAGTAACCTGATCCAAATATGCAGGGCAAATAAACTTTCCCAGACCCCAAAAGATATATACAGGTCACTAGAAGAGTAGATAAAAAATGACTTAATACTTATTATTATACATTTGCAAGCCACTGTGTTAACATCTCATACTATTGAGAATGGCATATAGCAAAAAATAGGTAGTGAACAAGTGAATAATATTGGCATTTTTATATTGTGAGAAAGAACTCTTGTTCTCTATTGATAGAAATATTTCCTGGTTCAACTGTTATTAAGAAGTATGGTTATTTCTAAAAATTCAATACTAGCACTATCATATTATTTGTCATATTCCACTTTTTGGTTTTTGGGTCACACTTGGTGATGGTCAGGGTTTACTCCTGGCTATGTGCTCAGAAATCGCTTCTGACTTGAGGGATCATATGGGACGCTGGGGGATCAAAACGCGGTCTGTCGTAGGCTAGCGCATGCAAAGCAGACACCTTACAGCTTGTGCCACCACTCCGGCCCTTATTTTTTATATCAATGCAACAAACTTTAATACTTGTAACTTTCTAAACTATAATAAATAAGAACAATTTAAAAATAAAAGGACTAAAGAGTTTAAGTTGGGAAGGAAGTGAAAACCTTATGTACAAATGGTAGAGAGATAAATAAATTAGCCATTATTGAAAATAATATAGCAATTTAATCAATTTCTAAATAAGCACTTTTATCTCCACAGCTGGGTAGATATGTACAAACTGGTGAAAGAGGGTGTACTTTTTATTATTGAAACCCAACTACAAACGTGTGTAACCATACATAGTGCTTAAAGATATTATAAAAAAAGAAAATAGAAACTCAGTGCTTATAGCAATATTTATTCTTAATAATATTTAGAAAGTTAAAAAAGGTAAGAATATTTAGATTAAAAACTATATATGTATATATATATATGTCAGTATATAAATGAATGAATAAAATATGTGATTCAACCTTAAAGAAGATAGTTCTGACATTTGCAACATATGGATGAATCTTGATAAAATTCAGCCCTAAGTTAAGATAGTGAAACCAATTAGGAAAAATATTTTGATTGCACAAATAGTCAAATGCATAGAAATAGATATTAAAAATGAAATTCCCAGGAGGTCAGTAGAAGGTATGATAGTGTGGTATCTCAGTTTAGGAACAATAATATCCCAGAACTAGATGAAGATGATGGTTATATAACAATGAAATAACATTGATACCACTTTTAAGAAATTTATAAATTCAAGATAGCTTAAAATGTTTATTTTAATATGGTTTATAAAAATATTGTGGAAAATAATAGTGAATTTAGAAATATTCCAAAGGCAAACATAGTTCACCCATTCTTTTTACTTCCAGATATTTTACTTATTATTGTTGCTTAAATTTAAATTATTGTTAAATTATTGTTGCTTAAATTTTGTTCCAATAAGCTTGCATTTCCTCCTAGAGATATACCATAGGAACATAAGAACACAATACAAAATGCCCTCTCCACTCCTATGTTTATATTTACAATAGCCAGAATCTGAAAACAACCCAGGTGCCTGACAACAGATGAGTGAATAAAGAAACTGTGTTACACATACACAATAAAAAAACTACACAGCTATTAGGAAAAATTAAGTCATGAAATTTGCCTATATGGGCAAGGAGTCTATTATGCTGAGTGCAATAAGTCAGAGGAAGAGAGATAAGCACTCAATAGTCTCACTCATCATGGGATTTAAGAAAAATACAGTATGTTAATAATACCCAGAGAGGAAGGCCAAAAGACCAGCCCATGATATGAAGCTTACAACAAAGAGTAGTGAGCAGAGAGAAAAATAACTACACTAACAACACTTTCATAACAACTATAGTGAGAGAGAGAGAGAGAGAGAAAGGGAGAGAGAGAGAGAGAGAGAGAGAGAGAGAGAGAGAGAGAGAGAGAGAGAGAGAGAGAAATGCCTGTCTCAAAGGCAGGCTAGGGGATGAGGGATGATGAGAAAGTTGCTTTGGTGAAGGGGGATGTACATTTTGTGACTGGAGCCTAATAAGAACATGTTTGTAACCATGGTGCTTAAATAAATTATTAAAAATATAATAAGCTTATATTTGTATTATTTAAATTGAAAGTGTTATTTTAGAACTAATTAATACAATCAAAAAAGCCAATATAATTTTCTGTGTACTCTGGTGTTTTATATTATTTTCTTATACCTTACCCAGGACTGCCTGGTAATGTGAGGATTTTAAGTAACAGTGAAAATGAATATTTACATTAACATCTGATCTCTGTTGTGAAATTAATCGTGTGTAAAATAAAACAATGTTCCAGATGTGTTCCTAAAAATAAAATGAATACTGATGATAATATAAATAGATATCTTTTGTCATAAAACTTGGTTGAATAACTATTCCAAAGATAAAATATACACACAGATTTATAACAGAAAGTGCTTTTTTTAAAGTGGCTTACTAGGCACAATGGATAATTTAGGTGATGCCAGTGGGGATCATATAGCTATTTAAGACTTCTCCGCTGGGATGGTTCTTTCAGGTGTTTGTGCTGTATATATTTATCCCATCTGAGAGCCTTATTCTTTTTTGAAATAGATCTAATAGTCTCTTTTCTCCAAGGTAAAAGATAGGAACTTTGTTTTCCCCATGACATTTATGCTCTAAGGACTACTCAATCAAGTCAAATTTTATGATACTTTTCCCTGTTTTTCTGACCCTACTTGTTACTTTATGGGAGCATTTCCTCAGATTTCTGTTTCTTTTCTTTTTCATTCACCTTCCACTTTTCTTGCCTCTTAAACTGTGTTTAACTATTGAATTTTGTTTAACATTTTTTTTGGTTTTTTCTTTTTTTTTTTGTTTGTTTTTCGGCCACACCCGTTTGATGCTCAGGGGTTACTCCTGGCTAAGCGCTCAGAAATTGCCCCTGGTTTGGGGGGACCATATGGGACGCCGGGGGATCAAACCACTGTGGTCCTTCCTTGGCTAGCGCTTGCAAGGCAGAAAGCTTACCTCTAGCGCAACCTCACCGGCCCGTAACATTTTTCTATGAATTTTTTTTAGTTTGGGGACCCCTGGTATCTAGAATGCTTTTGTTGACTAAAGAGATTTTGTCTCTCCTGAAAAATAAGTATGTGCCTCACTTTATGCTAATCATCATAACTGATGCCAGGATGTTAGATCAGATGTTAAGTATATAATTTTTAAATGTTCTAAGATAAAAGGAAAAATGCCCAATAAAAAATTTTCATAGTAAATTATCCATAGTGACCTTCATATGGCAGTTACAAACTGTGTCCTTTAGTTTTTTATCCTTTTACATCTCAAGTATTATGAAAAATAATTTGATACTATTCCCATTTCCAAATTTTATTAGTAACATGTCAGAAATACCCCCAAAGGTCTGTAATGAGAGGCCAAAGGAAGAATAAGAATTAAGATAATAAGTAGAAGAGAAAAAGGAAGAAGATAAGAAAAACACACCCATCCAAGAGAGAGACTTGAATGTAGAAGCTTGTAATATGAAGGTTTCTTCTTTCTCACAAGTGCATAATTTTAGGTGATGTCAGTGAGGATCACATAGCTATTATCACAAAGCACTTGAACTTTATTCTAATTTAAATTCTATTTATTAACATTGCACATTTTATTGTTATATTTTGTATTTTTGTTTTGTTTGTAGGCCACACCTGGCTGTGCTGGGGGAATACTCAAGGCCCTATGCCAAGAGATTACTCCTATATGGTTGAAGGGACCATACTGGGTGAGGGGAATCAAACTAAAAACAACTACTGCAAGGTATAGCAAGTCCTACCTGTTGCACTATTGCTCTGACCCCATAGGTGTTTTATTTAATTTTTAAATTTGGGGTTACCTGTAGCAGAGCTTGGGATCTAGGGCCATTTCCTAAAATTTTTGAGTAAAATGTATAGGGACACCAAGTCAATGTTTCACGCTGAGAAGTAGTGATACACAAATACTCAAGCCTGAAGTTTGGGGCCCATTAGGGCCAACCTGATGACAGTAGTTGAGGGACACCTGAACTATATATGTTTTTTATCTATTTCCCATGCTATATTTCATATTATTTATATACTGATTTATGTTTATAAAATGCCACTAGTTACTTTGAGTTTAAAAACTATAATGTGAATATAGTTAATATAGTTATTAATAAATTTCTTCGCTAGATTAAGTTCTACTATATAATATCTTATTAAAATTTCATTCTATTCATATTCTAAATGTTATGAGATTTCTACCTTTCACCTTTTTACTGAGAGCTGAGTCAAAATAGAATATCATTTTTATTATTCAAGAATATATCTTCCTCCCTTATTTCTTGCCATATTAAATCTAAGCACTTTTGTCTGGTTACAAATTCCCCCAACTCTGTGACTTACAGAAATTTATATTTCACTGACTTTTCTTAATCAGGTGTTAGATATATTTCAGTTTAATTAAAAATTGTCATGTAAAATTGTAAGTCATAGGAGGATTTAAATGTATCAGCATTACCCTAAATGAGGCAGGTGTTATGATATTCATATTTTATTGATAAGGTCATTTGTACAAGAAATAAGAGGGTTACTATCTAAAGTTTGTCTATGCCACCTTTCCATGATCCATGCACATGCCTTTGTATATGTCCTCCCAAAGTTTTATATTCCCTTGAGTTTAAGAGTTTATCACTAACCTACATGCAGCAGAGTGCAGAGAAAAGTGCATGTTTATAGTTCTGACAGGAAATATATATTGAGATGTGTTCTATGACAACCAAGTGTCAGAAACTCCTGTTCAGGAAAAATATTTCCAATTATGATTTTTTTAATGAAATTGAAGTAAGGTCAGTAAAGTGATTTCTCCTTTTCAGACTAAACTCAGTTTTCAATAGGACTTGTAAAATGAATAGTACATTTTATGCAATTTAAAGAGGGAGAAAATACTGCAGAGAATAAGAAACGGGGATTTATTATATTGCTATTACTTTGCAGCATTTTATTATTACATTTCCTCTTAATTTTATTGAAAAATCCATACTCTGTTTGAAAACAGTTTTTCAACTTATATTAATGCTCTCCACCAGGTTTAAAATATCACGGCATTATATTTCACCTTGAAAAAAAGAAAATAATATATTTAATTATAGCTTTAAGCATCTATTTCATGGAAATTGTCCACATGTACAGTATAAATATGTGTATAATTTTCACCTTCAAAAATTTAGAATTTTCCTAGTAATAAACAAAATGTTATATAATTACAAGTGTAAATTGTTGACATAGAGTTGGATAATACATTCCCTCATCTTTTCTGAACTGAACATTAATATTTTAAAATATAGTTTTATGCAAAAGTTAATTAGTTCCAGAAAGACAGCAGAGGACATAAAGGTAATCAAATAAGTAGAGAGTAAAATACAAAGCAGATATTCTAAATAGTTTGGAGAGTTTAATAGAAAAACAAGAAAAAATTTAATTCTGAACTAAAGAAGCAGAACATTAAATTATATCAGTATGGATATCAGATAAATAATAAAATAAAATCATTATATAAAAACAAGATCACTTAACTTCTGTTACAACGTTAATGTTGGTATTAGTATTATAATAAGTAGAAAAATAAATTTATATCAATATATATTAAAATTTAGAGCATCTAAAATGAGAAAATTATATAGGACCCCAAATTAAATTTTTTTCATTTTCTAAGGAGCACTCATAAGGAAAGGGAGATATAAACAATAAAGAGAACATGCTTCTCCTTAGAATAGAATAAGTAAATATAATATGAAAAATAGATTGCTATTAAAATCCATTATAACATTACACAGATGCGGGACTGGAATTGAGCATTTGTCTTCCATGTATCTGCCCTGAATTCAATTCCTGCTATCTCATATGTTCTCCCAAGCCCCACAGAAGTAATTTCTGAGTGCGGAGCCAAAAGTAACAACTTAGCATCATCATGTGTGGGCCCCAAATTAATAAATATTTTTAATAAAAATAAAAGCAAAAATTAAAAAAAAATACAGTCATCTCACAGAAGTTCAGCAAATAAAGAAAAGTTAGAATTGGTCACTTTTGCAGTAAATTAATCTAACTATGCTCTTTTCCAGTCTATCCCATATGTGATGGTAGCAAAAAATTGATGTGGTAGTATGTACAGCTGTTGTTTGTAATCATTGTCCCCCCCAAATTCTGAAGACAGCCTTTTACAGTGAAAATTCAAACTTTTTTATGCTGTGCCTAATAATAGAATCTCAACAGATATTTGAGATACCTATAAAAAATCTCCAGCAGCAATGCCCTCACCTCATCATGCTGAAGAATCAGGAGC
This sequence comes from Suncus etruscus, assembly GCF_024139225.1. NCBI lineage: Eukaryota > Metazoa > Chordata > Mammalia > Eulipotyphla > Soricidae > Suncus > Suncus etruscus. The sequence continues at coordinate 84,804,091 of NC_064851.1, read as the reverse complement.
ATGTGATAACTTCTCCAACAGGGTCAAGATGAAGTTCCCTTGCCTCCAGTACACTCACCTCCCCAAGAAATTGGGCTTTACAAACTGAATTCATGTGAGCTTGAATACATGATGCCAGAAAAGCAATTCTAGTTTAAAGTGAAGTCAAATAAACATAAAATTTATTATGACCCCAGACAAATGGTGGACATTGAACTGTTTAGTATCTCAATTAATCCTTCATCACACTGACCTAATTCCAATATAAGGGAAAAAGAAAATCGGTCAGTACCTACACTTCCATTCTCTATGTGAAAAAATGAAGACCATGATGTTATGGGTCAAATTCTTGAAAATATAAACAGTACATGGAAGCAATTCTGGTTTTTTTTTTCCGGGGGGGGGGGGGTTCACACCCATGGCCACTTAGGGGTTACTCCTGGATCTGTGCTCAGAAATGGCTCCTGGCAGGCTCAGGGGACCATTCGGGATGCCGGGATTCAAACCACCCTCTGTCCTGGATAGGTTGTGTACAAGGCAAACACCCTAATGCTGTTTGGAAGCAAAGCTGGCTATCTCTGGAAGCTCCCAATATGCCATGCTGTCAATAAGCTGAATATTTAAGTATTTAATAAATTTCTGGTAAATACGCATTTATTTTATTGAGAACACTTCAATGTATGTTACAAATCATCATTGAAAATATTCACCAGTTACATTGGCATTTTATAAATACGTCATAAATTCAGACAAAGCAACAAATCAAGCAGAAATTTGCCTAGAATATTGTCCCCCACAGACAAAGAAATTACAAACTGGTAATTGGAGTCTTATGCCAGTTCTTTGCCTTTAAGTCAATACCTTGCAATAGATCACAGACAGTGTATAGCCCATTTGTCAGTGCCAACAGATTCTAAACTGGCAAACTTGGTTAAAGGTTTACATGTTACTAAAAGAAGTAGCAGCCTGCTGCTTTAAGTAAAATGATTATCTCATTATTCAAAAAAAAATCACAAGAAAAATTTTCTTGGTTAAATACAAATATCTTCATAAAAAATGTAGTAAATTTGTCCAGAAAAAGAAAACAAATTTAGTTCTTGAATCATTTCATTTTCTCTTTTTCATCTAGCAAAAGTCCCTTTCAATAAAACCTCCTATTTGCCTTATATGACCTCTTAATGATTTCCATCCTAAGGGAGCAAAAGTACTTATTGTTTCATTATAGAACTCACACACTTAAGCCTTTTGCATTAAAGTGATACTCAGAAATTCGGATTATTGTAAACATAGTTTTTGGATATGGAGAAATAAATCTGAAGGAAAATATTTTTTATTATGACTCAAAAATTTGGACTATTGTAAACATAGTTTTTGGATATGGAGAAATAAATCTGAAGGAAAATATTTTTTTTTATTTTGAAGAACTGAACATGATCTTATAGTAAGGTAAAAACAGTGGGAGGAAAAAATTATCCCTGAAAATAAATGGGATAAAATTTCAGTATTTTCTGTCATTGAATTAAGTTTCCTGGTTATTGCTTCATTTCTTTCCTTGGTAATGACTCTCCTGAGGTAGCTTTAAAGTAAGGCTTGAGTACCCGGAGACTATCGCCTCCCTTGAGTTAAGCACCTCTCATTTTTAAAATCATAGCAGAGACTCTTGTTACTACACCCAGATTGAATCCACTGAATCAGAATTCCAGCTACTAAATTTATTGCACAAACACATTTGTCTTTGACACTTTGCTCTTTCTCCATTCATCCTTTCCACTACATCTTTTTTGTTTGTTTGTTTGTTTTTGTTCTGGGGCCACACCTGGTGATGATGAGGAGTTACTCCTGGCTATGCTGGGATTGAACCTACATCCATCCTGGGTGAACAGTGTGAACAGTGTGCAAGGCAAACACCCTACTGATGAACTACAGCCCCCTTTCCACTACTTCTTTAGTCCAATTCCTTTACTCTCAGTACAGAATCAGATTCAAAATACACTGGTATGTTTCTGAGGTCAGTATACTATAATATGAATATATTGTTTAGGGAATGATAAATATATGAGACCATGAATAGAAATCTTCCAAAACATTACTTTTCATAATATAAAATTATAGGATGCAAGAAAAAAAATGTTGACATCTTTACATCTCAGAATTCTGTTCTTCAAACTTTTATTTTCATATATCTTCTAAAGAATATTTAAAGTCTAGATGTATTTATTTATTTAGATGTATTTAGAAGATATAGATGTATTTATTTATCTATATTACTTTTATTTATATATATGTTTTGGAGTTGTTTTGGAGGGCACACAAGGCTTACTAATGGTTCTGCATTCAAGAATTACTCCTTGTGGTGCTCAAGGACCATATTAGATGCCAGGGATTGAAGAAATATTAGCTAAGTGCAAGGCAAGCTTCCTTTCTTCTGTAATATCTCTGCAGTCCATATGATCTGCATACTTTTTAACTGGGAAGAAAATTTGCTCATTTAAATATACTTGAAGAAGGTAAATACCAGCATAATAAAATAATTAACATACAAAAAATGCTCATAATAACAATTAAAATAATTGATCCAAAATACTTAGAAATACTCTATGGTAATTAATATAATATCTTTTCTTTATATATGCATACACATCATTTTGCTTTTCTCTGGTTCTTCCTTGCTATTATCCTGGTATAATATATTATTTTGGTTTTATTCAACTTATCATGATTTACTGTAATGTAAGCAAATTATAAATCTAATATATACACATATTAAAGTTATATAAGCATAAGTACATATTAAGAAATATTTATAAATATATTTTATTATGTTATTTCAAGAGAAACAAAATCCCTAAATGTTAAAATTATAAAACTTTTTATAATTATAATTATTGTTTTAGCTTTTGTTTTTGTCTTGTAGTATTGAAGAATGAATCTAGATTACAAACATAATTTACCACTGAAACATATCTGTGATCTGTAATCCAGTAGACATTACAAACACATTTAATAGATAATAACTGCATAGAAAAAGTCAAATTTTATCTAAAATACTTTTTAATAATTATGTAGAATTTATTTTCCAATAATTTTATGTGCTAATAGAATATGAAAAAATGAAAGAATTTGTCATCAATTCAGTTTTAGCTTTAATTTTTATACAGTTAATCATTTGGTTATATAAATGATGTAAATTAGAGACATTTGATATAAGTTTATCTCAATTTACTATAATAAGTTACAGATGAAAGCCATCAACAACCAGCAATTTCATTGGGTACCACATTTACTGTTTAAAACCAACAGATTGAAAATAAACGTACTTGCAAAAGTATTTATTACATAACAATGTTCATTTAACCCTACATTTCAATATTGATCATCATATCTTTTTTAAATACCTCAAATAATTTAATGCAATTCAAATATATTTAATACATCTAAATTTAATACATTTAATTTTAGTACATTTAAAGCAATGATCCATAATATTGACTTAAACAGATAAATTTTTCTTTCTTCTTAGAGTAAGAGGAAGACAATTGTGAAATATGAAGGACAGTGGCATTACTTTAGATTTATTTACAAAGCACTAAATTTTGAAGAGCATATGAACATTTTAATGTCTAGAAATTAATCTCCTTGAAACTCAAAGCTTTCCATATTCAATTGGTATTCCCAGGATATCTCTTCAGAAAATGTATTCCATCAGAGGTGGATATATCCAAAGTAATAATATTTACACTGTTTTGTTGTATAAATAAATAAACAGTAAGCTCCCCCTGACTTCCCAAACTTTCTCAATTCTCCCCTTTGGTAGGTATTTTGTTTGTTTATTTTGCTTTCCCAAATTTCTCTATGGTCAGGAAATCCTGTTCCTATCTTATTTTACTATTGGGAAAGTACCTTAAACCCATATATCTTAAGATATTATGACTGATAATAGCCTACATTAATATATTTTACATAAAACTTAGAAATTTTTATTAAAAAGTTTCAATAACAAGAGAAAAGTGAATTTTAATACATTTTCAAACATTAGCCAAATGAGACATTATGAGAGCAATCAATTCATAGCATATATTTTCTGGTTAGTGTCATATCCTGACTCATTGATTGCTAATGAAAAGCAGTCTGAGAAATTACTTCAAAATATTAAAATGGTATCCATGACTTGACAATCAATACTCAAAGCCATCTCTTATGATTGAGGGCCTTACTTAAGATACAAAACATTGTTTTCTAGATTTATTTTTTGCATTTTTTGTGGGGAAATACATCTGGTGATGCTCAGGGGTTATTCCTGGCTATGCACTCAGAAATCGCTCCTGGCTTGGAGGACTATAAGAGATGCCAGGGGATTGAACCACAGTCAGTCCTAGGTCAGCCTAGTACAATGCAAATGCCCTACCACTGGGCCACCATTCCTGCTCCTGCTTTCTAATATTTTAAGAGTGATATATTGCATAGAAAAATTTGATTTATAAATCTCATAGATTCTTCTATTGTTAGTACATTTCAATGTTAGAGTCTTTATATAATATAAAGAGAAAATATAGACTTGCTAAACTGATAAAATAATAAGAAAATTTCACAAAGGAAAGACAGTACATACAAAAATCAAAACATATTTAGATTAATTTAAGGTAATATCTCTGAAGGGAGATAGAAATAATTTATGGGAGAAGAGAGTAAAAAACAGCATTTGAAAATAAGATAGACCATGAAGAATCTTAACTAATTTTGAATATTTTTAGATTTGTATCATAAAAAACGTACTAAAATGTTTGAGAAACAGTAGGATAAAGTTCAGATAGCTCACTGGGAAACTACTTTAATAAAGAGTAGAGAGTGAATTGGAAGAACTTAAATACATAAAGAATAATACTAAAATATAAAAGAGTTAGTAAAATAGCACAGATAATAAAAGATCCATGAAGATTACAAAAATAAGAATTTTGCAAATACAAATAATAAAGTAGACTTGGAATGACTGAAAAATAGAGACAGAAGCAAGTGAAGCTAAAATTGTTTGAGATTTTTTTGCTTCAATTTTTTGCTTCAATTTCTGGATGATAGCAATAGTTAGTATTTACTGAATGCATACTGCTTGTTTAATAGCATGTTGGACACTTTGCATTCATTATTTCTAATAATCACTATTACACAAAAGGTCAATTATATTGTCCCATTTTGAGAGAAAATTGTGGCTCAAAAATGCTTTTAAAAGTTGTTTAAAACCATACAACTAGATAATATCAAAATTATAATGCAAAGCAGATTTCACTTACATCTCTATCAGTTAAGGAAAAAGTTTTTGTAGAATACATATAAATTTATATGCAACTAGAATTTTTAAAGAGCTTATCATTAAATATTTTAATATGTCAATTTTACCTTTGTATCTTCAAAAGTCACCTACCCATGAGAGGATTATTGTGGCCAAGTACTATCAATTTTTATTTCACAATATAAATTAACTTGCTAAAATTCATACCTTCATTTTAAAAACACTAATAGAAGATCTTTGATAAATCCACATTCTATTCCTATGCTGAATCACCTAATAGATTTTCTTCTTATAACTACATATATAATTCTAATTTTAAGCATATATATATATACTTGTTTATAAGTATAAATTAGTATTAAAAGAGGCTTGGAGAGGCCAGAGTGGTGGCGCAGTCTTTAGGGCATTTGCCTGGTATGCACTAACTAGAGCAGACCATGGTTCAATCTCTGGCGTCCCATATAGTCCCCCAAGCCAGGGGCAATTTCTGAGTAAAAGCCAGGAGTAACACCTGAGCTTCACCAGGTGTGGCCCAAAAACAAACAAAAAAAACCCAAACAAACAAATGAAAAAACATAAACAAGACATGGTGACAATTCAGAATTAGTTCAAACTATCTCCTCAACCAATTTTATAGATAAATTAGTGTTATATGAATTATGACTTATAAAAGTAGTTTATAATCTCAGTCTCATCTCTTCCACTCTCACATGAACATACAGAAAAGATTATGACAAGTTTAACCTTAGAGAATGTAAATCAGAAGAATATAGAACCCAATTTTGTAGACCCTTTTAAAGCCCAAATTTATTTTTAATTTTCATCAAGAAAAAAGAAAATGCACTTAAACTTTTGCAAGAGAAATGCTAGTTAAATGTAAGGAGGACTGTCCTAATATAAAATACTATAAAGCATAAGAAGGCCTAGCAATGGAGATTATAAGTCTGTCTTAGAAAGACTATAAAATACTAGAAGATGCCCTTTGCCTGCAGTGGTGTAGATATGGTTTTAAATGAAAGTGGCCTCTTTGGAAAAGTGGTGGACCAGGTGACCTTTCACAGTATCTTTTAGTCTCTAAATTTCATTACTTTGTAATACTATTAAAAAGATCAAATTCATACAATAATGCCCCCTCATTCAGAGGTCAGGCTTCTAGAAACCTCAGGACTTGATATATAGACTTAAACTTAAAAGGAAAAGAAAGAAAAAGAGAGCTTTCAAGCATGAAGAAATATTAACTATTATTCTCAGACCATTATACTGATTCTACAGAAAAGCTAGGCACATCCTTGATAGCTGCTGTACTACAGATATATAATAAGGTATTAGACAGGAATAAGTAAGAAAAAAATGAGACCCAAAAAGACAAATCCAGTTCATTTTAAAGATAGTATTCTATGTTTCAATAATCCCTGAAAGTATCACTACAATAAACATAGTTTCATAGTTATTATATAATTTATATAAGCTACATTAAAGAACTGTTGATGAGTAGAAAAAAAAATTTTTGGGGCTTTTGGGCCACACCTGGCGGTGCTCAGGGGTTACTCCTGGCTGTCTGCTCAGAAATAGCTCCTGGCAGGCACAGGGGATCATATGGGACACCGGGATTCAAACCAACCACCTTTGGTTGCTTGCAAGGCAAACGCCGCTGTGCTATCTCTCCGGGCCTGACTAGAAATATTTTATCCGTAAAATATGTTTATAAGAATATGCTAAAATAGTTACAATTTTAAAATTAAAAATATAAAAGATTAAGCCTTGAATAGATGAAAAGATGCTTTTATAAAGAACTTAAGAAAAAAAATCCATACACTAATCCAAAATTAAAACAACAAAACAAGTCAGCCTTTGTGAAATTATGGTTTCTTCAATTCACCCTAAAATCCATCCTATAAGAATTTGTCAATATTGCAGAATATATCCATATTATGAATTTAAATAAAAACTCTATAAGTTTTTATAAAATTTGAGCTTGCAAATTTTCCCAAAATTCTTGCTTGCACCACATCCTTTATTTTCCTAGTTAAAACTCTCCATCACATTAGGCTCTAAAAGAATTAACCTAAGTATTGAGCTAGTAAAACTACTTCTCAATTACTAGAAAATTTTGACAAGAATGAAAGATGCATCAATCTCAGACATCTGAAGAATCTGCACCAAATTGAAAGTTCTTCAACTCACTTCCATTTGCTCTTTCCCTTTATCCAGCTCACCATTTCACTTAGAGAGAGAGAGAAGAAGAAGAAGAAAAAAGGCCTTGGATTTCTCTGCCTTATGTTTCAATTTAAACTGAAAAAAGAAATACTTGCTTTCTGAAATGCCCAAATCAGTACAATCATTCATCAAAAGAGTACAAGTTCTATAGATTTTAGAATGAGGCAAAAAGGAATAATATATACCACCTTTCTGTGTTTCTGTCAAATTGTAATACATTCATATAAAAATTGTTGGAATAGAATATATTCCTAAAGAAAGAGTTTGCAAAGTTTTAGCCCCTCTACCCCTTTCATCCATCAAAGTCAAAGTAACTTGTTATATTAAGTAGTCTAAAATAATCAGTAATCTCTGAAACCACCATTTGTTTAAAATTCACTCGATATTCAACAATTTTGAACACTCAGAAGTACAAATGCAAACAAAACTAACAAAAATCTTTTATTTTCTTCTTTCTACTTGTTTTATTCTGAGGCAACACTTGGCAGTGCTCAGGAAACACTAATGATAGGGCTCAAAGTACTCTATGCAGAGCTGCAGATGAAACTGGAGTCAGCCACATACAAGGCTAGTGTCCTATCACAGTATTACCTATATATTCCTAAAACACTCCTAAATTTTTTTTATTTAGACTGGCTATCAGAGGAAGAGGGGAGGTGTCTTCTGGCCCCTGCTGTGAGTATAGCAACTGGGAGAGAGACTGAGAGGATCTGTCCCCTTTGCCTGTTTCTTTTATCTTCTGTCTTCTGAAACTCTCCTGAGAAGGCCAACAAAATTATTTCCTCGCAGGGGTCTCAAACTCAATTTACCTAGGGGCCGCAGGAGGCAAATTCAGGGTGATCCTTGAGTGCAAAGTCAGTAGTAAGCCTTGAACGTTGGGGGTGTGACCCAAACAACTAAAACAAAACAAAACAAAACAAAACAAAAAAAAGATTCCTCTAAGGCAGGGCCACAAAATGTTGCACGGAGGGCTGTTTGCTGGCCGTGAGTTTGAACCCTTGCAGGAGCTCCAGAAGAGTGCGACCACAAAGTGTCTTGACAGTATGCTCTTTTTAACTAATGAAACCCACCATAATATGTAGAAAAAAATCACACTACAAGCTTGGCAATGGGAAAACCTCGTGGGCAAATAGCATGAACAGAGAACGAAGTTGATAACTCTGATGACCCAAAAAAATACCAACCATCTGATTAATCTCTCAGATAAGAAGTTTAGAATAGAAATACATAGGATCCTCATAGAAATCAAAGAAAATAGAGCTCAAGCTGAACAGAATGCAAAGATAGCTTTTAGAAAAGTCCAAATTGATATAACAGGTCTGAAAAACACGGAAGCTGAATTGAAAACCTCAGTGGAAAGTCTCTCCAGCAGGGTAACAGCAGCCAAGGACAGAATCAGTGAACTGGAAGATGAAATGAAGAACAACTTTATACAGCAGAAGAGATTAGAAAAGAACCTTAAGGCAAACAATCAGACAATGGAAAAAGTACTCAAAGAATATGAACAGATTAAAATAGAAGTCTTTGACAAACTCAACAGAAACAATATTGATAATAATATTATAACATTGGTATTCTAATTACTAAAGGAGTTAGGTAAGAAAAATTATGAGAAAAATGTTCCAATTAAAGCCATTGTATAAAGGGTAAAAAATATTAGGGGATAAAACTACAGAAAATAAAGCTTACGGGGGCTGGAGTGATAGCACAGCAGTGTTTGCCTTGCAAGCAACCGATCCAGGACGTAAGGTGGTTGGTTCAAATCCCAGCATCCCATATGGTCCCTCATGCCTGCCAGGAGCTATTTCTGAGCAGATAGCCAGTAGTTATCTCTGAACACCGCTGGGTGTGGCCCAAAAACCAGAAAATAAAGCTTATGTACCATGTTGCTAGGATAATACAAAATTTATTGCATATTCTCATAGAAACATGTAACCTAAAATATTAAAATGTTCTTAAATGCTGAAATTTATCTAAAATGGATTTTTTAGTATGAAAACTCAGGGAAAAGAATAGAAATGTGTTTTTGTTAACAAAACTTAAGAATTTCCTCTGTATGTATTCCATTCCATATCAACTACTGTGATTCAACAGTACATAAAACAAGGCAGTGGTAAGAGACTTAAAAAATTTGAAATATTAGGCATAAAGACAATTATTACATAAATTGAATAAATACCTTTTATGGCAGGGGTCTCAAACTCATGACCCGGAGGCCATTTGCGCCCTCCGTACAACATTTTGTGGCCCACCACTGGCCTTCAAATATCGCAGTATTCGCGATTATTCACTTACCGAATAATGGCAATAAAATTCGCATTAGTAAGAAAAAATTGCATTAAACATTCGCATACCCAGAGCAGTTCCGTTCGCAGTATGCAAATGTTTAATGCAGTTTTTTGCAATTTTTTTCTTACTAATGTGATTTTTTATTCCGAATATTTGGTAAGCAAATAATCGCAAATACCATAGACGTCATTTCCGCAGCTCCTGCCCGCTGTCCCTTGAATTATCGGAGGCCTAAAGGAGAGAAGAAAGAGAAGGGAGAGAAGTTTATTACTGAATTAGATTTTGTCATACCTTCATCATGACTTCATCAAAGCCTGCAGTAAAAGAAAGATTGATGACGAGCACAGACAATTTCAGGAAAAGTGAGAAACACGGTATTTCTTTGTTGAGCACAGGGGCATCCCCACATGTCTTATTTGTTCAGAGAAAGTTGCAGTGCACAAGGAATACAACTTGAAACGCCACTATTCAACTAAACATGCTGAGGAATGTGCAAATATCAAGGAAATGAGAGAACCAAGCGGGTTGCCATGTCTAATGAGGCAACAAGATTTCTTCAAGAAAGCAACCAAAGAGAATGTTGCATCAGTCAAAGCTAGTTACATGGTTAGTGAGATGATTGCTAAGGCAGGGAAACCACTCACAGAAGGAGAGTATGTTAAAAAAAGAAATGCATGTTACAGATTGCAAGTATTATCTGTCTGAAAAAGAAAGGTAAGTTTAGCAAAATCAGCCTTTCTGCCAACACTGGCAGAACGCATTCCTGACATGTCAAGTGACATTTATCATCAACTGTGTGAGAAAGTCAAATGTTTTGATGCATACTCAGGTGCTCTTGACGAGGGCACAGGTATAACAAACACTGCGCAGCTCACAATTTATGTCCGTGGTGTTGATTGCAATTTAGAATTGACAGAGGAGCTGCTCACAATAATTTCAATGCATGGCCAGACACCGCTAATGAGCTATTTCGGCATCTGTGAGATGCCATTGAGAATACAAGTTTGCCATGAAAGGGGTTTGTTGGAATAATAACCGATGGAGTGCCATCGATGACAGGGAAGAAAAATGGACTGGTGGCACTTGTTCAAAAAAAACTTGAAGAGGAGGGTGTAGAGAAGGCCATTGCTCTTCACTGCATTATCCATCACCAGGCCCTTTGCAGTAAATGCCTGCCATGTGACAATGTGATGTCTGTTGTTGTGAAATGCATCAACCAAATCAGATGCAGGGGCTTAAAGCACAGGAGGTTCCATGCTTTCTTTAGAAGAAATGGAGTCAGAAGATGGAGATGTGCTTTGTTTCACCGAGGTACTTTGACTCAGCAGGGGAAATGTCCTGAAAAGATTTTTTGAGTTGAGAGAAGAAGTGAAAGCCTTCATGGAGAAGGATGAGAATGCTGTTTCTGAGTTGAGTGATCACAAATGGCTCATGGACTTAGCTTTTCTTGTTGACATCACACATAAGCTGAATGTACTAAACAAGAGTTACAAGGCCCGTGGTAGCTTATCATTGCTGCCTATGACAACGTGAGAGCATTCTCCACAAAACTTGTGTTATGGAAATCCCAGCTCTCTCAGAAAAACCTTTGCCATTTCCCAGCATGCAAAGAACTTGTGGGTGCAGGCATACCATTCAGTGATGAGAAATATGTTGATGCTATTTTTAAGCTAGAGAAGGAATTTGAGCACAGATTTACAGACTTCAAAAAGCACAGAGCAACTTTCCAAATTTTTGTGAGCCCCTTTTCCTTTGATGTGCAAGATGCCCCTCCTGTGCTTCAAATGGAGTTCATTGACCTGCAATGCAACTCTGATCTCAAAGCCAAGTTAAGGTTGATTAGTGGAAAAATAGACATGCATGGGCAATTTTTGAGAGAATTGCCCCCCAGCTTCCCTGAGCTTTCCCAAATGTTCAAGCACACCATGTGCCTTTTTGGGAGCACTTATTTGTGTGAAAAGTTATTCTCCACATTGAATTTTAATAAGTCAAAGTACAGGTCTAGACTTAATGATGATCATCTTCAAGCCGTACTGAGGGTCTCAACTGCTTCCTCTCTAAAGCCAAATGTGGTTCAGATTTGTGAGAAGCACTGTCAAGTTTCTGGCATCAAGGCATAGGCAAAAGATGCCATGTTCAGAAGAACTGTTCATGATCTTCACTCAATGTTCTATTCATGTTCAGAAGAAATAATTAAAATTGTTAATAATGACGTTTGAGGACATTTTTTTTTGTGAAATCCCTTATGCGGCCCTGCCTCACCCTGACTTTGCCTCCTGTGGCCCCCAGGTAAATTGAGTTTGAGACCCCTGTTTTACGGCATCAATTTTCTCATAATAACACAGATCTGATATCAATGTTATAGAGTTTTGGGAAATTTTAAATGATTTATGTAAACTTGCCACATGGAAAACAAGTAATTTTATTTGAAGAAGTTATACTTAAAAGAAAAATCAAAATTTCTATATTTAGTACTTTAAAGAGTTCCGGTTACCATTTTGCATCCTCATCTTCCCTCTAAGATAACTATGCTGAAATAAAGCACTTCATTTTAACACAGTAAACAACACTTTTATTAATGTTTCATTGAAATAAATTAATGTGAGAAGTTTTACCAATGTGGCAAAAGATGAGCAGTGATTTAATCGATATTCTAGTATATATCAAGTCATAAAATATAAAAATAGTATGGTCTACTCAGTCTCAATCTTAAATACTATTTCCTATGTTAATATTTTATCTTTTATTTTACTGCAGTTGATGTTACCCCTCTTACTCCAGTACTAACTGGTAATCTTTAGGGTCTGTAAATCACCTTCAAGAGTTAAGTGAAAGCAAAAAGAAAGAAGAGTGGCTCAACAGGGATTCAGCCAATCAATGGTTACTTAATAACTACTGACTATTCAGTTCAATTCATCAAATGCCAGGCATTTGGATATGTATGATTATAAGAATCTACTTTGTGCTCTTGGGGCATACCATCTGGCTGCTGAGATTAAAGTTGAAGACATAAATCAGTTAGGAAATCATAATAACAAACTAATAAGATATTTTGAACCCTAGCTGTGATGGATATTCAACATGAATCGAGTCTAATTTCTACATCAAACTAACAAAGTGGATTACTTTTCTCTATCTGTAGAGAAGAAGAAATGACTTTAGATGTCTGAAATATTCCTTACAGTATATAGTGGAGTCTAATGCTTAAAAATAATATACCAACTATAAAAACAATTTTATATATTATTTTGTTTATATTCTGAAAGACTATTATACCAAAAATGAAGTTAAACACAGGGAAGATTTTAATGCTTAAGTAACATGAAGGATGTAAAACAATACAATTAATGGAAACATTGGCCATTAGAAACATCCATTTTATCACATGCAATATTTTAATACTTATAATGTGTTAATCAGAATTTATTTCCAGAGAAATGTAATGCATAGAATGGATGCTATCTTGATAGACTTCTCTATTATATTTCTCCTATTATAGTTATATAATGTTCATGGGTGTACAGGTCAATTAATTTTATGGATATACAAATTGTAACTTGAAAAACTGGAAAATATAGTATAACACAAAAGCCAAGGTGTGAAGGCCTAAGAATCAACACCTACAATGTTTAAGAACAGGAGACAAAGGACATCTAAGTTCAAACAAGAGAGAGAATTTAGTTTTTCCTTGCTTTTGATTCTATGTGCACCTTTAGTAGATGGGATTGTGATAGTCTAAGTGGAGAGGGTAAACTGTAAGCTTTTTTATTTAATCTACTGATTTAGGCACTTCTTCCCTAAAGACCCCCTCAGAAATACCATCGAAATGTTTCATCAGCTCTCTGAACAAACCTAATGCCAGTTCTGTAGACAAAAAAAATGAATCAGAAAGTATGAATTACCTATTGTATTTGTGAACTTATGTTAAAAGCTATGAAAGGAAAGCAAAACTGAAGTTTCATGAGAAAAGGAAAAAAGGAAGATGAAATATTAAAATATTTAAGATACTATTTAATATTAGAAATGCCAAGAACAAGAATGTTTATTTCAGCATTCTGATATAGCAAAGAACTAGATTAAATCAAAATGTCTTAGTATGAAATAATATAAAGAGGCTATAGAATATTGTAAAAAATGAACTGATAACATAAATACTACATGAAATTTTCATCTGACCTTCACAAAAGTAGTTTTGAATATCATGCACTATTTTTAAATACAGTAATACATATAAATACACCAATTTTTAATTTTTAGTAAAATAAAAAAGATTCATATGATTTGAAAAGAGAACATTATATATTATGTACACTTTACAATAAAAAGTTATGAGATAAAAAGAATGAGAATCAACAGTGTTGGCGGGGATGTGGAGAGAAAGGAACTCTTATCCACTGCTGCTGGGAATGCCATCTACTTCAACCTTTATAGAAAGCAATATGGAGATTCCTCCAAAAACTGGAAATCGAGCACCCATATGATCCAGCTATACCACTCCTAGGAATATACCCTAGGAACATAAAAATACAATACAAAAACCCCTTCCTTACACCTATATTCATTGCAGCACTATTTACCATAGCAAGACTCTGGAAACAACCAAGATGCCCCTCAACAGACGAATGGCTAAAGAAACTGTGGTACATATACACAATGGAATATTATGCAGCTGTCAGGAGAGATGAAGTCATGAAATTTTCCTATACATGGATGTACATGGAATCTATTATGCTGAGTGAAATAAGTCAGAGAGAGAGAGAGAGAAAAAGGCAGAATGGTCTCACTCATCTATGGGTTTTAAGAAAAATGAAAGACATTCTTGCAATAATAATTTTCAGACACAAAAGAGAAAAGAGCTGGAAGTTCCAGCTCACCTCAGGAAGCTCACCACAAATAGTGATGAGTTTAGTTAGAGAAATAACTACATTTTGAACTCTCCTAATAATGAGAATGTATGAGGGAAATGGAGAACCTGTTTAGAGTACAGGGTGGGGAGGAGGGAGACATGGGACACTGGTGATGGGAATGTTGCACTGGTGCTGGGGGGTGTTCTTTACATGACTGAAACCCAAACACAATCATGTATGTAATCAAGGTGATTAAATAAAATATGTATATTAAAAAAAAGATAATTCTACCAATAAAATAAATAAAATTAAAGAAAGAACATTTTAATTACATTGAAGAAATTCATTTCCTAAGTCTATACTAATGTAACTATATATAACAAGTATATTACATATATAGCATATGTAATACGTATAATAAAATAAATATGAACTACCATATAATAAATATGAATTATTATAAGACAAAACAGACAGTAATAATATTAACATATTATACAAACTAAGTGCTAATAAATTTATTAAGTCATCATAAATATTTAAATACTAGAGGATAATAAATGCAAAATAAAGGATATAAATAATAAATAAATAATAAAGGATACAAATAAATAAATGCAAAAATACTAGAGGATAATAAAATGCAAAATCATTGAGGATTTTAGATTAACTTCAAAGCCCAGGCAATAATTGCTACAATTCAAAGTCTTATCTTGGAAGACACATACCTTTAGGAAAAGTTATGATTTGTGTAGGTGTACCAGTTTCTTTATCCACTCACCTGTTTTTATGCACTTGGGTTGTTTCATTTTCTAGTTATTGTGAATAGTGCTTTGATGAGTATAGAAATACGGATGGCTTTTCTAAATTCTGTATTTGGGTGCCTACGGTCTATTCCTAGAAATAACATTGCTGGATCATATATAAGCTCAATTTCTAGGATTTATTTTTATAATTACTTTATTAAAGCAACACGGCAACAAAATTGATCATGATTTTCTGTCATAGAATATACACTACCCTTTTTGAGGAATATACTTTTTCTTTTCAAAAACGGTAAAGCAATTAACACTCCCCCCAGTAGTGAATGAGAGTCTCTTTCTCTCATTATCTACATTAACACTGGTTGTTCTTGTTTTTATTTTTTTATGATGTGTGCTATTATCTGTGGTGAGATATGATATCTTTTTTGTTTTTTTGACTTGCTTCTTCCTAATTATTAATGATGCAAAAACATTTTTCCATGTACCTTTTGGTCATCTGTATTTCTTTTTTTAAAATAAATATTTATATAAGCACCATGATTATAAGCATGTTTGTAATTCGGTTTCAGTCTTAAACAGAATACCTCCTTCTCCAATGCAGCATTCCCACCACCAATTGCATTTCTTCTTTGAGAAAATGTCTTCTTGTTATTTTTGGATGGGGTTAAATATCTTTCTTGCCAAGTCCTATCAGAAACGTGCATTTAACAGATATTAACCACTTATCAAATGAGGCAGAGAAGTGACCACTATGTCAACTATAGTTGGAAAAGATTATTCTGGAAAAAAACTGGGTGCTGAAAGATTACGTGATAGGCAATATATCCCTTCAAAAACAATATTGTACACCATAGTGTGTAAAATTAAAAATAAAGGAAAAGAGAGATAAAAAGAGAGAAAGAAGATAAATGTCTGCTACAGAGGAAGGCAAAGGGGAGAAGGGAGGGAACCTGGGGACATTGGTGGTAGGAAACATACTGGTGAAGGGTGTTGTACATTTTATGAGAAAATTTTCAAGCCAAAAATGCAAAATGCATCTCAGTAAATTCTGTTTGGTTTGTTATTGTAAAGCAGTGTGGCTTATTCAAGGGAGTCTGGGTACATTTTTTAAAAAAAGTCATGATTTACCCTGAGTAATTGATCTAGAGATGTTGTATATGTTTGTGGTAGAAATAAGCTACCAGCTTTAGGAAGAATAGGAAAATTGGGGGAAGAATGTCAAAAACTGAGTTATGTATATGTAAACCTAGTTTGTATTTGTGAACACACAAATAAAAAGAAGAAAAGGTAATCTCTGGGCCCAGAGAGATAGCACAGTGGTGTTTGCCTTGCAAGCAGCCGATCCAGAACCAAAGGTGGTTGGTTCAAATCCCGATGTCCCATATGGTTCCCCCGTGCCTGCCAGGAGCTATTTCTGAGCAGACAGCCAGGAGTAACCCCTGAGCATCGCCGGGTGTGTCCCCCCCCCAAAAAAAGGTAATTTCTTTGAGTAAAACAACCCGAATAGATGGAATAAATGCAGAACAAAGGAGACAATTTACACCTATAAAACCATAATGAATCATATTATCCTCTGTGAAGCATTTAATGAAGCAGGAAAGATGGGCAAATGAAATTTAGGTGTTTTATTCACAACGTAGAGGAAATTTTGGGCTGGGGTATTTAAGTGGTCATTGTAAGATTCTGTGGATTCTCAAGGTCTGATTTTCATACTTCTGAGTGTGAAAAATATTATCTATAATATTATGACATTTAGGATTATAAATGGAATAAAACCAATAACCAATAAATAAAATAAAACCAGTAACCAATAAATAAAACTCAATAACCAATAAACCAATAACCAAACATTTTTAAATATGGAAAACATTTTGAATAAAATTTAGAGCACATAGTTTAAGATCGAGCTGAAATTGTATAGAACATATATACTTCTTTATCAAGCATTTTAGGATGAAAGGATTATTGCAAAGCAGAGTAAAAAACTATTTTAAACACAATATAAGAATACAAATGTCTATCTACAAGTGCCTTCTCAACATTTAATTAAATAGCAAATGTTATTCTTAAGTGTCAAATTCTGCAGATTACAAGAATTTTTTACAGCGGTGCACTTTTCTAACATGTATATAAACAATTCAGCATATGATCTATTCGATGCCAAGCAACTTTGACCTTCACAATGCTGACATCTTGTTTTCTTAAGGCACCGATATAGTTTATACCACAAGAAAAAAAATATTTAATTGCATGTCCTATTAATTCAGAATTTCTGCTGTGTTTGAAGATTTTGTGTTTTCTTTGAATTGAAATTAAAAAGAGAAATGCATGCATGCAGCATGTCATTGTAAAAGTGATGATTCCTAAGAGCAATAACATTTTAAAGAAAAAAATTATAAAATGTTGGATTGCATGAAGATTGGTATTTCTTTATATTCATTCATACTTACACTTAATACAGAGATCACCTTCACTATGATGTTATAATTCACTGTTATTCTAGAAGTCAATTGAAATTTGGTTTACCACAAAGAGATAAAATGATAAAAGAAAAAGTTATGCCTCGAACTGAAAATTAGCTCCAGTTCATCACAATTTATTTTTCTTTAAAAGGAAATAATACTAACATATCAATGTTCAATACTAACATTTCAACTTTCCTTGTCATAAATGTTATTAGAATCATGAGTTACATGGAAAAAATATCATTGTATTTTATTTTTAATTAAAATAAACAAGTTGGAGAATTGGAGAAATAATAAAAAAGATGGTTTGCTTGCTTTACATGCAGCCAATAAGTTAAATCACCAGCATCCCATATAGTCCATCACAGAGTCAGCAGTAACCTCTGAGCACTACAAGGTATGTATGTCTCTTCCTACAGAAAAAAAAAGAACATTTTTAGTAAATATATATTTGTAATTGTGGTTTTGAATATTTTAAATAAATATTTTCTAATTTTATTTTTATTATATTTTGGAGAAAATAATTTATATTAGTGCCAAAATATATGTTATTGATGTAGAAAGTTGCTGTTTTTAATACCTCTAAAGTTCCAATGACTTTCAATCATTGTATCTCTTCACCTCTAGTTAGGCCATTACTCTCTCACTTCTCTGTCCTCCTAGTTTGATACTCAGCATTATAATACGAGGTCAAAGTTTATTATTTCAGATGAGTGAGTTCATTAATATTTGTCACTCTCTCCATCTGATTTATTTTTCTTAGCATGACAGACTCAAGTTTTATAAAAGTTTCAGCAAGTTAAATTATATCATCTTTTTTTAGAGCTACATGTATACTACATAGAATCAATTTTTGAATGAGATAAGTGGAACACATATATAACTCATTAATTTTAATAGCATAAACAATTAAAAACAATTTAGTAAGAAAAATTAACTCTTCATATTAATATGCTATATAGATCTTCTATAAATAGAATTTACCTGCCTAATCATTTATGCTTCAATGAAATAAAATAAATGTTCAGTATGTTTAATTTGTATTTAGCTAACTGTGAATATTACTAATATTATACTGAATTGGAAAAATATAATTTATCTGTATATTTTATCACTTTTTAATAGAACATTAACCTAATTTTAAAATACTTAATTTTTCTCAATTTGAGTGCTGATTAATGTAACCCTATCTTTCATTTATTCACCACTCCTAGAAAATATCCTAATTCTCAAAATGTATTTATATTTTCTATAAGTACACAAGTCACTACTTAGTCAACTTGAAATAGCAAAATGGAATCACTGAGTTGCCAACAACTCTGATATTCCCTTAGGAAGCTAAATTTGCAAATATTTTTTCACAGCATATTCTACTACAGGTAACATATAGACACCTGAAAATGAAAAGTATGACAATTTGGTAGCAGAATTATCATGTATGTATTATTATCAATATATGTCTTTAGTCATAATTGCTGTTAGACATCACTTTCCTGCAAACCACTGGGTGCCTTCCCTTATATGTGATCACTCCAATAATCCAACCTCCTAAACTTAAAAGCATCATTACCATTGTTTCTATTTCCCTTATCTATTATTATTAGTATCATCTAATTATTTTTAAATTTCCCTTTCTTCAATCAAGATTCCATTACCTATTTAGATCTGTACCACATGGTTTACAGCACAATGTGTCTTTATTGACTGGGATACTGAGCACAATCTGCAATGCCATACATCTTTATTATGTTTTCCATATTAATATCTATAGATCATTTAATTTAAAACATGATTCAAGTTAGTCTACTCCATATTGCATATAAGTGATTCATTAATTAACTCAGAATTAAATGTCCTTAGTGATTTAGTCTCAATGAATTCCACATCTTCGAAAATCTCTTAGTTTATTTGAGCTGCTATAACAAAATTCTATAGAAAAGTAGGCACATTAAAAATAAACTCAATTGTTCACTGTTTGTCAAATTGTAGTATCAAGAACTGGGTGTTAGCATAATTAGGTGAGGATCTTGTTCCTTATTAACAATCAAAACTTTCTCACATAGTGAAAGGGCCTTCAAAAGCATATGTAGTTATATTAAAGATCACAATGCAAAGGCCAGAGTGATAGCACAGTGTGTAGGGTGCTTGCCTTGCATGTAATTGGATCTAGTTTCATCTCCAGCATCCTATATGGTCTCCTGAGCTGAATATGAGTGATTTCTGAATGCAAAGCCAGTGGTAAACCCTGTGAATCACTGAGTGAGGCCCCAAACTCAAAAATAAAATAAAATAATAAAATAAAAAAGATAAAATAAAAATTGCAATACAATACCCTCATTAAAAAATATCTTCCAAAACCCTACCTGCAAAAACCATTAACTTTTATATCAGGATTTTCACATTTGTGTATTAGGAGGATATAAACATTCAGTCTACTTTGTCTCCCATTAGTCTAGTCTAGTGTGGGATATTTAGACTGTGCTGAACTGTGTGCAATACATGCAATATACATGCAATAATATAGCTTATATATGTTTTATATATAAAACATTATATATCATCATCACATTATATATCATCACTAAACATTTGATTACACCATTCTCTTTGCCTTAAATGTTCTCCTTTTATTCTATATATTTGGAGAACTACACTAATACTTCAAAACACAACTTAAATTACACATCAACTCAGGAATCAACCAAGTCTGAGAATCGTTGTGCATCCACTTTATGCTCCATCATCATGGTTACCTTTGTCATGGAATTTGTTCACATTATATTATTTTAGCATATTCTTTCCCTACCCTGCCATTAAAATAATAAAACATATTACTATAGGTGCATATAACAAGCATATGTACCTTGAATGTGCAGTATATATATTTTAGAAGATTAGTAATTTTTTGCATTTTATTTAAGCACCAAGCTTACAAAGTTGTTCATGATTGGGTGTCACCATTCACCTATGAACATTTCCTGTCACCAATATCTGCAGTTTCCCTCCCACCCATCTTGCCATCTTTCTTTATTTTTTTCTCTGTGTGTCTATCTCTTATTTTTCTTTTCGACACTGTAGATTGCACTATTGTTAATGAAGGAGTACCATGCATATCATTTTATCTCCATTCAGCCCTCAGTTCTTGACAGATTGATCAGTTTCAACTATCATAGTCATAGTGGCCCCTTCTTTACCCAAACTGCATTGATCCACTATGTATGGCAAGCTTCCTACCATGAACTTGGCCTCCTGACCCTCATAGTTATTGTTTCTGGATATTATTACCATGTTATATTTTTCTTTTATTATATCCCACAATGAGTGAAATTATTCTGACATTGTTTCTCCCTTTGATTCATTTCACTCAGCATAATACAGCCATATTCATCCATATATGAACAAACTTCATTACTTAATTTTTCCTAACAGCTGCATAATTTTTCATTGTGTGATGTTGAATCTAACGTTATCTTTATCCACTCTTCTGTTCTCAGGCACTTTGGTTCTTTGAAGACTATGGCTATTATAAATAGTGCTGCAATGAAGATAAGAGTGCAGAGGGCATTACTAAATTGTATTTTGGGTCCCTACAGTAAATACCTAGGAGAGACAATGCTGGATAATATAGAATTTCAATTTCTAGGTCTGTAAAAATTTTCCATCTTGTTTTCCCAAAACACTGAACTAGATGGCATTTCTACCAGCAGTGAATGAATGTTCCTTTTTCTCTGCATACATATCAACACTAGTTGTTCTTACTCTTTATGATGTGTGCCAGTCTTTGTGGTGTGAGATGATATATATTTGTAGTTTAAATTTGTGTTTCTCTGATGATTAGTGACGTGAAACATTTTAATATGTTCCTTTTGGCCATTTGTATTTATTCTTGAAGAGAATGTCTGTTCATGTGGTTAGATTTTATTCGTGATAAGTAACTTGTATATCTTAGTACTAAACCCTTATAAAATAAATATTGGATGATTAAATTATCTCATTCCATGGGTTAAACTTTGTGTCTTAGTTGAAATTTCCTTCAGGTGCAGAAACTTTTCAATTTAATGTAGTTCCATGTTTTTCACCTTCTTGGTCAGTCGTGTTACTTCCTTAATGATATCTTTAGCTTCAATGTTATGGAGTGTTTGCCTACATTTTTCTTCTATGTACCTTATAGTTTCAGGTCTGTTATCCAGGTCTTTAATCAATGTTGATCTTTGCACATAGGGTTAAATAGAGCTATTAGTTTCTTTTTACATGCTGCTGACCAGTTTTTTCAAAACCACTTGTTGACGACGCTTTTCTTGTTCCACTTTGTATTTCTTTCCCTTTATGAAAGATTTATTGATCATATACCTATGGTGTGTCTCAGAATAGCCAAGTCCATTCCATTGATATGAATGGATTTTTATTCTAGTACCATGCTGTTTTAGTGACTACTGCTTTATAGTAACTTAAATTTGGAAAAAGTGATGTCTACCATCTTCGTTTTTCCTAGAATTGCTTCAGCTATTTGTGGGCATTTTTTTGTTCCAGATGAATTTCAGGAGTGTTTGATCTATTACTTTGAAAACTATCATGGATATTTTTTTACTTATTTGTTTGTTTGGGGGGTCACACCCAGCAGCGCTCAGGTATGGAAGAACATATAGGATGCCGAGATTTGAACCATTGTCCATCCTTTATCTGCTGCTTACAAGGCAAATGCCCTACTGCTATGCTATCTCTTCGACCCCTGTCAGGGGCATTTTTATAAGTAATTCATTTAATCTCTAAAATGCTTTGGGACGTATTGTCATTTTAATGATGCTAATTATACCAGTCCATGAGCAGAATATTTGTTTTCATTTCCTTGTGTCCACTTTTATCTCTTGAAGCAATGTTTTGCAGTTTTCTCTGTATATGTATTTCAGCTCTTTATTCAAATTTACTTAAAGGTACTTGATTTCCTGAGGCACAATTGTGAATAAGATTTTTTTCAATATTTATCTATTTTATTATTTGTGTATAGAAAAGCCATGTATTTTTGCATATTGATTTTATAGAATGCCACTTTACCATGCAAATTTTTGATAGAAGTTACTTTGTAGAGTTTTTAGGGTTTTCCAAATATAGTCATCATATATCACTAAATAGTAAGAGCTTGAATTCTTTCTTTCCTATATGGATTCCCTTGATCGATCTATCTATCTATCTATCTATCTATCTATCTATCTATCTATCTATCTATATTCTTGTCTGATTGCTATGGAAAGTAGTTACAGCATTATATTAATAGACATGGTGAAAGTGTCAGATCTTAGAGAAAAAGCTTTTAGTTTTTCCCCCATTGACTTTTTTTTAATGTTTTTTAATGTTTTTAATGTGCTTATAGTAAATGCATTTGACTATACTATGGAAAGTTTCTTCAATTCCCATTTTGTTAAGTTTTTATCATAAATGAGTGTTGGACCTTGACAAATATTTCTCTAGATCTACTGATAGGATCAAATTCTTTTTAAAAAGAAATGGTAGGATGTATTACATTGATTAGCTTGATATACTAAACCATCTTGTATCTCTGGAAAGAATCCTACTTGGGCATGGTATTTAACTTTCTTGATGATTTGTTGAACATTATATAATTGTATTTTGTTGAGAATCTTGTATCTGTGTTCATCAAGGATATAGGCCTATAATTCACTCTCATTTTTTTGTATCTATTTTTAGTATCAGGGTGATGTTGGCTTCATGGAAATTCTTTGGGAGTGTTTCAGTTTCTGCCATGTCCAAAAAGAGCCTGAATTAAATCAGCAGTAGTTAAACCTCTCAAGAGGTTTTAACAAATTTATTAGTGACTCCATCTGGTCACAGATTTTGTTTTGGTGAAGGCTTTTGATTACCATTCCTAACTCGTGATAGGTCTATTCATTTTATTTTTGTTCAATCTTGGGGGCCAAATGAGTCCAAAATTTTATTGAATTCTTCCAGGTTGTCTTGTAATAAGACAAAAAAAATTTACAAGTAACATCTGAATACCCTTTGTAAATATGTAGTATCTGTAATAACATTCCCTTATCATTACTGATTCAGTTTATTAAGTTTCTCTCTCTCCCTTTTATTGTCAGTCTGCAAATTGTTTATTGACATTGTTTTTATTTAAGGCCAACTTTCATTTCTATTTTGGATTGCTTCTGGGTCTCCAATTTATTAATTTCTGCTCAAAGTTTTTATATTTCCTTGCACTTGCCTACTTTGGCTCATTATGCTGATTATTTTTCAATTTCTTAAGCTCTGTTATCCTTGCACAGGGGGCATGCTAATCTTCTCTGTATCGTTCCAATTCTAGTATATGTGCTGCCGAAGCTAGCACAAGCTGTGTTATTAAATTGTTTTTTTTGTAGACCTTTTCTTTCTTCCTGAAGAAATGCTTAAAAAGCTATAAATTTTCCTCTTAATACTGTGCTTTCTCTGTTCCACAAATTCTGATAATTAATTTCCTTATTTTATTTGTTTCTATAATTCTTTTGATTTCCTCCTTGGTTCTGTTTTATATTTGTGGGATTTGTCTTGATTTAAAGTAGACCCTTCATTCAGTTCTTTTTATAAGATTGATTTTAGTCTGTAGAGTTTAAGAGCTTTTGTTTATCCATGAAGCTGTGCATCTTTTTTTCAAACCTAAAAGGATGTCTGTCTCTGGGTGTCATTTTCATGGCCAGAAATTCATTTTATTAATTTTTTCACTGTGTCACACCACTACTTTGTGTCTAGAGAGCAGGTTGTTTTAAATTTTCTATATATTTTAAGGATGTTTCTTTGTATATAATTTTCCTTTTTTGATCTTGCTGCTTTCATTATTTTTCCTCTGTCATTTTCTTCTTGGTGACTAGGATGTCTTGGAGTGATTTTCTTTAGCTTTCTTTTAGTTGGGTATCCTGGATGTGGGTTCATGAATTCATCATCTCAGAGAATCTCTGCAATTATGTTGCTTCCTCAGAGGGGTTTTCTTTCTGCCTTTCTGTGAACCCAATGATTCTTAATTGTTCTTGTCAAATTTACCTCAAAGGTTTATTGATATTGTTCAGTTATTTTGAGATATTTTTCCATCTTCTGTTCATTTATTTTAAGTTCTTTTCCAACACCTTTTCTTATTTGGAGGTGTTATGCAGCTCATCTTTTAGCCCATTGTTTCTGTGCTCATCAGAGGTTACTTGTTAGTAAAGCCTTCACATTAGTTTTACATTTTGCCTATTCAGTATTTCAGTCCTGTTATTGTTGTTTGTAGATTTCTCATTTCTACTCTCATATCCTTTTGTGTATTATTGGCTATTCATTCCATGGTTTCTTTGAGTTTTTGAACGTCCTCCACTTTCCTCTCTAAAGTTATTAGAAATGCACTGTAAGTGGCTGATGTTAATTGAATTTTCATAACTACCATCTAAGTGTGGTGTGATTATGCATTGTTTCCCCATTGTGACCTTCTCAACGTGGTGATTTTTTTATGTGTTTTAGTGGGCTGGTTGACTCTAAGAAATGTGCTGACACAAAGCAAATAGGCAGCCATGGTCTTTTGGTGCACTAGCCTGATATTCAAGTTTCCTCTTTGATACCAAATGCTTCCCATCATTACTGTAGCTGCTACTTTCTAGTCTTACCTATTCAATGCCATGAATTTCTTTGGGTGCAGGAACTTCAGTTCAAAATACAGGATGAGACTAAGGCCCTGCCCGAGTCACCTGGGAAGGGTGCCAGTACAAGACAAAAGGATACCCAAGAAGATTGCTCCTGCCTCACTATCACTGCTGGCTGGCTGGTACTCTGCCATCTCACAGCTGCGCCACTACATCCAATATGGCCAGATGTAGCTACCTCCTGCACCACTTAGTCTTGCCTATCCTGCATTTCCTCCACATTAATGTCCATGTCCAACAAACAGATGGACCCTTGACATGCTCCACAGCTCCCAGCCCTGCCACGGACCAAGTCAGGGCACTACTCACAGCCAGACTCTTGTTCCTATGAATATCACCATGCAGCCTCTTACTACCAACATTGCCACTGTTGCTAACGGCAGCCACCACAGCCATTTTTTTTTCTCAGCAATCTCCCTGAGGGAAAATAAAGGTATGAAATTTGCTTATACAGAGAAGGATATGGAGATTATTTTACTGAGTGAAATTAGTCAGAAGGAAAAGGGTAGACATAGAACAATCTCACTCATTTGTGGGACATAAGAAAAAACAAGAAATAGTATGGTAATAATATCCAGATAGAGATAAGGGGCAGGAGTTCCAGCCTAGGGTAGGAAGTTTACCTCAAAAAGTGGTGAGGGCAGATAAAGAAGAGAAGGTTCTACTATGACTGGGAGAGTTGGAACTGATTGCCCTTGACAAGAATTCAGTGCGAAATGGGGAGAAAGAGACATGCAAGTCACCCCTCCATTAACAATAGTGGGAAGTACAGTGTTTAAATTAAAAGAAAGGAGAGAGAGAGGAGAGTCAAATCGCCTGTTCAGTGTTTAAATTAAAAGAAAGGAGAGAGAGAGAGAGAGAGAGAAAGAGAGAGAGAGAGAGAGAGAGAGGAGAGTCAAATCGCCTGTTCAGTGTTTAAATTAAAAGAAAGGAGAGAGGGAGAGAGAGAAAGAGAGAGAGAGGGAGAGAGAGAGAGAGAGAGAGAGAGGGAGGGAGGGAGGGAGAGAGAGAGAGGGAGAGGGAGAGAGAGAGAGAGAGAGAGAGAGAGAGAGAGAGAGAGAGAGAGAGAGAGAAGAGGCAAATCACCTGCTCAAAAGACATGCTCGGATGGGCAGTAGGAGCTGGGAGGGTGGGAGGGAAACGGGAGACATCCATACCGGGAAGGGTGCATTGGTGAAGAGTGGTGTATGCTATATAACTGAAACCCAACAACACACAATTTTGAAGCCAGGGTGCTTAAGTAAAGCAATTAATAATAAAAAAAATACATGGCCATATGCAATTATATAAAATAAATAAATGAAGATAAAATAATGGGTAAGAAAATTTAAGTTATGATTCAACATTAAAGTATTACACTAAGCATATTGAAATTAAATATTGTTTATTTGGCCTACTATAAAATGATTTTGAGGTGGTTTACTATAAGCATACATATATTTTATTTTAGAGTGATATTTTAAAAAATTAGTTATCTTTTTAATTTAGTTCATGCATGTTATTATGGAACTAATTTAAATAACTGAAACAGATCAATCTAGTATAAGGATAGTAACTTAATTGACTGTTTTTCATTGGCTTTTTGAAGTTACTGTAATTCAATAAGTCTGAAAAATAATACAGGGAATAAAGAAAGATAGAAGGATTAAAATTGTTCCTAGTACTTAGACTACTTTTAGGAAATTTTTAGAAAATTTTGTCTAAGATCAAGAATGTAATTTACATTAGACTTTTAATCTTTAGTGGATTATTAATATTCTGATTTTTCAAACCTATTATTTTCATTGACTCCTCTTTTATTTAAAAGAGAAACCAGGGGCCGGGCGGTGGCGCTAAAGGTAAGGTGCCTGCCTTGCCTGCGCTAGCCTTGGACGGACCGCGGTTCGATCCCCCGGTGTCCCATATGGTCCCCCGAGCCAGGAGCAACTTCTGAGCACATAGCCAGGAGTAAACCCTGAGCGTTACCGGGTGTGGCCCAAAAAAAAAAATAAAAATAAAAGTGAAACCAATTAAATTCTATTGAAAGATATATTTTAGGTAGCATGCCATTTTCTTTTTTTTTCTACTTTTTTTTTATTGTGACTGAAGTTCATTACACAATATTACTTACAGTACATAGTGACAATGAATGAAGAGCTTTCCCACCACCCATGTTGTCCTCCCTCCACTCCTGTTCCCAGCTTGTCTCCCACATATCCCTCCCTTACCCCCCAGAATCCTAGTATAACTGGTCTCCACCTTACAGCTTGTTATAGGTTGGGTATCTATTCTGTTTGGTGTTCCAGTCTGGTCATTTTATTTACACTACATGTTCATATGACTGGTCCATGCCATTTTCAAATAAAAATACAAAAATGAAAATACTTTTTTTAAAGTCTATTTTAATTGTTGACTTTTAGATTACCATAAAATTATGTTTATGAATCTGCACCTTTATTGTTATTATTGAGATAATAATATAAGTATTAAACATCAAAACCCATGACTTCAAAAAATAGTATAATAAGTTTATTTCCAACTATAACTATTTCACCAGTAACCTTATTTAATGTTTGCAACTGATCAACTAGTAAATAATGATTTCAATTATCTGCTCATAAATCTATATTTAAAAAAAGTTAATTCTTCCTTTAGATGTAAGTTAACAAAATTGTTAGCAATTGTCAATTTTTCCTTTGGATGTAAATTAGCAAAATCAGCTGCACATTGAATAGCTACAACACATTAGTCAAAGACTGAGTAGACCAGCTTGAACCATAATTTCTCAACATTTTTTTAACTCACTGTGAGTTAGACTATTCTTTGTGATAGAGGTCTATCTTTCACATAGGAGGCTACTATTACCTCATAAATGACAGTAAAATCCCCCTGTTCCAGATATGACAGAAAGCACCTATCTAAATATTTCTAAATCCTTTTGAGCACTGGGAAAATTTGACCCCAGTTGTAAACAACTGGGCATCTCCAATAACTTTTAAACTCAAGGAAGATTCCTGGTAAACTTTGTTTTTCATAATTAATTATCATTCCAAGCTAAATTTTATTTCCATGTATTTAATACATCATTTATACATTAGACTAACCTTCAAATGTATGCTATGATTTATTTCTTTGCTTATATATCTTACTATAAAATCAACCTAAATTTTAGGGTACCTTTATTTCTAGCAAAATTCAAAGTTCCAGAGCATCTTTCATTCATTTAAGAGCATCACTACAATGACTTTCTCCCACTTTCAGTAACAATTTTCTCTACCAGGTAATTGAATATAATATGTAAGTTATTATTGTTTATGAATATAAAAATTTATTTTCATTTAATCTTAATTTTTCAATACTAAAAAAATCTATTTCTCTAAACTGACTCACTCTCTAGTACCTAGTTAACCTATATCTTCTTTATATTCTTGTTAATAGCATGGCTCAGAACTTTTTAGAGTTCTTTCTATATACTCTTGAGTTCAGTCCAATTAGGATCCTCTAGTGCCTAATATTGTGTTATGTATAATTGAATAAGTGAACACACAAATCAAATCCCCGGGGTTTGATCATGACCTTTTCTCATATTTCTATAATTGCCAGTTGTATTTTTATTTTTCTTATCTACAGGAGTTGAAACCCAAACTTGCAGGTGAGTAGGAATAGGAGTAGAAATAAGACTGGAGTATAGTCTATGTTAACATCTCAATGTTCTGCCACTCCTTCTTCCCAGAATACTTCTCTCACCTCCCATATGAAGACATGAAATTTTCCTATACGTGGATGTACTTGGAATATATTATGATGAGTGCAATAAGTCAGAGATAGAGAGATAGACACAAAATAATCTCACTGATCTATGAGTATTAAGAAAAATTAAGGACATTATTGTAATAATCCCCAGAGACAATAGAGATAAGGACTGAAATGAAATGCTCACAACAGAGTATGGTGGTGTAGTAAGGAAAATAACTACATTAACAATCATGACAATCATAATGAGTGAGAGAAGTAGAATACCTGTCTCAAATAAAGGGAAGGGTTGGGAAGAAGGGAGAGGGGGTGATGGGAATGTTGTACTGGTGAAGGGGGTGCTCTGTTTATGACTGAAATCTAATTACAATCATGATTGTAATCATGGTGCTTAAATAAAGATTTTATATATTAAAAAAGACGTAAATTTAACCTTCCTGAGTGACAGAAGGCTGCAATGCCAAAAACAAAATTAATGAAATAAAAAGAAAAATGGGTAGGTAATATATAAAAGCATTGATATCCTAGCTGCACATTATCTGGTTCAATCTTTTTTTCAGGGTCCAGCCCCCAAAATAAATAGCTTTTTATATATTTTATATAATTTTTTTAAATTACAGACAATGCCCAGAGATGCTGGTGGGTGTGGGGTATGCTCTTCCACTTGAGCCACATCCCAGGCCTAAAACCTTTGCTTCTTTTTATTTTATTTAAACAACTTTATTACATACATGATTGTGTTGGGTTTCAGTCATGTAAAGAACACCACCCATCACCAATGCAACATTCCCATCACCAAGGTCCCAAATCTCCCTTCTCCCCACTCAATCCCCACCTGTACTGTAGACAGGCTTTCTATTTCCCTCATACATTCTCTTTATTAGGATAGTTCAAAACGTAGTTATTTCTCTAACTAAACTCATCCCTGTTTGTGGTGAGCTTCATGAAGTGAGCTGTAATTCCAGCTCTTTTCTCTTTTGTGTCTGAAAGTTATTATGGCAAGAATGTCTTTCATTTTTCTTAAAACCCATAGATAAGTGAGACCATTCTGCATCTTTCTCTCTCTCTCTCTCTCTCTCTAACTTATTTCACTCAGCATAATAGATTCCATGTACATCCATATATAGGAAAATTTCATGACTTCATCTCTCCTGATGGCTGCATAATATTCCATTGTGTATATGTACCACAGTTTCTTTAGCCATTCATCTGTTGAAGGGCATCTTGGCTGATTCCAGAGTCTTGCTACGTTAAATAGTGCTGCAATGAATATAGGTGTAAGGAAGGGATTTTGTATTGTATTTTTGTGTTCCTAGGGTATATTCCTAGGTGTGGTATAGCTGGGTTGTATGGGAGCTCGATTTTCAGTTTTTGGAGGAATCTCCATATTGCTTTCCATAAAGGCTGAACTAGACGTCATTCCCACCAACAGTGGATAAGTGTCCCTTTCTCACCACATCCCAGCCAACACTGCTTGTTCTCATTCTTTGTGATGTGTGCCAATCTCTGGGGTGTGAGGTGGTATCTGGTTTAATCTTACTTATCATTCTGTAGCTCAGGGATAGGAACAGAACCAACACACAGAATTTGGTGAATACAAATGTTCCTTGATACTTGAATACTAAGGTAAATATGGAACTTATCAGAGTTTAAGTTTTCTACAATGTTTTCATTGCTCTGGTCCAGTAACTAAAGTGAAACTTGCAATCACACCAAAGCCAGCATCCATTGTGGTCCTTTCTAACCTCAATGTTCTCGCAGAGTCAAATTCTTTGTCTGCCTTTTTATTTCCTAGAAATCTCATGATGTGTAATTCTGTGTAATTCTGAATCATAAACAAACCAAAAATTTAGTCACTCTCTTTTGATAACCATTATAAATGTAAGTACCTCAACTTTAACAATTTGAAATGTCCAAACTCCTGTTAAGATAAAATATGCTATTTCCTTGATTCTCTATAGTTTTAATTGAATTTTGCATGTCAGTACTGTGAGAATTATCATTATAGGTGTGCACATTTTCAACATTTTGTCTAGTTCCTGAGAATCTGAGCATCTGTAAATAATACCTAGGTACATTAGCATGCTGAAAATGTTCTTCCCTAAAAATAGGTGCACATTCCATAGAGATTGTCACTGTGTGCATCATGACAGCACATAAGTACATCAAAGGATGATATACTGAGCTAGATTTGATTTTACTTCGGTTTAAATTCTCATCTTAAAAAAAAAACAGCCATTTTCATATATTAAAATAAATCACAGATATACTATTTTGTTTGTTGCTATAACTTGTTAATTAAATCACAATGTGGTTGTGTTTATTAGGTTACAAATTATACCTTTTGGGGGAAGAACAAGATCTGAAGTGGAACATGTTTACTTGATGTTTTTCCTCTCATCTGCCTTAAGGGGGGGTATAATTAAATGTAACAAAGCAGATCCAGTGAATGCAAGGGAAAAAAACATAGTGAGAAAATCTCTTCCAGCTGAATAAAGCTGTAGCATTCTAACAGGAGATAAATTGCTACAAATGAACAGCTAACTTGGATATAAAATAAGATTTTAGACTAGGAGAGTTTACTTTACTTTTCTTTGTTTTATTAAATCACCAGGAGATACAGTTAAAAATTTGTTGATAGTTGAGTGTTTTAGTCATACAATGTTCTAAAATTCATACCTTCGCCAGTATTTATTTCCTACCACCAATTTTTTGTGAAATTATTATTTTTTTGTTTGTTTTTTTGGGCCACACCTATTTGATGCTCAGGGGTTACTCCTGGCTTGGGGGACCATGTGGGATGCCGGGGTATCCAACTATGGTCCTTCCTTGGCTAGCGCTTGCAAGGCAGACGCCTTACCTCTAGCACCACCTCGCCGGCCCCGAAATTATTTTTTTATTTCACTTCTTGACTTCTAAAATTCTAAAATGTAATGAGAAGTTATGAATGTTGCATCATCTTCTCCCAATCTACCCTAACACTAGCAATCTAAGGTGGCCTGGAGGTTATTAGGAGCCAGTGGCAATAATATCCTACCAATACAGAAATTTAGTCATTAAAAACGTGATATTTGGGAACTGATATTGGGAACTACTATAATAATTACTAGACTAATTTATCTATATTCAATTTTAAATTATAATTCAAATCATAATAAAAGTAATATAAAATTGAGACATGAATTACTCCATCATATTTAAGTGTTAACTGGCCTCATTAATACCACACCAGAAAATAGATATACAAAACATTTCCCTTATCAGAGAATGTCTAATTGAACAATATTGCTCTTGCAAGATATTACACAGTTTAGTTTCATGGTCTTCTATAAAGCACTCTCAATTAGGTCATGGCACTGTAGTGTTTTGTCATTGTAAATTAGCACAACAGATAGAAGATGCAATAACTAGAAACTACACTGGAAGACTGAACCTGCAGGGTTTTTTTTTGTTTTGAATGCATGATATAACTTAACACTTATGAAAATTCACTCCTAAAATATTCTTAACTACCTATACACATGCCTAAGTTTTACAGTTTTTGTTAATTTTCTAATATATATTTTCTTTTGAATTTATGGTAAAAAAATCAGGATTCGCAATATGCCTATCTCTGAGCCTCATTGTGTAGCCTAATATAGTACTTTTGATTAATAATATTATATAGAAGTCATAACTCTATATTGTGTTATTAACACAATTATTAACACAGTTTTTAGAACTTTCTTTGATTATTTAAATGATTTATATGTGTAATATTAGCACAAACAGATGTGTCGCAAATAAAGTATTTTAGAGAAATCTTGAGTTATTATGCTCTACTTCAATGTACAAGATGATGTTGCTAAGAAAATTTTTTCAACATAAAGGGGATTTTTGTGAGGGAAAGAGGTAAAATTGGAGAGTGAAAAACAGTTGACAAGGAGTTACAGGCATAGAGGTGTCAAATTAACTATGGTAACAGTTGAAGCTAGATTAATGCAGATCACTGTGTTCCTCAAGGCCAGCCACCTTAGCTTTGATTGCAACTTAGTCCTTGAAAAAAGAGTGTCTTGTTCTTTAAGGCCACATCAGCTTTGACTGTAACTTATTTTGTTTTAAGAATGTTTGCTTGCTTGATAATTAGAATGTATAAAAACATTGTGGGCCTTTTGTTCAACTGAAATTTGCCAGAGCTACCCAAACTCTTGGTCCATGTGAATAAATTCCTTTCCCTTCAACCAACTATGACTGTGATCTCAATTCTTTAATTATTCCTAACAATATCATATCTTTAATAATAAGTTGACACATTGTTTTTAATCTCTAAGTAATAATCAATATGTAAAAATATGATCTGGTTCAAAGTCATGTATGTTTAAGATTTAAACTACAACAAAACAGGGCCGGAGAGATAGCATGGAAATAAGGCGTTTGCCTTTCATGCAGAAGGTCATCGGTTCGAATCCCAGCGTCCCATGTGGTCCCCCATGCCTGCCAGGAGCAATTACTGAGCATGGAGCCAGGAGTAACCCCTGAGCACTGCCGGGTGTGACCAAAAGCCACCAAAAAAAAACAAACTACAACAAAACAAAATTATTTATTTACCTATTGTCTTTTTGCTTGAGGGTAATATATACATATATATATATATATATATATATATATATATATATATATATATATATATATATATATATATATATGGCAGCATTCAAGACTTAACCCTGGCTTTTAGCTCAGGGATCAGAACTGTCAGTGCTTAGGGACCATATTCATTGCTGGAGTTCAAATCAGGGTCAGCTAGATTTAAGGTCAGTAACTTACCTCTATATTATCTTTCCAGCCTAAAGAAGTATTTAAATGAATTAATACTTTAATATAAATCTAGACTTACACTTTCTTTTAAAATTACTTTTAAATTTCTTGAATTATATAACTAAATATATTAGAGAAAACTTACCTCTAACCTCAAATTGATAGAATTATAATGCTAAAAATTAACATTTATATTTATGTATTTATGTTTTATAAAATTAAATTCTGCACCTAAATATATTTGTACTTTAGGAATACATGTTTTACATATAGGATGTTGACCCTATAAAAAATAATGGGTATTTATAAATGTTACATAATGTCTTCCTGTAACATCACAAGTATAAAAGAATATTCTTTTTCATGATAACAAAAAAGGGTAACTGCAAGTCAGATGTCCATAAAAATACAAAAAGGGGGGCCAAAAACACAGGATAAATATATTTATCATTTAAATATAAATAACAAATGAGTTTTATACCAATATTTTGAAGTCTCTAGGTGATATGCTAATGTTAAACAACATTTATACCAAGATAATAGCAATTCAAATTATCATCATGCTAACGAGTTTAATTCATCTGTGAATGTTCATAAACCTCCACTTGCTTCATGATGCATGCTCACAGACTAGGCATTTATTTCAGGTCAGAAGATCCTTTTAAAACCTTGTCAATTAAAACTTTGTTCTCATATTGGCAGCTACTCATAAGAACCTACTTTACAAAGATAATTTGAGTGTAGATAACTTAGAATTTTTATTTACAAAAATAGTACTATTTATTTTATTTTAAAATAAATTGAACTACTTTGACATTTTAATTTTAAATTTTGTGAAATAACACTCATGCCCTTTATTGTTATTTTATAGAGAAATGTTACATATGGGTAGATAAAATTACATCCCAAGGTAGTCCCCCAAATGCATCAAGTACATGTGTTACTTGAACAAATGTTCCAGAAACAATTTTATCTTCTTCTTCAGAGAAAGGATGTTTTTCAATAGGGATATTCAAGCAGGGGTCCTCAAACTTTTTAAACAGGGGGCTAGTTCACTGTCCCTCAGACCATTGGAGGGTCTGACTATAGTAAAAACAAAACTTATGAACGAATTCTTATGCACACTGCATATATCATATTTTGCAATGAAGAAACAAAACAGATACAAATACAATATGTGGCCCGCGGGCCATAGTTTGAGGACCACTGATAGAGCAACATTTTATTTATTTATTTTTTTTTAAAATATGGAACGCTTCACGAATTTGCGTGTCATCCTTGCGCAGGGGCCATGCTAATCTTCTCTGTATCATTCCAATTTTAGTATATGTGCTGCCGAAGCAAGCACGATAGAGCAACATTTTATTTACCTACAGATAAAATTATGTTTTAGGGCACTGGTATATTGTGATTATATCTGGAACATTAAGATTTAAAAAGGAAAAATTATAGATAACATCTTTCTACAGATGTTAAAAATTAGTCTCTCATTAATTTAACAAATATTTACTGAGAAACTATTGTATTGAGCATATATATTCTGTTAAGTGTTTAACACTAAGTGCATCACCAGACTATATAGTCTTTATTAGTTAACAATATTATGCTATTAAAATTGTTGTTTAGTAGAACACACATTATTTGTTGTATTTAAAATAGGAAATACATTTGTCATCTTAGTAAATATGTTAAAAAATTGGATTATACTTGATAAGTTATGGAGGAAATACCATTATCAATGATGACTTAAGAGCCTTGGGTGAAGCAAACATTAACTCAAAAACAGAAAATATATGTTCATAAACATGATGAGATTTCAAAATTTAGAGAAAAACAGGTGGAAGCCACTATAGAGAAGAGATTCAGTCAAATATGCACATATACACCAAAATTTGAATTATGGAAAAGTAGATATAAGGTTAGATCATGCAAATAGAAAGGCATGTGTTAAGAAGAGAAAAAGATTAGTATACAGAGATTCCAAGCAGTAACAAATTGTATGCATTTAAGGAGTAAGAGACTAATCTGGTGAGACTACCAAACAAAAGATCTTTAAGAGAAGGTTAGTGAATAACCCAATACCAGATGATGCAGAACATTATGATCCCTGTAAGGGCAACACATTTTTCTATAGAGCTATCAAAAAAAAAAAGTTCTAAGCAGATGAGGTTCATAATTCAATTTATATCCTAAAATAAAGTTTTGGGAGAGATATTTATGAAGGTAGTAGGGCTCATTAAATCTAAATTATCTTGCTAGTTTAAAAAGCTTCTTAGCTACATATTCTCTAAGCTCATTCAGTTGTCATTACACAGGTTTCTGATTTTATGAAATGAGATTGCATGTGAACCAAAGTAAGGACTTATGTGTCATTATCTTTCCACAGATTGGCTCTCTTCATGCATTAGATAGTTTAGGTTTTCTCATCCAAAGCACTATTGACATTTGGGGCTGGATATTTTATTGTGGAGGCTATCCTGTGCCTTTTAGGATGCAGTGCTCAGCAGGAACCCTGACATCTACAAAATAGATGACAGTGACACTCTGATCCTACAATCAACCCCAAACTGTGACAACCAAAAATGCCTCCAAATATGGGAACTTTACAGAGATCATAAATCAATTGGAAACAAAAATCAACCTATAAATAGTATTATCTGTGTGTTTTCCATATTTATATTTGTGTTTATGTTGTATTTTCATTAAGGAAATGAGAATACATAAATTTAATATCTAATTCCATTCTCAGTGGCTTTAACTACTAAGTAATTAAGTTTTACACATATTAACATAAAATCTTGGGGTCAGAGAGATAGCAAAGAGGCCTTGCATGCCGCCAATCTAGGAAGGACTGGTGGTCCGAATCCAGGCATCCCATATGGTTCCCAGTGCCTGCCAGGAGTGATTTCTGAGCACAAAGCTAAGAGTAAGCCCTGAGCGCCCCTGGGTATGACCCAAAAACCAAAAATAAATAAGTAAATAAATAAATAAATAAATAAATAAATAAATAAAAGCTATTAGTGTCAGATTCAGAGTGATATCAGTAGAAGGAAACTGTGTAGAGCATATTTTAAGTGCCAGGGAGATTCCCAGAAACTGTAAGACA
Source organism: Suncus etruscus (assembly GCF_024139225.1). NCBI lineage: Eukaryota > Metazoa > Chordata > Mammalia > Eulipotyphla > Soricidae > Suncus > Suncus etruscus. The sequence goes on along the minus strand of NC_064851.1, from coordinate 84,766,947 downwards.
GGTTACTGGGATATGATTGTGGCAGATTTTGGACAGATGTAATGATCCCATAAACTGTGATAGCAAAAAATTTGAAAACAACCTAACTTTTCATCAATAATTGCCTAACTAAATCATGCTACACATATTCATTTAAATAATACGGGTTTTTATGTTGAATCAGAAGGATTCCAATACTATTTTTTAATAATTTTATTGTGATCAACATGAATTACAAGTCTTTCACAGTAATATTTAAAGTACATAGTGACATTGAATAAGGGTTTTTCCCACCACTAGTGTGATCTTCCCTCCAACCCTGTTCGCAGCATCCTCCTCCTTTGCCCCCCCCAGACTGTTAGTATAACTGGTTCCCTTTGTGTATAGCTTGTTGAAAATTAGATATCTATTCTGTTGTCATTGACTTTGGTATTGGTGTTTAAGTCTGATCATTTTTTTTATTTCTACTCAATTTTCATATGACTGTTTGATTCTGGTACCGTCGATTTCTCCCCCACATTTTATGAGGTAGAACAAGATAATTCAAATTATGTGGCTCTGTTTGAAAAAAATAAAAATGGGAAAGAAGAAGATAAAAAAATAATAAAACAAAAACAAAAATATAAAAACATAACCCAACAGACAAAAATACTGGGAGGAATCCGCCTGGGAGGTATAAATATAGATTTAAAATGAAGAAAGGGAAAAAAAAAGAAGAAAATCATAACAAAAAATAAATAAACCAAGAAAACCCATAAAAAACAAAATCAACAACAACCAAATAGATAAAACACAAAAGCATGCAAAAACCAAAAAAAAGTCACATAAAAAATGTATTTACAAACAGAATTTGTAAATGTATGCATACAATTTTATAAAAATCTAGAAATGTTTTGAAGTGAGTAAGTATTCTAAAGTGTCAGTAGTTACTCTTTAGATGTCAGTCCTTGAGTTTGGAAACAACTTATCTTTTCTTTATAGGGGTATACGAGTACCTGAAAGTACTTAGGATTGCTCCTGATTCTGTACTCAGAGATTCACTCCTCAAGGGGTTCAGGGGACCATATGGAGTTTCAGAAAATGAACCCTTGTGAGCTGCAAACACTTTACCTGCTATATTATCTCTCCAATCCCAAAGAATCTTTTTTTTTTATTTTTATTGTAACCAAAGTGGATTACAAATATTTCACAGTAATTTTTAGGTACATAGTGACATTGACAACATTGGTGGTGGGAATCCATCCCAACCAATCTTTTTAAATACACTGTATGTGTACCTGCTGTTGACTTGTTTACTAAGCACTGACATACTTTTTTAAGAGAGAAATTGAGAAAGATTTAAAAAACATTAATAAACAAGCTTTTCCTAACACTAAAAAGTCATTAAATGTGACATGGTTAAATGGGATGCATTTAATGTTTGTAGATCTTTCAGAATTTAGAATGGAGTCAATGCAGTTTAATCTGATTATTGGCATATATTATGCGATTTTTGAGTAGAAATTAGGTCAGCACTGCATGCCCATTATTTGTTCAAGTATCAGGAGAGTCAAATTTCACAGCATGAAAAGCATTGATACTACTGATGAATGAATTTTTTTCGAAGTACAAAAATGGCACTTTAAATCTTAAATGGGTAAGGAAAAAACTGAAGCTTTCTTGGACACTTAATTATATCAGGGCCTTTCAGAGAGTATGATTTCCAAATGCTGATTCTCTAATTAAAGAATACAGCCAGAGAGAGAAAGTACTGGAGAACAGTTGACTAACATGACCCAGGTCTATTATTTAGTACTGCATCTCGATAGCACAAAAAACATTTCCTGTTAAGAGACTCACATTAAAAAAAAAAATGAACTTGTCAAAGAATATAGCTTATGCCTTTTGAAATAAGGTAAAATGCCAAAATTTATTTAGGAGAAATGAAATAGAGCCTTGAAATTATTTATACCAAATTTACCTCTCACTATTTCTCTTTATTTACCTCAATTACAACTACTAATAATAGAGTTAAAGACATGCATGATATTTAACATTTATTATCTCTATACTTTCGCCATCAGTGGCTGTCAGCCCCATACCCCCCTAACTGCTATGAACCAATCCTCTCTTATTTATGTCTTTTTCTATACTTGCCCTCCTGTTTTCTCATGAAGTGCAGACTCTGCAAAACTTAATTCCTGGCTCTTAGAGGAAAACAAGACATTACTAACTAAAAATCATTAAAATGGATATAATTTAACCTAATTTTGCAGCTGCCATGTGATTTTGGGACAAGGCATCTAAATTGATTAAGATGAGATAGAGACAGTTTGAATATTTAAATTTGTTTAAGTCCCATGATTTGTTTTAATAATTATCAAACTTTTGTACTTAATACAGGTCTTAACCACATTGAAAGATATCTGGATTTCGAGTCAGCAAGGACTGAAAAATACTTAGTTAAAAAATTCTCAGAAAGGGGCTGGAGAGATAGCATGGAGGTAAGGCGTTTGCCTTTCATGCAGAAGGTCATGGGTTCGAATTCCGGCATCCCATATGGTCCCCCATGCCTGCCAGGAGCAATTTCTGAGCATGGAGCCAGGAGTAACCCCTGAGCACTGCCGGATGTGACCCAAAATCCACAATAAATAAATAAATAAATAAATAAATCTCAGAAAAAAAATATAAAAATTAAAAAATTCTCAGAATAAAATTTCAGACACTGAAAAGCTGAATAGGAGAGTGAATTTGGAGTCTTTCTAGATTTTTTCAGACCACATAATAAATGTACCACCTGTTCACATCTGCTGTGCTTAGATGAACTATTCCCAATGCCTTTAGAAGGCCCAGAGAATTCTCAAGTGAATAATAATATCAGAAAATATTGAAAGTTTCATTGAAAATTGTTCTTTTACACCCTGGTAATAATAATTTTCAGACACAAAAGAGAAAAGAGCTGGAAGTTCCAGCTCACCTCAGGAAGCTCACCACAAAGAGTGATGAGTTTAGTTAGAGAAATAACTACATTTTGAACTGTCCTAATATTGAGAATGTATGAGGGAAATGTAGAGCCTGTTTAGGGTACAGGCGGGGGTTGGGTGGGGAGGAGGGAGATTTGGGACTTGGGTGATGGGAATGTTGCACTGGTGATGGGTGGTGTTCCTTTTATGACTGAAACCCAAACACAATCATGTATGTAATCAAGGTGTTTAAATAAAAAAAAATTATGCATTAAAAAAAATAAATAAATAAATAAATATCCTTTTCTATCCTGTACACTCTAAAAAAAAAAAAAAAAAAAAAAGAAAATTGTTCTTTTATGTTTCCAATAAAATATCTGAACAAATTTGTTTTAGGTAAGCTTTAAACTTATATCTGCTCATCAGAACAAAAATCTTTTAGGACCATATCTATTACTACGTTTTAAAAATAAAATCAATAGGAATTCTTAAGAAAGGCTCAATATTTTGTAGAATACTTTACAAACTGAAGGAAGCATTTTTGTTTGTAGAGAAGTTATACTGACTGTAGCAAATATGTTTATTCTAACTAGATTTTTCACATATTCAGTATATATTTGTTGCAAATCAGCCCTTGATGGGGCTGACTGATGGAGGGATGGAGGATGAGGTCCTTCTCCTCCAGCTCAGCGCATGCGTCTGTCACCCCGTTCAGCTGGCTGTTCTGAGGTGAATGCGGCGGGTATAAAGCTAACAGTCAGGCTTCAGAAGATATCAACTTTATTCTGTAGACATGGCTGAAGCCAAAAGCCCCAAAATCAGTCCTCGACAAAAGCCCTTCCCTTCTTCCACAGACCCTTGATTTTATACATCAGAATCAGGTACCACCCTAGGGTGGGAGCAGAATCAGGTACCAGCCTAGGGTGGGAGCAGAATGCCAGGTCACACCCTAGGGTAGGGCACAATCACCTATCAGGGTAGGATCAGTAACATAATAATCCCATGGAAATGTTTACAACATATATTGAAACATAAATTCAAAACTTAAATCCCATATGAATTGACAAGGTGTTTTAATACCCTTTTTCTTTTGCTAAATTAAGGTCTGACTCTATGTTACATTCATCAAATAAATTTTTGTTCCTTGCCCATTATTTTAGTTAAATATATTTTCTTCTTACTTTAGATTTTTTTTTTAATTTCTGTCCTCTGTCTCTCCTGAGATCTGTATTCTATACCACATTCCATTTCTCTTGCAGCCCTGTGAATTCTTTCTTTAAACATTTACAAATGTTTTATTTTCTTTCTTCCATATGGCTTCAATCTCTTCATTACATTTTTCTTCTTAACTTCAATATATACTTCTCTCTCAACTAGTAAACAAAAACAAATATAATCTGTAATTTCTACTTCAATTTATGCTCTCACTGATTTGAATTGTCTCTCCATATATAGCAAAAAATAAGCCTTTGTAATCAAATTGCATATCTTTGCTCCAGTTCAATCAGTGATTTTTCTAAAATAATAATTATTTAATTTTTAAATTTTATTTTATTTCTATTAAGGCACCAGGAATTTCAAAGTTATTAGTAGTAGTAGGTTTATAATGTTAGAACACTAATATTACCACTAGTGTCAACTTTTCTCCACCAAAATCCCAGGTTACCCCCCCACCCCAACAAAGGCAAGCCTGCCACCTTGATGTGCAAATTTTTAAATTTAGGTATTGTAGTTTGGGTCTTATGTTTAAAGTGCTGTTGACAATGTAGTTGAGATATATGTATATATCACACCTTACATCCATCCATTTTACCCTAAACCCTTAACCTGTTACCTCTTACTTAATCTCTCAATTTCTTTCATTTAGTGTCCTGACAACTATAACATTAGGTCCAGGATCATCTTTTACACCCCTATTGATATTTTGCATTCCTTTGTTCTATTATTATTTATACTATGGATAAGTGAAGTCATTCAAAATTTCTTTTTTTCTTCTGAATTACTGCACTTAACATGAAATATTCTGTCCTGTCCAGCTAATTGACTTAATCTTTCCATGCACCTACATACTGTTCCATTATGCATATGTGGGAAACCTTCATTATCTATTCATTTACCAATTGATACAAGAATTAAATCTATATTCCAGATATTCTGCTAAATCTTCAAGGAATAATGGTGTAAATGTGTCTTTTCTGTCTGTGAGAACTTTTTTTTATATCTAAAACCAAATCATATCACTTCACTGTCTTTGTTTTTATCAATAAATTCTCCTTTCCACATGGGCACAATAGCTCCTTCCATGAAGCTTTTGGGTCTGCAAGAATTGGTGCCTGCTGATTTCTTTCATTTCTCTTCTCACAAAATTCTTGTACATTTCACTTAACATGTTCATCCTGGCAGTTTCTCCAAATAGTATGTTCTCTCATTTTGTCATGTCTTGGCTCCTCCTCTCCATTTTATGGACTGTATATTTTGATTGATGTATCTCATGACTAACTCTTCAGGAAAATGTCTTCTAAATTTTCCTTCATCTTAAATTTGTATTTGATTGTTACATGAAATTTCCTTGTATTTCCTTATTTGGGCTTAACAGCAGGTTTTGCTGTAGGTGGTAGTTTATTAACTTGTCTAAGAAAATGTATACTTGTTTTCTTTATTTACACCACAGGATTAGCTGACACAAATTAATATCTGAGGGCAATTTTATTTATTTTTTTTTTTCTGGTTAGATAAATTCTGCTTTATTAATGATAATTATTTATTTATTTTTTTTTTGTAGTGCCACTAGTTTTATTTTTTTTTATTTAAACACCTTGATTACATACATGATTGTTTTTGGGTTTCAGTCATGTAAAGAACACCACCCATCACCAGTGCAACATTCCCATCACCAATGTCCAAGTCTCCCTCCTACCCACCCAACCCCCGCCTGTACTCTAAACAGGCTCTCCATTTCCCTCATACATTCTCATTATAAGGAAAGTTCAAAATGTAGTTATTTCTCTAAATAAACTCATCACTCTTTGTGGTGAGCTTCCTATGGTGAGCTGGAACATCCAGCTCTTTTCACTTTTCTGTCTGGAAATTATTATTGCAAGAATGTCCACATCACTAATCATCAGGGAGATGCAAATCAAAACAACGATGAGATACCACCTCACACCACAGAGAATGGCACACATCACAAAGAATGAGAACAAACAGTGTTGGCGGGGATGTGGAGAGAAAGGAACTCTTATCCACTGCTGGTGGGAATGCCGTCTAGTTCAACCTTTATGGAAAGCGATATGGAGATTCCTTCAAAAACTGGAAATCGAGCTCCCATATGATCCAGCTATACCACTCCTAGGAATATACCCTAGGAACACAAAATCACAGTACAAAAACCCCTTCCTTACACCTATATTCATTGCAGCACTATTTACCATAGCAAGACTCTGGAAACAACCAAGATGCCCTTCAACAGATGAATGGCTAAAGAAACTGTGGTACATATACACAATGGAATATTATGCAGCTGTCAGGAGAGATGAAGTCATGAAATTTTCCTATACATGGATGTATACGGAATCTATTATGCTGAGTGAAATAAGTCAGAGAGAGAGAGAAAAACGCAGAATGGTCTCACTCATCTATTGGTTTTAAGAGAAATGAAAGACATTCTTGCAATAATAATTTCCAGACAGAAAAGTGAAAAGAGCTGCATGGTATTGGAATAAGGACAGGCCCTCAGACCAGTGGAATAGACTTGAATACTCAGAAAATGTTCCCCAGACATACAACCAACTAATCTTTGATAAAGGAGCAGGAAACCCTAAATGGAGCAGGGAAAGCCTCTTCAACAAGTGGTGTTGGCACAATTGGATAGCCGCTTGCAAAAAATTGAACGTAGACCCCCAGCTATCATCATGCACGAAGGTAAAATCCAAATGGATTAAAGACCTCGATATCAGCCCCAAAACCATAAGATATATAGAACAGCACATAGGCAAGACACTCCAGGACATTACAGGCATCTTCAAGGAGGAAACTGCACTCTCCAAGCAAGTGAAAGCAGAGATTAACAGATGGGAATATATTAAGCTGAGAAGTTTCTGCACCTCAAAGGAAATAGTGCCCAGGATACAAGAGCCACCCACTGAGTGGGAGAAACTATTCACCCAATACCCATCAGATAAGGGGCTAATCTCCAAAATATACAAGGCACTGACAGAACTTTACAAGAAAAAAACATCTAATCCCATCAAAAAATGGGGAGAAGAAATGAACAGACACTTTGACAAAGAAGAAATACAAATGGCAATTTTATTTTTACTATGAAACAACAAATAAAAACTAGTTATTCAAAAATTATAAGGGCTACACAACATTAATAATTTCAAAATAAGATAATTCAATTATCATAATACACATTAAAAGAAAAGAGGCTAGAGGATATAGGTTTATTTGGAAATTTTGAAAAGTTTGAATTATAGATAAGATATTTATACATTTGTTCTCAACTTTTAAGAGAAAGAAATTTCTAAGACAGTTGCCAACTGATTAACTATAGTTTCTTATTGATTCTCATGTTACATTAGCCTTTTCTCCTCTAGATAATATAAAATATCCTAATTTAGACATTGGGGATCCTGTTCTAATAGGCTATTCTGAAATGGCACTTTAACCACTTTCATTTTTATATCTCCCTCTTTCTTGGATGCCTTTTCCATAAAAGTCAACAAGTTCTTTACTCTAGTGGTATAACTCTAGGCATAACATTTTAGATTACTATTGCATCACCAACCAGAAGAGCTGAGAAAGGACCCTGCCATTTGCCTAAGCATACAACCCCATCACGGACCATGGGAGCTGGCCCCAATCTGAGAGAAAGAGACAGAGGAGTGCAGCTATGAGGCATAGCATAGTTGCCATGCACTTCTCCTAATCAATCAGCACAGGACTAGAAAAACCATACTGCAAGCATAACAATGGGGAAACAAGACAGTTCTCCACCATGTTTAGAATGAGGATAGTAGCTCTAGTGACCAAAAAATTACCAACCAGCCTCTCTTATAAGGACTTCAAAGAAGAAATAGAGAGGATGCTCAAAGAACACAAAGAAAGCATGTAACAAACTGAAGAATCATAACCAAGACCCAAAAAGATATGAAATCGTAAATGAGAAAACTTAAAACTGTAATAACAAGACTGAAAAACTTGGTAGGCTAAATGAAAAAGCACACTGAAAGGTCGCTGCTGAGGATAGTATCAATCTTTAAAAATCTATAAATTGAGCTTTCCGATAACCTAGCAGCAATACCACTCCTAAAGATAGGCCCCAGGAACTCAATACAAAAATGGCCTCTGGATACCGGGTGCCCTTGTAACAAGCAGAGAACTTTGTTAAAAATAGGGAGCCTTGAGAAGTAAATGTAACCATTTAAAGCTTGAATAGAGACAATGAGAACATAGAATTTCAACCCTGGGAAACTGAGTCTAATTTATCTGAAGTTTCCTTTATCTGTACACTCCGATCTACTCGCAATGGGCCCTGTGATCTAGGTATTTCTCTCTGTTCAATGTATCAATGCCATATCTGCATGTGTATGTGCAGAATCCTGCCAGCAAAAGATAAGCCTGCACTTAAAGAATGTATTTAAACTGAACCTCTTGCTTCATTAAAGGGAATCCTTCTTCCAGCTTCTTTCTGTCTCTGTGTCTGTTATTTTCTGTGTGTGTGTTTGTCTGGACTCTCATGTACCCCCGAGAAATACCCACGTGAAAGTGTCCTGCTGGATGGGACATCTAGATACCTCTGTTTATAATAGTCAGTATCTAGACATACAGAATTTATGCCCAAATATAGATGAGTGGCTAAAGAAACATAGTACATCTACACAGTGGAATACTATGCAAATGAAAATGAAGTCATAAAATTTGCTCATACATGGTTAGACATGGAATGCAATTATCCTGAGTAAAATAAACTAGAGCAAAAGGGATAGACATAAAATAATCTCACTCATTTGTAGGATATAAGAAAAGCAAGAGATAGTATCGTAATAAAAACCAGAGACAGTAGAGACAAATGTCAGGAGGTTCAGCCCAGGGTAGAAAGCTCATCACAAAGAGTGGTAAGTACAGATAGTGTAGAGATGGTCCATTAGAACAATGATAGATGGAACTCATCCCTCTTGACAAGAACAAGATGCCTGAAGTGTAGAAACTAATAGGAAAGTTACCCCTCCTTTAATAATAGAGCAAAAACAGTATCAAAAAGGAGAGAGAACCAGAGATGCAATTTGCCTGCCCTTGAGTAAAGAAATATATGGTGGTGGAAAGTGGGAAGGAAAATGAAACATGGAAATGCAAATCTAGTGGGAATGCAGATGAGTCCAGCCATTTTGTAAAACATTAAGTCCATTCCTTAAAAATCTAGAAGTTGACCTTCTAGAATTGAGCTTCTCAATTGAGCTTCAAATTAAGCTTCAATCTAGAAATTGAGAGTGTGCTGGTGAAGAATGATCTATACTGTATGACTGAAATCCAACAATGAATAGATTTATAACCACGGTGCTTAAATAAATTAAAAAAAAGCTTTAAACCATTATTATTATGCTTTTTTCCCTTACATTATAGATGAGGAAGCTAATGTGTTGATTTGTTAATCAACTTTCTACAAAATGAAGCACCTAGAAGAGAATAACTATGAATTTTTGCCCTCTCAAGCACCCCTGAAAATATCTGACACAGCTGTTAGAACCTAGATGATCGATATTGAGACTCAGTGAAGTAGTGTTTCTCAGATCAGCAGCATTGAGATATCCAGGGGCTATAAACAGAAGTTTTATAAGTGCTAGAGATTAAATTCAGGGCCTCTGCAAGTGCTTCAACAGTTTGGGCTCTATTCACCTCTTAAATCAGTGTAAAATGACCCCACATACTGATATCTTAAAAACTACTCAACACTTCAAGATCTGAACAAAGACACATCAAAGAGACTTGGGAGATTTTGTAAGAATTTTATTAATATTATCATGCAATATTTAGGTAGTATATATTCAAATTTACATGCATATTAAATTAAAGAGCAGAAAAAAAAATTTTTTTTTGGTTTTGGGGTCACATCAGGTGACTCTCAAGGGTTACTCCTCACTATGTGCTTGGAAATTGCTCCTGGCTTGGGGGACCATATGGGACACCAGAGGATCAAACCTCAGTCTGTCCTATACTAGTGCAGGCAAGACAGATGCCTTACCACTTGCACCACCACTCCAGCCCCAGAAACAAAATATTTATATAAGTTTTATATATAAATGCATATATGCACATGTACACTTGCATAAATATATATAAAGTTTTAAAAATATTAAATTTCATAATTATAGAATTTAGCATTTGTAGGATTTCTTGAGGGGGAATCTACACCTGATACTGCTCAGGAATCACTCCTAATTCTGTACTAAGGAATTAATTACTCCTGGTGGCACACAGGGAACCAAATGGAGTGCCATGGATTGTGACTGAGTTAGTTGTGTGCAAGACAAGAATCCTCTCATTGTACTATCACTTCAGTCCCCAAATTATAGGTATTTTACAATAATAACTTATTTCTTTTGAGTAAAATACCCTCTATTTAAAAAATTCAGAATAATGTTTGTGAAATGAAAGATGACCTAGAAACCACAGAAATATTACTATATTACAGATAAAATTATATCTAAGCACATGTCAGAATTTTTAAATTGCTATTACATGTTTAAATCTTTGCCAAAAATTATGATTATAATCAAAGAAAAAGTCAACCTACACTTAACATACACAATATAAACAGAAGCCAGGAAATAAAATACATTTAAGAAATCTTTAAAGGTAAATTTTATTAATAACTGAAATTTATTTAGAATAAATACAAAGATTTAAACAAATAGAAAATTAGTAAAATAAAAGAAACATCTGTTTTAGAAAATAATAACATTCTAACTACATTAAGTAAAATGTATTTTATTAAGAAGTAACAGCAATTTCTTACCTTAATTGCCTGGAGACTACAAAAAACTACCTTAATTGCCTGGAGACACCCAGAATAAGATTTTTTAATATAAATTTCTTATTCATTTATTAAATATAGAATACTTATTTTTAAAAATATTATTGACTATACCCCCAATTTAATTGCATATAGGAAAAGTCATGTAAATTACTAAGTCTTACCAATAAAATGTGATCAAAAGTAATATGTATTGTTTCTAGGCCAGCAATTTGAAAAATTGTAAACACTTTTTCATAGTCTCCTTCAGTTAACTGGGTAGAGGAGATAAAGTCTAGAGTATATGTGAGGCACAAAATAGCAGGAAAATGTTAATCAACTTTAAAAATGAGCATTTTTAAAAGAAAATTAAAAGTTGTTGAGAGTAAAATTTGAGGTTTCTTTTTAATTATTAATTTTCTATAATTATTAAAATTGGTAACCTTGCCTAAGAACTGCGATCAAAATAATAACTGGAAAGTTAATGAATTAAGAAACCCTTTGTAACCGTTGATATTCAGGGTTCTAAAAATTGCTGCTCTGTCTAAACTGTCTCAAGACGCTCTTTAAACAAGTGACTAGATACTGGGATGCTAGTAGAGCTAAAAATTTTGTGACTGTATGTTGGCAGAAAGAATAGTAACACAAGACAAGAAACTGTTGCCTAACCTAAACACTACCAAACTCACAGGAAATCAGTAACTGCCCAAATCAAAGTATCTGCAAAATTTTCTTTCCAAAAATAAAATATATGTGATTGTGTATGTGTATTAGCTTTCCAGTTTTTGCATTGTGATAAAGCACATTTCAGGAAAGTAACATCACTGCTGGATGATGTCTTCCACATCCATCATTGTAATATGTGCCCATGTGTTTTGTTTTGTTTTGTTCTGTTTTGTTTTGTTTTGGGCCACAGCCAGTGGCTCCCAGGTGTTGCTCCTGGCTTTAAGTGTCCCATATGGTCCCTCGCCTCCAAGCCAGGGGCAGTTTAGTCAGGAGTAACCCCTGAGCATCAAATGGGTGTGGCCCGAAAACCAAAAAAAAAAAAAAAAAAAAAAAAAAAGATATTGCTCCTGTAGGTGCTGGAGCAGTGGTGCAAGCAGTAGGGCTTCTGCTTTGCCCGCGCTAACCTAGGGTAGACCACGGTTCACTCCCCAGTGTCCCATATGGTCCACCAAGCCAGGAGCGAGAGATTTCTGAATTTATAGTCAGGAGTAACCCCTGAGCATCACTGGGTGTGGCCCAAAAATCAGAGAGAGAGAGAGAGAGAGAGAGAGAGAGAGAGACAGAGAGAGAGAGAGAGACAGAGAGAGAGAGAGAGAGACAGAGAGAGAGACAGAGACAGAGACAGAGAGAGACAGAGAGAGAGACAGAGAGAGAGAGAGAGAAATTTCTCCTGCAGTGCCCATGTTTTCAATTTAAAAACATATATATGAATACACAGAAAAAAAGTAAAAAAGTAAATATGATATCAAGTCACAATGAAAGAGACAATGTGTGAAAACATACTTTCATTTTATGCCTTTCAACTGCTGCAAGCGGCTTCTGTCTTACAGAGCCAGTGTGATTTCGGTGAATCCACTTCAGGGGAGAGTGGGTTGCTCGAACCAGGCGTACGGAGAAATATGAAATATGAAATAAATTAAACCACACAGAGAATGTGGGGGTCAACATGTTTCTGGCAGGAGTGCGACAAGTTTAATTTTTGAGCAGGGGGATTTATAGGGGTAAAATTAGCCACAGGTGAAGAATAATTGTAATCACAAAGCCTAGTATAACAATAACAATACCTAAGCTATGGGTGTGACTATAAAAATTCTAAGTTAGAAGAGAGAAGGTCACAGCTCAAGGTAACTCTAAGCAAGCTTGCTTTAAATGCAAAATCAGGATTAGGAGGAAGTAGGAAATATCTAGAAACTTGATCTTTCTAGGTTGGACTCTATATTTTCAGAGGTCAAGTAAAGGGTGGTACCAAAATCCCCAAGAATGAGCTTCTCTATTTCTAAAGGAGAGTCAATAATCAAAATCTGCATTCGGGTTACACCCTTGATTACCAGAAACTGCAGTTTCAAAGAGTAAAAATTGTCTTTGCTTTAAGGGCTGACTATATCCAGAAAAGGGGTTCTCAAATAAACTTTGGTGCTGGAATTTCTGAGCCAAACTATTTGATAGAGGCTATTATTTTGTCTGAAATAAACAAAGGAGAGATAGTCAGATACTGGCTGAAAATGTAATGCCAGGCGTCTCTTTGGAAATTCCTCAACCATCCACGCAGGGGAAAATGGCGTCCACAGTGGGCCTTTTGAGGCACCCCATGGGGGTTAAATTAGTTCTACCCACCAGAAAAATCTGAGGATACATCTGGTGGGCTGAGCCCCCCTAAAAGCTTAGGCATGCCCTGGCATTCAACTGTTCTACAACGAAATATATTACATTTAAATAAACATGGGAAGAGTGTGTTAGGCATAATAATATAGAAGCTACTAATTTGCCTCTTTTATTATTGAAATTTACTATAACCAAATTTTTACCACTATGAAAACTTTTACTTTAACACACAAAGGAAATAATAAAACATTTTTTATAAATGGTAGGCATTGCACATGTTACATTCATTTTTCTCTGTAATAGACTGTGCACATTTTTGTCTTCATAACTAATTGGCACTACCTTAAATATAGGAGTCAATATTTTTTCACACACATAACCATGTTAAGAAATGGATTATTGATTCAGCTACTTAGATTTCTCTATGATTAGTATTGGTATGAAAATAACTTGTCAACAAATATTAGGAAAAACCAAATATGTAACAAAATTAAATGTCATTCTGATAATAGGTATTAAATAAAAAGAACATAAACCATAAAATTATATATACATATATGTATTTTAATTCATTCAACTTAATAAAGGAAATGGTTTTTAACAGAGATGCCTGAGATTTAGCCAATATTTTTCTGTTCAGTGGGTAAAATAAAAAATATAAAAAATAATAAATAAACAGTTGATGATTAAGTGAGACCACATCTAGAGTCTCAAACCAGTGAATGTAATTGTGGTTTCTCAGGAAATATTCAGAATCTATTTTTCTACCATCATCTATCTCCATTGCATATCAAATGTTCTATATTTCTAGGCAATCATCTTGATAAAATGTGAGTAAAGAACCACTACTGATATTATAAATGAACTACTTAGACACTTACAGTAATAGAAGATATTAATAATAAACTTAATGGAGATTTCTAGCAACCCAATTTATCATTTGAAAAAGTACAAACCGATGGTATTTTGTGCTATTATCAAGATCTTAGTAAGAAAATCTGTTAAAAATGTTGCAATTCTAACTTTCATTAAATATATGAATATATTGTAAGTTGCCTCTCTACTAATATTAACTAAGGTTTTCTTCAATTTTATTCCTATTATATTATATTATATTATATTATATTATATTATATTATATTATATTATATTACTAGTCCTTTTTCCAGTTCTCCTATATTTCCTCAAAACTCCCACTTCTGTGGTCTTCTATGGTGTGACATTACCTTTTTCTTCAAACTATCAGGTTTATTGCTTCATAGACAACAAAGAACATTCACCCTTTATACTAGGTGCCAAAAAAAGCAATGCAGTTTTGTTTGGGTGTTTTGGAAGGCATAATGTGTGTTTCTGAGAATCTAGATGCTATGAATAGAGAAATCAAAGTCAAAGAAAGAAAACTAATGATAACTCCAACTGAGCCACCTTAATCAACTAAATTTGATCCTTAACTTACACCATATACAAAAATCAACTTAAAATATATTGAAGACACAATCTGCAACCATGAAACTCATAAAGCAAAGCAAAGGGAAATATTCCTTGACATTAATTAGTCCTAGCAATGACTTTTTGTGCACTGTGCACAACACTCAAGACACAAAAGCAAATGTAAACAAATCACCAATGTGTCTAATATATCTCTACACAGTATAACGAAATTAAAGAATAACTTATTAGCACAGAGAAAGAAATTCAAACAATATATCTGATAAGAGCTAACATAAAATATATTATAACCATATATATTTCAAAAAAATATAACCTTTTTAAAATGGGTGAAGAATTTCATAGACATTTTCCTAAAAATTAAACAATTATGGAAAACATGAAAAATATTTGATAACACTGATAGTCAGGCAAATTAAAATCAAACCCACAGTCACTTGCCACTTTCTAACAATTAATATAATTACTACTGATGTAAGATAAGAGTTGACGGTATTGGTGAGGATAGTAGAGAAAAAGTAATACTTGTTCATGACTGGTTGAAAATATAAATTATAGTAATTATGAAAATCAGTAAAGATATTTCTCAAATAACTGAAAGTAGAACCACCATAAAATCCAGGAATCTATACTCAAAAGAAATAAAATCAGTTTTTCAAAGACATAATTGCACTTCCCTATTACTTTAAAGCATTAATCACAATCACTAAGTTATATATAACAGTATATATCAAATATACTATATAAAAGTCTGTTAAAAATTAGTAGACTGTGAAATTGTGGCTACAATTGGAGTTTTATCAAACGAATAGGGGTAGACCTTAGTAGAACTATTACTATGAATAATAACATTATCAAATACTTAAAATATGCTGAGAGTAATAGACTTCTATTACTCTTATAAAAGGCTACCTGTGGGGCTGGCGAGGTGGCACTAGAGATAAGGTGTCTGCCAAGGAAGGACTGTGGTTCGATCCCCTGGCCTCCCATATGGTGCCCCCAAGCCAGGGGCAATTTCTGAGTGCTTAGCCTGAGCATCAAACTGGTGTGGCCCGAAAAACAGAACAAAAAAAAAAAAAAGGCTACCTGTTTGTGAATAAATATTAACTAATATGTATATTAAATGTTCATGTTGTGCTACACCCAGTATGTTTAGGAGCTACTCCAGGTCAGTACTCAGTGAATAATATTCCCAAATGGTGTTGGAGAATCAAATGCAAAGTATGTGACTCAGTCCCTTGAGCTACCCACCTCCAACCTTCCAGTTATTTTTAAAAAGGAAGACAATCTATTACACTCTCAATTCTTTCAATTAGGAATATTTTTTTCTTGATTCCAAAAACATGATTTTCTTCCACTTACAATTTCTTCCCTACCAACCATTCTCTTATGCCAAATGAAACTCTTTTATTTTCTTTCTTTCATTTACTTTTTAAATTTTTCACAAGTTCTCACTAATGCAAATGTACTCTTAAGACTTCTCTAGTCATTAAACTTCATTGGTTCTTCAGGTGGTCATATGACCCAACAGAAAACTTTCTCAATTTACTAAAATAAATTATTCTATATTTCCACTGCTTCTTGTGTATTTAATTAAAATTAAAATCTACCAAAAAACCTACTACAACTTGTATATCTATGAATACTTGTGTTCATTAATAAATGGATGGATAGTAAAAGAAATATATGAAGAGTCTAGAGAAGTGATTAAATTTTTTTTGCAGAGGCATATTTTTGTATCAAGCTTAAACACTAGCTAAAAGTAAAATAATTGCAGTGAGGGAAAAAAGGTTCCATAATAGAAAAATTAGTGGAGCGCAGCAAGGTCATCTGGGGTAAAATTATTATAAAGAGAGTAGTAAATGATCATTAGAAGTTAAATTTTCTGAGAGACTGGGAAGAGAAACACAAATCCTATGCTTTGATACATTCAAAAAAGAAGTAATGATAAATGGGAAAAATATATACTTGCATGCAGAGAAAATTGCCAAGCAGAGGTGTCTAAAAACGGTGTTAACCTTTTGAAATTGTATTTATTGATAATTAGCTAAATATAGAAAAACTAATGAATTATTTCCATTTTTAAATTCCTTTGCTAGTTACTAGGTTTTGTATTTTCTCCAAAAAATCATCAGCCACAATATTCTATTTATAATTAAATTATACTTTATTAATACACTGATACTTTATTTTAAACATAGTATGTATGTCTTATAAAATACTTAATAGGATATTATCAATAAACTATTAAACTCAGCTATTATTCCAAAAAATATAAAATACAGGGCCCAGAGTGGAAGCACAGTGGTAAGTCCTTTGCCTTGCATGTGTCTGACTAAGAATGGACAAAAGTTTGATTCCTGGCATTCCATATTGTCCCCTGAGCCAGGAGCAATTTCTGAGTGTAGGATCAGGAGTAACCCCTGAGCACTGCTGGATGTGGCCCCCCCAAAAAATTATATATATATATATATAATACAAAGTTTAAAACAACCTAAGTTTGTTTGCAAATGCAAGTTGAAAAGAAAACATACATAACTGTTACAATACTTAATTCTCATTTTTCACAACAGGAGTAAATCTATTCAATTCTGAAATCTAAATTGTTACTCCTTTGGTGAGATATACTATTGAAATCAGGCCAAAAGAATTTGTTAAAGTAACAAGAATAAGAATGAAAATTTTGCCTTCCTGAGACAAAAGAATGAAACAGACTAATGAGATCGTGTTAAACATTTAAGTAACAAGTTATAGAGGAGCTAAATTTAATCAACTCCAGAAATTTGGGAACAAAGTCATGATAAAATTAATGTAATAAATTCTTATAACTTACAAAAGATTAACAGGTTTAAGTATAAAGGCAATAACCTGAGTTATATGATATTTGTAGAGATATTTATATGATATATAGAGAGAGTACACAGGTCTTAATGAAAAGTTAGAAGCAAACAAAAAAAAGAGGAAAAAGAAAAAAAGTTAGAAGCACTGAAAGAAGAAAGTTCAATTATTCTCAATATTCCTTACTACATCATAAATAAATAATATTTAAATTAGAGCTTTCTGATTCCTGCATGAGGCTGCTAAGGAAGACCCCAGCTAAGTTAGTTCCATAAAGGTTTGCCTATCAGGAAACAGAGAAGCAGGGAGGAGTGTGGTGGCTCTACTTTGCTGCAGCTGTGGGCATCATCTAGCCCATGAACCCCACCACAACATTCAGTAAAAGCCACACTATAAGTGTGTCAATGGGGAAATAATTCAGGACAACAGCATGTATAGAGAATATAGATGGCAGCTCTGATGATGCAGAAAGTACCAACCATATAGTTAGCCTCCAAGACAAGGAGTTTTGAGTAGTAATATGGAGGATGCTCATAGAAATAAAAAAAAAAAAGAATAGATCAAACTGAACAGAACACAAAGATAGAAATCAGAAAACACTAAAGTTAAATAATGGGACTGAGGGGCCGGAGAGATAGCATGAAGGTAAGGCGTTTGCCTTTCATGCAGGAGGTCATCGGTTCAAATCCTGGTGTCCCATATGGTCCCCCGTGCCTGCCAAGAGCAATTTCTGAGCCTGGAGCCAGGAATAACCCCTGAGCACTGCCAGGTGTGACCCAAAAACCACAAAAAATAAATAAATAGATAGATAGATAGATAGATAAATAAATAAATAAATAACAGGACTTAAAAACTCAGTAAATAAAATTAAAAACTCAATGGAATGCCTCTACAACAGAGTAACCGCAGCTGAGGACAGAATCAGTTAGCTGGAAGATGAGATGCAAAGTAACTCCATACAACAGAAGAGACCCAAAAAGAATCTTAAAGAAAATGACCAAACGATATAAAAAATAAACTAAGAAAACAAAGAATGTGAACAGTTGAAAATAGAAGTCCTTCACAAGTTTAACAGAAACAACATAAGAATCATTGGAGTCCCAGGGACCCAGAAAGAAAATCCCCAGGTAGAATCAATAGTGAAGGACACAATTAAAAAGAAACTCCCAGAACTAAAGATGACATGCAACCCAATTCTGTATTACCAGCTAAAAGAGACCCAAAGAAAAGCACCCCAAGACACATCCTAGTCACAATGGCAAATACCAAAGATAGAGATAGGATACTGAAAGCACCAAGATCAAAAAGGGAAATTACAATTAAAGGAGCATTCTATTTTGGGGAGTGAGGGTCACACCTGGCATCGCTCAGGGGTTACTCCTGGCTCTACACTCAGAAATCGCACTTGGCAGGGATGGGGGACCATATGGGATGCCAGGATTCAAACCACCATCCTACATGAAAGGCAAACGCCTTATCTCCATGTTATCTCTCCTGCCCCTCAAAGGAGCATTCTTAAGATTTACAGCAGACCTGTCATAAAAAAAAATCTCCAAGGGACGAGTGCAGTGGTGAAATATAGTGTCATAATTCAACAAAATGAATGCTTTGTCTTAAATAATGCACCCAGCCAGACTCACTTTCAGGTTTGAAGGAAATATAAAAATCTTCACAGATTAACAGCAGCTCAGAAACTTTATAGACTCAAATCTAACCTTAAAGGAAAAACTTAAAGATCTTCTTTAAGACAAGACAAATAACAATCACAAACAACTTCTACATAAAGATGACATCAAATCCCATTACAATATTCTCTCTCAATGTCAATTGCCTAAATGCACATGTTAAGAGACACAGAGTGGCAAAATGGATCAAAAAGCTGAAACCAAGATTCTGCTGCCTACAAGAAACATATCTAAGTAGTCAGAACAAACAGACTCAAAATTAAAGTCTGGAGGAAAATTATCCAAGCAAACAAATCCCTTTAAAAAAGCTGGAGTGGCCATACTATATCAATTGACACAAACTTTAGACTCAGAAAAGTTACAAGGGACAAAGATGGTCATTTCATACAAATCAAAGGATATGTACAGCAGGAAGAAATCACTCTCCTAAACATCTATGCACCCAATGAGGTTACAAGGCACTAAAGTTAGAAGAAAACTACAAAGAATCAGAGAAGAATAATTTTAACACCTGGAAATTAAACATCTCAATACTGAACAACCAGTGGGTCAGAGATAAAAAACAAAGAGGAAATAAAAACATTTCTGGAAACTAATGACAATGAAGACACAAGCTATCAAAATTTATTTGACTCAGCAAATGCAGTACTTGGAGGAAAATTCATAGATTTACAAGTTCATATCAGAAAGAAAGAAGGACCTACATGAATAGTTTAATGACACAACTTTTAAATTTAGTAAGTGGCAAACATAGTAGCCAAACATAGGTAGCAGAAGGAAATAATAAAGGTTAAAGAAAAATTCAATGATTTGGAAATAAAAGAAAAAACAATTTGAATTATCAATGAGAGCAATAGTTGGTTCTTTGAAAAAATAAACAAGAATGATAAACCACTAGCAAAACTCACAAAGAAACGGAGAGAGAGAAACTTAATAAATATGATTAGAAATGAAAAGGATAAGATCACTAC
This sequence comes from Suncus etruscus, assembly GCF_024139225.1. Taxonomy (NCBI): domain Eukaryota; kingdom Metazoa; phylum Chordata; class Mammalia; order Eulipotyphla; family Soricidae; genus Suncus; species Suncus etruscus. The sequence goes on along the minus strand of NC_064851.1, from coordinate 84,746,741 downwards.
AGATACTGCAGTGACTCAAATGGTAATCAGAGACTACTTTGAGATACTCTAGGCCAGGGGTCCTCAAACTTTTTAAACAGGGGGCCAGTTCACTGTCCTTCAGACTGTTGGAGGACCAGATCATAGTAAAAAACAAAAATTATGAACAAATTTCTATGCACACTGCATATATCTTATTTAGAAGTGAAGAAACAAAATGGGAATAAATACAATATGTGGCCTGTGGGCCGTAGTTTGAAGACCCCTACTCTAGTCCATGAAACACGAGAACTTGGAAGAAACGGATAAATTCTTGGACTCCTACAACCTTCTAGGGTTAAACCAGGATGATGTAGTATATCTAAATAGACCCATCACTACTGAGAAAATTAAAAGTGCAATCAAAAATCTTCCCAAAAACAAAAGCCCAGGCCCAAATGGATTCACTAACAAATTCTTTCCAACTTTTCTAGATGAATTACTACCAACCCTTTTCAGGCCCTTTCATGAAATTAAAAAATCAGGAACAATCTATGAAGCTAACATCACCCTGTTACCAAAATCAGATTGATAGGTTGCAAGCAATGAAAACTATAGACCAATATCTCTGAAGAACACAGATGCAAAGATCCTCAACAAATTTCTGGCAAATAAGATCCAATGCCTCATCAAGAAGGTCACACAGCACAACCAAGTAGGATTCATTCCAGGAATGCAAGGTCTTACCTTGGACTCAATCAATATTCAGGTGTTACTTCTGACGAAGTAGGAGGATCATATGAGATGCCAGGAACCTAAGCCAGGTTGGTCATAAGCAAGGCAAAGGACCTCATTGGCTATTTCTCCAGCCAGGCCCCGAATGTGAAACTTTTGGTTAAACATAGCTTCCCTGATTAAAAAAAAAGAAGAAGAAAACTATTTGGTCTTGCAGATGCTGAAGTTCTTCCTCAACTTTGTGAATATAACAACCATGCACAAAGATCATGCTTTTACATTTGTATTGACATGGAACACCAAACATTTTTTTTTACTTTATGGAATATTTCTTTTAAATACTTTGCATTGTGTTATGTGGGAAAAAAGTTGTTCTGTATAGATCAGCTGTGTCTTTACCTAAATATTTGTAATTTGGAGGGTTTTTTTTTTTTTATAAATTATGGTGGTAGAGAGTCAGGCAAATACCCATGTTTAGTGTCTCAATTTGAGTGACTACTTATGGAAAGTGGTATGAAAATATACAATGAATAGCAAAAACAAGTTTTGAAATTTCAGTGTGTAACTAAGTACCAACTGAATGTTTTAGAAAGCAATGCAGACCATAGTGATAATTCAGTGAATAAAGTACTCGCCTTGTAAGCAGCAAATCAGGATCAGATCCCACCACACCATATGGTCTTACAAACACCACCAGGAATGATTGGAGCACAAAGCCAAAATAAACCCTGAGCACTACCAGATATGGCCCCCCAAACCAATTACTAATTATTATTTGTAAAATGACAGTGAGAAAGGAGTAATACACTTAGGCAGAAATGAGTTGCAGAAATATTGTAAATAATATGTCATGTATTTCATTAGGTAGAAGTGCGATCTGATCACAAGAGGCCTTAACAGGCAGGGGGTGGTGGGCCCTGGTGGAGGGAAGGTTACAATGGTGAAGGGATGTCTTCTTTTTTTATAACTGAAACCCATCTACAAACATGTTTGTAATCATGGTGCTTAAATAAAGACATTATTTCTAAAAAAAAAAAAAAGAAAAGAAAAGTAGGGGGAAAAACAAGAGTTACAGCAGAGAGTAATAGAAATTTAATTTTTTCCTAAAAATCTGGGAAAATTCTTTTGACTTTTAGCATGTATCTTTCCATCACATTTTAGATATTCATGTGAATATAGATAATTATTATGAGGAAAAAGTGTAGTGGTGAAAAAATAGAACACTTTCTAGAATTTCAGAGGACTAATATTTTTGGAAAATTGAAAAAGAAAATTTATTTAATATTAAACAAATAGTATTTAATTCATCAGTGTTCCACTAGTAAATATTGAAGATTTTGCTGTTTTATAACTAAAATTTTATTCTCCAAATTCAAAGACTTTTACAAGAAAGAAAATTAATTATTAGATATTTCTCTGCTTGGCCCAGAGAAATATTGTACATACTTATTAAAAGTTCTATTTTGATCTTTATTATGCTTTCAGCATTTCTTTGTGAGATATTTTGCTTTGCTTGTTCTAGTGCCAGGAGGATAAAAGTGTGAGTTCAGGTTGTTCCTCTATATGCTTAATTTTTAGTGACAAGTCTTTGAATTACCAGATTCTGTCAATTATTCCTCTAAGAAATCTAATTTTGTTAATAAAATTAGTTGCTTGGAAGAGAAACATAAGCATTAATTCTACTTTAGCAGTTCTCTTTGAGCTGTATCAGGTGCTATTTGATTGAATTGCCAGCGCTTGATAAAATAGTTTATCAAGTAGATCCATATCAAATCAATAATGAACTGATAACTCTGTGGATACCAAAGTGCACAGAGTTAAAAAAATCAAACATTTCAACACAAAGCTAATTTATTTTATTTGAATTATCAACTCAATTCCTTATTCATTTATTTTTCTATTAGAAAATTCAGAATAATCCAGGCTTTACCATTTATAGATTTTTAACTATCATAGCAATAAACACATGTAATTATCATAGAGACTACAGAAAAATCATAGGACAATTTTTATTGAAGTCACATAGCTTTGTAACATTATGTAACTTTTAGGTACACACACCATTGAAAATAAGTATGTGTTTAAGCTTTGCATTAAAACTCCTATTTTATCTATTACCAAACTATGTCCACATTTACTGATTTGCCCTTCCCTTCTCATAACTACTTATTGGTTTAGAGTTTTAAATTTTATTTTGTTTCATTTATTTCATTTATGGTTTCAATTTTTGACTACAGTTAAGTGGAACTTAGAAGCTATTTCTAGTACAAAACTCTGAGTTTTCTCCAAACTGTCTTCATTTTACCATGCTGGGATTCCAGCATGAAAAGCATGGCTCTAGCCTTCCGAACTGCACCCTGACAACTATTATCTTTCTCATTTGGGGAGAGGGATAGAAAGTTTGGGTCTTTCACAACTGTTCTCAGAACTTAATTTTGTTTCTTTGCTAAGGGATCATTCGGGTCATGCTTAGGGAACAATATGCAGCTCTGGGGAATGAAGCTAGGTTAGCTGCATGCCAAGCAATGTCCTTACCTGCTATTGTATCTCTCTGGTTTATATTTAGTTTTTATATGGGTAAAATTACACAGTAAGTCTCTTTATCCATATGTTTTATATATATATATATATATGTATACATGTATGTATATATAAGACCCTCAATGCCTATGTTATTGTGGCATGTTATATCTGGCAAGATTTCTTCTTTCCTTTATAACTTAGTAAAGTATTCCTCTATGTATATGTACCACATATTCTTCATCTATTCCTATGTTAAGGAAACAATCTATTTCCAGCTCTTAATTTTTTTAAATAATTGTGCAATAAAAATGGAAATGCTTAGGAGTCCTCAAATTTTATCTAAATATCAGAAATAGGATAATTAGGTTATTTGGAATTTTTATTTTAAGTACTTTTATAAATTACCATACTAAACTTTATTCCCATTAACAATTACAGTGTTCCTTTCTACATTTATTCTAACACTTGGCATTTTTAATTAGTATTTTCACAGCTGTGAAGCAAATCTCATTGTTCTGTTTTGCTTTTCCTAAATAATAAGAGATGATGTATATGTATATATTTTATGTGACTATAAATCATCTCTATATATTGTTTTTGAAAAACTGGGTAATCAAATCTTCTGGTTTAGTTTTTAATTTTTAAGTAGTTTTGTTAGTTTTGATAATTATTATAAGTGCTTTCTATATTTTGTATATATTTACTTTTTTTTTTTTAGAATTTGGGACACACCCAGTGATGTTCAGAGATTACTCCTGGCTATAAACTCAGAAATCACTCCTGGCTTGGGGGACCATATGGGATGCCAGGGGGGATCGAACTGCTGTTCATCCTAGGTCAGCTGAGTGCAAGGCAAACATCCTACCTTTGTGCCACTGCTCCAGCCCCTATATTTTGTATATATATTCAATTATAAGTATGAATATGAAATAGGACATGCTTTCATTTTCATGCACCTTTCTTTTGTTCACAAAAAATTATATTCTCTTATTTATTTGCATTTTATTCTCAATAAACATATTGGTTCCTTGATAGGAAATAGCGGCAAGTTTACAATACTATTGAAACTACAATAAACTTATTTTTACTTTAAAATGAAGTTTCCTGAATTCTTAAACTAGAAAATCTTGACTTCAGTCAGGAATTTTAAATATCAATCTTTATTCCCAACAATTTGCTAGAAAAGATCAACTATTGAAAACTGTTATTTTTTAAGTAACTACTATATGCTAGGTTCCCACCATATAGCGAAGAATCCAGACAAGAACAGCTTCTCTTGGTGCTGGCGTTCTGTGGAGACAATACCTAAGAGAGACGTCTCAGATATTATCTCCACAGTTAAGCCTTTCTTTGTGATCTTTAATATCTTTCTTCCTCTTCTGCTCATACTGTTTTTTTATCCGAAAAATAAAGTTTCCTCAGGTATGAGCAAAGCTCTTTAAGATAAAAAAATTTCAGCTTGTAGGTATTGTCAGAACTCCAGCACCAAGAGAAGCTGTTCTTGTCTGGATTCTGGAATGAATCAGACTATTTTATTTCTACCTGATTTTAGAACATATATTTGACCTAAGTGCTATGAACATGTGTTAGGTCAAATATATGTTCTAAAATCAGGTAGGAATAAAATAGTCTAATTCATTCCAGGAATATTGGAAGCTATTTGATTAGCAAGGGGAGGGCTACCTGACAGTGTTGTGAGATCCAAGGCTGAATATATGAATTTAAATCATGATGGTCTTATGGGTGAAGGTCCAGGTATTTAACTATCTCTCTTTCCCAGCTTTTTTTTTTCATAAGTGGATACCAATGAATGTAAAACTTTGAAGGGGAAAGTGAAGACTGAAGGTATTATTTGAATGAAAGATTTATTTCTAAAAAGTTTACTGTAATACACATGTATTTCTTTTGATTATATAAAAGGCTATGAAGATAATGCAATATTTTTATATTGCAACATCAAATAATTATAATAAAGAATATAACACTATACAAAAATACTTTGACATATATTGACTTATTTGATATCATACTGTTTCAATATAATAAAAGAATGATTTAATCTACTTAGCAATGAGAAAAATAAATGGAGTGCTGTTTTTCTTATGCCATATTTCAAACATCCTTTCCTTCCAAATATTAGATAAATATATACATAAAATATATTTATTTTAGTCCAATAAAATATGTTTCAGGGGCCAGAGATATAGGACAGAAGCTGGCTCTCTGACTCCCTGGCACCACATATGTTTCCCAGAAGTGAAATACTCAGTAATATATACCCAGTATATGCACAGTAATAAGTTAAGTGCACACCTCTCCTCTTCAATTTCCTTTTAAATTCTCAGGATTGAGAGTCCTCTGGCTTTGGGGTGCACTGCTATGTATTTGGTCTAGTCCCTGTCCACAGTCTCATTTCAACCTCAGCCAATACAACCTAAAAGAGTTTCTCCAACAGTTTTTATCCAGAGAGTTTTCTAAGCTTCTTTTTTTGTTTGTTTGTTTTTTGGGTCACACCCAGCAGCACTCAGGGGTTACTCCTGGCTCTATCTCAGAAATCGCTCTTGGCAGGCTCGCGGGTGGGGTGGGGTGGACCATATGGGATGCCGGGATTCGAACCAACCACCTTTGGTCCTGGATCGGCTGTTTGCAAGGCAAACACCGCTGTGCTATCTCTCTGGGCCCTTATACTGACTTCTTTTACCACTTTACTTACTCCAAAGTAGGTTCTCATTTTTTTCAACGTTTCATCTTTTCCCTCATTGCCGAATAGGCTACATTGAGGTTTTTTTTTTTTTATTGTTTTTTTTTTTTTTTTATTCCTTTGGGCCTCTAGTGTGTCCTTGTGAGCTAAATTCTTCTTAAATTCAATTACCTTTTGTACCACTTGGAAGGGATCCAAAGTACACTCAAGAATTTTAATTCTCTTGAGAACTAAGATGATTATACAAATCATACAATTAAAGAGTAATTCAGTATGTCAGAAAAAAGAGATCTCTTAAATATGCCCTAGTTTTTTCTAAATCACATATACTTTTTAAAAATAGCATTTGGAGAACTTTATAAAATATTTTATTTTGAGATAAAAATGTGCCAGCTCATACATGTTTATGAAGATAGTTTTTCAACCTTATGACATTTTTTTAATTTTATTTTTTTGTTCACAGAATTATTTATGGTACCTAGTGACAATGAATGAGGGGCATTTCCACCACCAATGTTGTCCTCCCTCCACCCCCTTTCCCAGCATGCATCCCATATCTCCTCCCCCATCAGAGTACTAGTGTAACTGGTCTCCACCTTACATCTTACACCTTACAGTTGTAGATTATCTATTTTGTTGTCATTTGAGATAAAAAAGGATAAGAAAAAAAGGAAGAAAAAATTTGGTAGCAACTACCAAAAAAAGAAAGAGAAAAAGAAAAAAAATGCACCCGGTTAATAAGAAAAAAAATCACCAAATAATAATCACAAGAGTAAAAAGGGAAGAGAAAAGCGGAAGAAAAAAAGAGAAGGAAAATAAAGTCAAAAACTAACAAATCAAAACAAAACAAGAAAAAGAAGGGGTGCTGGGGTGGCAGGGTTTGGCATTCCTTCCACTTTTTTTTTTTTTTTTTTTTGCATAGGCACAGTAAGCATTGGGGGAGAATGGGAATTCCCGTGGCCTAAGAGATTCAGGGCTTCTCCATCCTTGAAGCATACCATCATGGAATCAACCCTTAGATTCATAATATCCCGTACTTCAGCTTAGGGACTGAATGAAAACAGGGAGCCTCTGTTACAGAAGACTGAACACAACAACAATGAAGGAATAGAACCTCTAGAGCCGTAAAGAATCTAACCTAGACCCTGTCCTAGGACCTGCGCTAATACCAAAACCACTAGCTACAGTGGCCTCATTTTCTCACCCACAACTGAGAGAAAAGTTTCCTGGCACGACATTTTAAAGCAAATTATAATTTATTAAAAGTATTTTGCTGTTATAATATTTAATTTTTGTCTTTCAAATTAGCAGAGAAAATTTTAAATGAAATGTCGTAAACTTTTTAGCTATTTGAAATTAAGATATGCTACTCAAACCTGAGTCTTATACAATTCATGAATCTTTTATTATTGTTACTTATTTTCTTGGTGAGTTTATTCCTGTAGGCCTTCTCCAATAGTTGGATGGGAATTTTAGAGTTTCCATTTACTGAACTTTTTGAGTAGCATATTCTAGCCTGAATCTGCCTGGTTAGCAATCCTGTGATGTGCATAAAGGTTTTTAGAGCTACAGGTTTATATAAATGATAGCAGCTAAAATGACCACTACATTTGTTTGACTATAGATCTTATGCTTTTTCTTCTAACCTTAAAACTTCCAGGAGTAATAAGATTACACTTCTTTTCTGACTTTTCTGAGTCATCTATCTCTGCCAAATGCTAAATCAATCCCCATTAATATCCTCCTGGTTAATTCCTGCATTTCATCTCTGGAGTCATTCTAAGACTAGGAAATCCAGTAAAGCCTTTCACCTACTTTCTATTATGTGCTACTTTCCTCTGTGCTTTTCTCTCACTGCAGTGTACTATAACAGCTAAATCAACCATTTATCTATGTATTAGATACATATAGATTTAGTAAGCTTAAACTTCTTTTCTTAATGGGTCCATTAAAAAGTGCCCTTTCTTTTTCTTTTTTTATTTTAATATCTTTATTTAAACACCTTGATTACAAATATGAGTGTATTGTATGATTTCAGTCATGTAAAGAACACCCCCCTTCATCAGTGCAACATTCCCACCACCAATGTCCTAAATCTTCCTCCTCCTCACCCCACTCCCCACCTGTACTTTAGATAGACTTTCTACTTCCCTCATTCATTTACATTGTTATGATAGTTCTCAATGTAGCTATTTCTCTAATTGCACTCATCACTCTTTGTGGTGAGCTTCATGTTGTGAGCTGGACCTTCTAGCCCTCCTCTCTTTTGTCTCTGAGAATTATTGCAAAAATATCTTTTATTTTTCTTAAAACCCATCGATGAGTGAGACTATTCTGTGTCTCTCTCTCCCTTTGATTTATTTCACTCAGCATAATAGATTTCATGTTCATGTACATTTCCTGATGGATGCATAATATTCTATTGTGTATATGTACCACAGTTTCTTTAGCCATACATCTGTTGAAGGGCATCTTGGTTGTTTCCAAAGTCTGACTATTGTAAATAGCGCTGCAATTAATATAGGTGTGAGGAAGGGATTTTCATATATTTTTGTGTTCCTAGGGTATATACCTAGGAGTGGTATAGCTGGATCTAATGGCAGCTCAATTTCAAGTTTTTGGAGGAATCTCCATATCACTTTCCATAAAGGTTGGACTAGATGGCATTCCCACCAGCAATAAATAAGAGTTCCTTTCTCTTCACTTCCACTCCAGCACTGCTTGTTCTCATTCTTTGTGATGTGCGCCAGTCTCTGTGATGTGAGATGGTACCTCATAGTCTTTTTGATTTGCATCTCCCTAATAATTGGTGATGTGGAGCATTTTTTCATTTGCTTTTTGGCCATTTTTATTTCTTCTTTGACAGCGTGTCTGTTCATTTCTTCTCCCCATTTTTGATAGGGTTAGATTTTTTTTCTTGTAAAGTTCTGTCAGTGTCTTGTATATTTTGGATATTAGCTTTCTGATGGGTACTAAATGAATAGTTTGTCCCACTTCAGTTGGTGGCTCTTGCATCCTGGGCACTATTTCCTTTCAGGTGCAGAAGTTTCACAGCTTAATATATTTCCATTTGTTTATCTCTGCTTCCACATGTTTGGAGAGTGCTGTTTCTTCCTTTAAGATGCCTTTAGTATCAATGTCATGAAGTATTTTATCTATACATTGTTCTATATAACTTATAGTTTCAGGTCTGATATAAAGGTTTTTAATCCATTTGGGTTTTACCTTTGTTCATAATGTTAGCTGGGGGCTAGCTTTTTTGCAAGTGGCTAACCAGTTGTGCCAATACCACTTGTTGAAGAGGCTTTCCTTGCTCCATTTAGGATTTCTTGCCCCTTTATCAAAAATTAAATGAATGATTGTCTAGGGAACAGTCTCTGAGTAAAATGGCAATACTCCCCAAAGCATTGTACAAATTTAATGCAATCGCTCTAAAGATACCCAGGGCTTTCTTCAAAGAAGTGCATCAAACACGTCTGAAATTTATTTGGAACAGTAAACACCCTCAAGTAGCTAAAGGGAATATGGGAGACATCACTTTCCCCAATTTTAAACTGTATTACATAGCAATAATTATCAAAACAGCCTGCTATTGGAATAAAGGCAGACCCTCAGATCAGTGGAATAGACTTGCCTTTTATTTTTCATCTTTATGTATCTGTGAGTGTAGTGATTCCCTTTATATTCATTGAGTTTAATGTTCAGGGATATATTCACTCACATTTTCTTTCATTTCTCATTCTTATTTCTGTATAAAACAAACTAACAGAAAGCCACTGTCAGAAAGTAGATAATTCTACATTATGGCTTTTTATATCACTTTCATCATTTTGTATTGTCCAAATTGTTATGTAGACTCTTAGTCTATGCTTTTAAAACCTCATAGCTATCCACTTGTCTTCTTCACTCTCTACTTTTTTTCCTTCCCTGAGGCAATGATGCAAAATATTTCTCTGTTAATTATATATGGTTTTATGTCAAATAATTATAGTGGGATTGAGTAGGGTAAGGAAATACACATAATTGGGACCATTTATGCTGTACATGTGATTTCTGATGTCCTCTGCATAAAAGTACTGATCACTGAGAACAGCTGTTTATTTACTTAAATATCACCACCTCCTCAAAAACATACAAAATGGTCCTAACTGTAGTATCTCATCATTTTTACCAGTACATTGAATATATAATTGTTTATGGATCTCAAATTTCATAGATCCAATTTACCACCCTATCTATGTTTAAGGAGTTTATCGCCTACATTCACAATTTGCATACCTTTCTACAGATTCAAATACTTTTTTAAAAATATGAAAGAAGCTTTTTTCATAAATGGAAAAACTTTTACATGTAATGACTGTTAAACTGGATCTATTAGGCAGGGGAAAGTCAAGCTCTGGATTAACTGTTCAAAAACATTTCTATTTTCCTAAGAAATCCTCCTGACTCCTGCTTTCTGAAGGTAGGGTTCTCATGAATAATTTTAGTTGCTTACACTTGCCAATTTCAATGTGTTTCTCCATGTTAAATTTATCCCTACCTCTATTTACCCTTCTTTCTTTGTCCTGAATTGAAAAATATTTTTTACCAAGTGAATATATTTTTCACTGACATATTTCTGAATCAAACACACGTAAACCAAGTTATCTCATTCTTTTTTACTAACTCTTTTGAACTTTATGTTAAATATACCATCACTCTCTCCTCAACTAGATTCAAAATCTTGAAGTTCCTGCCTCTCCTACTAATCTCCAACCACTAATCTGTCACCAATCTTATAAATTCTAGATCCCTAATATTTTCAAATTTATCACTGTCATCCAGTTTAATTGCTACCACCATGGCTCAGGGTTTATTACTTCTTATCTGAACTGCTATAATAACCTTCTAATTTGTTCTAACTCATCTTAACTCAATCCCTCCAGCTTCCTCCCACAGTTTTATTTTTTTTCAACTAATCTATCACCAGTGCCAGATAAAGTCTCAGTTTAATTTAGTAAGTGTCTATGAATAAGAAATATGCTTAAGAAAAATGAGAAATTAACATTTTTGGTGCAGCAGCTGGGCATCATGTTGTACATTTTAGTAGATTATCTCATTTAATTTTCAAAACAAATTATAATGTACATACTTGCTTATCCATGTCATATTCATTTTTATCTTTCTTCATTTCTTCCAAAGCAGGTTTTTGCATAGCACATGCAGTTTAATAGCTACGTTCTGGTGTTTATTAGTCTAAGGCTAATTGTTTATTTTAAATGGACACACAGCTAAAGGAAAACAATTCTATATCATGGTTAGAAAATCTTATCTTCCTTCAGTGGAAAAAATTAACATCTTTCTTAGGTTGCACCAGTCATCAATAAGGGTACATAAAAGGAATGAAATTAAGAACTAATTGGGAAAATTTAACAGGTATGAGAGCAAGGATAACTAGAATTAGTTGCTTCACTTCCTTTTCTTTCCATAAGTTAGTTTACCTCCACTTATTTGGACTATCTGTGACTGAGATATATTTTCTTATTGAATAACTTATTCTAGCCTGAATCTACCTATAGGTAATTCTCTGATGTGCATACAGGTCCTCAGAGATCCAGATTTATATATATATAATAGCAGCCAACACTTGCAACTACATTTACTTGACTACAAATTTCATACATGTTTTTATAAGTCTATGATGTCTTCTCCAAACTTTCCTCAAAGCTCAATGCTTGTGGGAATATTTTAGATATAACAGTGAATTGTGAACTTTTTAAACCATATAAAATGTATTATCTCCTTGAAATAATCACATAAGGTTCATATCTGATTTTCATTTTGCATTGCAACAATTTAATGAGGATAAATAAATTTTTCAGGGTTATATAACAAGTAATGTTAATTCTGGTTGCTTGATTTTAATGCCTTTTCTTACATATTTCCTCATATATGTTTTGGATAGACATATTTTTTAAAAAAAACTGTTCCTTTGGTGAATAACATTTATGAGAAAAGCTTTTGGAGACTGCTCAAGAAAATGTTTTCTTTGCAATAGTTATTTCTGCGTATAACAGAGGGAAGGTAGCAAGAGGACCTACAGACAGATTATTTTAAAAATGCAGAATCTGAAACAAAATTATTACTCATGAGAAAGCAGTCCCCACTTTTATATCAGGGATGAGCCTTTGTTACAATGCTGGCAGAAAAGGTTCTCAAAGAAGCTTTCTCATATGGCTTAAGTTTGAATTTGCAATGATATCCAGAGACACAAGCCAACTGCTCTAAGTGGCTCTCCATACTAGCAAAATTAATTTCAATTTATTTCACCTAATATTTATATTCTGCATCCAATTTTATTTTTTAGACTCCCATTCACCAACTTGTTCCATTATTTTTTTATATTTAATTGATCTGAGGCAATCAAAATAATTATATGTTAGTACTGGTGATTTTTTATAGAGAAATATAAATGGTATAATTTTAGAAATATAGCCAGCATATATTTACTAGAAACAAAAGTAAACTCAACAGTTAGATATATATAATAATATAGTGGGACATATAGTAAGGGCAATTAAAGATCCTTGAAAAATGAGGTTAGATCAGTGGGGCACTGTTTTATATTTCAAAATATAATTCTCTTCAAGTTCTGCACAAGTACCAAATGGGATAAGGTTCTTATTCATGCTACATCATGAAAAATGTGCATTATCTATTCTTGCTCCTTAATAAAAGCCAGGAGCACAAATTAAATATGCCTGGTAGACCTCCATGTATCTGTAATTTAATAAAATTACTGGAAAGTAACAGCTGCAGTAATTGTACCTAACTTGATATTGTTTTAAATGTAGAGCAAAATAAACATCTCTAAAATTTCTGTTAAAATGATTTATTGATAATAAGTAAATTTATAATATAATCATTCAGTAATAATAGATTTTGATGTGTTGGTGTTTGTAATTGAAATATTAGGCTTCACCAAAGACAATATATTCTCTTTTTTTAGGAGAAATTTTTTTCTTAAGTTGAATTGTAAAGATTCAACTTTTTTCACCTCTCTCTAAAATATTGAATATATCAAGTCAATAAAAAACCTATCAAGAATTTTATACAATCTGTGATATAAAAAGTGGGAAAACTTTCAGATCTTTGTTAATCTAAACTTATTTCTGTACCCACACATATCCAATACTTTAAAATCCATTTAAAATACTATAATGAACCCCAAGGAAATAATTCCAATAAAAATAAAAACAGGACTTGGCACTATTCATTTTTTTTTTTTTTTTTTGGTTTTTGGGCCACACCCGGTAACGCTCAGGGGTTACTCCTGGCTATGCGCTCAGAAGTCGCTCCTGGCTTGGGGGACCATATGGGACGCCGGGGGGTCGAACCGCGGTCCGTCTCCTAGGCTAGCGCAGGTAAGGCAGGCACCTTACCTCCAGCGCCACCGCCCGGCCCCGGCACTATTCATTTTTGAATGTTTCAGAAAGATTTCCTAGCACCAAACAGAAGATAATTCACATTACACCAGCATTGCAGCATACTAAATTTTAGTAAGAAGAAACCATTATCTCTTCAGTTAGAGGATTAAGAGGGAACATAGGTTAACTGTTAAGTATTAATATGCCTCAGGTAATTAATTTTAATTCATTAGAAGAAAATACATAAGAGTACCAGTACACATTATTTAGTGCTGCTTGCAAATACAAGACAAAGGCCTGAATGTCTCACATTAAATTAGTATCAAAAATAATATCACTACTAAAGCAGAAATATTAAACACCCCCCAGCCAGTACACATCCTATGAATAATTCAAATAACATCTTTTTCTAGATAAATTTATGTTTATTGTTAAATAACAAATGCAATAAAACTCATAACCCACCCTAGTCTACACTAAAGTAGTAGCAACAAGACCATAAATTAAAGTATTAAGCAAATTTGAATTATGTTTATTTTTTACTTAATCTATATAAATATTAAATTGATATTGCTAAATTTTACAAACTACTTACTTTACTTATTTAGTACAAGGTGAAAGTAAGAATTTTAATATTTTTTATTTAAACACCTTGGTTACAAATATGATTGTGATTGGGTTTCAGTCATATAAGATGACACCCCCCATCACCAATGCAGCATTCCCACCACCAATGTCCCAAATATCCCTCCTCCCCTCCCCGCCACCACCTGTACTCTAGACAGGCTTTCTATTTCCCTCATACATTCTCATTGTTAGGATAGTTCACAATGTAGTTATTTCTCTAACTAAACTCATCACTCTTTGTGGTGAGGTTCATGAAGTGGGCTATAATGTCCAGCCCTCCTCTCTTTTGTCTCTGAAAATTGTTGAGAAATGTCTTTCATTTTTCTTAAAACCCATAGATGAGTTAGACCATTCTCCATCTTTCTCTTTCTCTCTGACTTATTTCACTCAGCATAGTAGATTCCATGTACATCCATGTATAGGAAAATTTCATGACTTCATCTCTCCTGATGGCTGCATAATATTCTATTGTGTATATGTACCACAGTTTCTTTAGCCATTCATCTGTTGAAAGGCATCTTCGTTGTTTCCAGAAAGTAAGAATTTTAGAAGATAATTTTAAATACAAAATATGGGGTGTGGAGTGATAGCACAGCTGCTAGGGAATTCATCTTGCACACAGCCAACCCAAGACAAACCTGAGTTTTATCCCCTGCATCCCATATGATCCCTGGAGCATACCAGGAGTGATTTCTAAGTGCAGAGCAAGGAGTAACTCCTAGTTTCATAGGGTGTGGCCCCAAAACCAAATAAATAAATAAAAACAAAATATGTATTAAGACTTTTTTGTAGAAAGCAACAGGAATTCATTTTATCCAGAGAAAAAAAAGAAGGCAATTTATTATTCAATGAATTAGAACATCAAGATATAGTATAGTTTTAGGGATAATGATATGTAGATATCAATTAATTTAAAAATATTGATGATTGGATTTTATTGGATTAAGAAATATTCCAATACCAATCCCTTTCCTGGATCACTTCCCTTTACAGGTTTTCCGGTTTCCTTCCAGTGTCGCAGTCTACCTCTAATGGTAGGCAATAGTTATTCCCCTAGTATGTTTCTATGTTGCATAAAAGTGAGATCATTCTGTATCTGTCCTCTTCCCCTGACTCATTTTACATAGCATGATACTCTGTATCAATGTGTCATCTTTTCTTATGGTCTAGTACTAGCCTATTGTACTAGACCATAGCTTTTTTATTCAGTTATCTGGGCACTGGGTTGTTTCTAGAGTTTGATTTTATGTGATGCATAATATGCAATGAACTTGCAGTGCTGCAATGAATATAGATAGGAGTATGTCTTTTCTGCATAGTATTTTGAGGCTATTAGGTTATATGTCCAGGAGTATAATTTCTGAATTATATAGAAATTTAATTATTAGTTTCCTTTGAAGAATATTTATATTGTCTTTCAAAAATTCTGGACCTGTTGACATTCAGAATATCAGTTATAATGGAGGGCCCTTTCCTACCACATTCACTCCAATGCAATTTGTTGTTTATTTTGAAGAGTGTCAGTCTTTATGCAATAAGATGATATCTCATTGTTGTTTTGATTTTTATTTCCCTTATGAACTGAGATATAGAAGATTTTTCAGTGTAACTATTGGCCATTTGCCCATATTTCTTCTTTGAGGAAACTTCTCTTCATTTTTTCTCCACATATTTTGATGAAATTAGATATTTATAGTTATATCAGTGTTTTATGTCTTATATATTAATCTTTTATTATATTATTAATGACAAATAACTTCCCCAAATTTATGGACTTTCTTTGTATTTTAACCATCTTTACTATGAGGTAGAAGCTTCTTAATTTAATGTAGAGCCACTTGTTAATCTTTGCACCTACTTGCTTAAATCTTTGCTTCAACTTTGTTTCTACTTCTACTTTCATCCTTAAATATTCATTTAACTTCAATGTCATGGTTCATGGCTTTCATATATACAAAAATATAAAATAGAATAGAGATGTATTTTAAAAAACCCTATCACAATTATACTTTAGAAAACCAAGTATATAGAAATGAGCAATATAAAATGAGTGACAGATCTATATAAAGGAAACTACAAAATGCTACTTAAAGAAATAAAAGAAAACATGAAAAAATAAAAACACATTCCCTGTTTATAAATTGTGAGTATTATCAACAAAATGTCAATACTCTGGAAAGCATTATGCTGGTTCAGTGCAGTACCGATGAAGATACTCATTACATGTTTCAAATAAATAGATCAAACACTTCTAATATATATATATATATAATATATATATACATATATATATGTATATATACATAGACCACCACTGTGCCACTACTGCCATTGCCACCACGCTTAATTAGCCAAAATAAATGCTTAGAAAAAAGAAGTTAAGAGCCATTATTTTAGTACTACAAAGTAATAGTGACTAAAGTAGTTCATTAATAGAATAAAAACAGACTTTTAGATAAATGGAATAAAATTAAAAATTCAGAGACATATCCTTGGGTATATGATCAGTTAATCTTTGATAAAGGAGCAAAGAAAAATGAAGTAGAGCAAAAGAAAATTCTCTTTAACAAACATTGTTGTGACCACTGGTTGTACACATACAAAATTAAAATAAATGAACTCTGACCTTTTTCTAACAACATACAAAAACCCAATAAAAATGGATTGAAGGCCGGAGCCATAGCACAGCAGTAAGGCATTTATCTTGCATGTCGCCCACACCAGAAGGAGACTTGTTTGATTCTCAGCATCCCATATTGTCCCCTGAGCCTATCAGGAGCAAGTTCTGAGAGCAGAGCCAGGTGTGACCCATCCCCCGCCCCAAAGGATTGAAGATCTTGATACCAGCCAGGGCCTGGTTGCCTTGTATGGTCCATGGATCCCTCCAGGAGTGATTTACCTGTGCAAAGCCAGGAGTAACTTCTGAGTGTTGTCCAGTGTGCCCAAAAAACAAACAAACAAGCAAAACAAACAAAAGAAACTTAAAACAATATTTTTAGGCCGGAGCAGTTGCTCCAGCAGTAGGGCATTTGCCTTGCAAACGCTAACCTGGGACAGACGGTGGTTCGATCCTTGGAGTCCAGTATGGTTCCCCAAGCCAGGGGCGATTTTTGAGCGCATAACCAGAAGTAACTCCTGAGCATCACTGGGCATGGTCCAAAAAGCAAAAATAAAAATAAATAAATCTTGATATCATACCTGAATTCATAAGGTACATAGAAAAAAACACAGGCAAAACTCACTAAATATTTTTGATTGCCAAAACAAGAGAATACTGCATTGCAGTTATGATTACATATATATACATATTTCTATATATAACTACCTCTTATTTGTTTATATTAAATTCCAAAGATTCTCAGATTATCTCATAAAAACAGAAAATTACTTTGCTTTTGATTCTTTTCTCCACATTGTAAGTTACTTTCCACATTAGAGTATTGTAAGCCCTTCAGAATTCTATAAAAATTCATGTTCTGGTTAAATGTGCATGTTTAGAGACTCAACTTTCATCAGATTCCTATTGAAATAAAATGTTTAAAAACAATTAATACAACATAAATATAAAAATTAATTTCAGTTGCTAAGTACATGCCAATGTTAAGAGTGAAATCTAATTTAACACAATGACTTTTATGCAGTTATTTACTTTTAAGAGTATTATAAAATTTTTCTATGGTTCTACTTGTGCTATTACAATCATGCAAATGATTTCCCAAAATACTTGACAACATGCACAAAAAGCAAACAAGAGTGTTGAAATAATTAGGCATTTATTTAAATATGTATTTTATTCTAATATTATGCTGTTTGAATTATTATAGATTTAAAGTATATAATTGGGATGTGATGCCTCCTTTCTTTTGTCTCAGGACACTCTGTCTGTTAAAGACATTCATGATCTAATATAAAATAAACTTATTTCTTTAAAGAATGTTACTGGAACTTAAGGGGTTCAGCATTGGATATGTATAATATCCAATTAAGATAGAATGGTCAGTTGACCAATTTTACTCTTTCCAAATTCTGAGTGTAAATATCTTTCTATTTTCTTGTATAATCTTCATTGAATTTGTTGAATTGAGAAAATTTATTTCTACTTCCAGCCTAATGATAGTTTTAAATCATAAGTAATTAGTGAATATCATCAAACATTCCTTAATATCTACTGAAATTTGAGGCCAGAGAGATAGCTTGGAGTAGGGCATTTGCCTTACATGCAGAAGGAGGGTGGTTCGAATCCCAGCATCCCATATGGTCCCCCAAGTCTGCTAGGAGCAATTTCTGAATGTAGAGCCAGGAGTAACCCCTGAGTTCTACTGGGTGTGACCCAAAAGCCAAAATAAACATATATATATATATTAAAATTTGTTATATAGGTTTTTATCTTATTTTATTAATGGGATGTAATATATTGCTTTTTTTATTCTAAACTATCTTAACATCCTTAAAATAAATATAACTTAATTTTATATGATTGTAGTCCAATATTCCAGTTTTATGGTTCATGTTCTCTAAAAACATTAAACTATATTTTTAACTGGGGGTAACAAATACTGTATAAAAGTGTCACCTCATTTTCTCTTAGTTTATTCTCTAAGTATTTTCTTATAGTATTTATACATATATGTATTTTCACTTTAAAATTCTGCATTATGCTTTAAATTTTAGAATTTTCCAAGTGTCATTGATTGCCTTAGTTCATAAAAAAATGTATAACAGTGGAAATAAGTAGATTTTTCCAGATCATACATTTTTTATTAAACTCTTTTTTTTATTACATTTATGTAATAACATTTGTGCTAGAAGTGTATTTTCTCTGTTTAGGTGTTTGTATGGACTTCTTCTTAAACATCAATTTAAAGAGTTATCATTCTCCCAACTATGAACATTTTTGTAATCATTGTGCTAAAATAAATTATAAAAAAGTAATGTTTCAAAAACTTTATTCTAAATCTATCAAAATCTATCTTAACCTTCCCAACAGCCAATCAAACTAAAAATATATTTGTTTCAAGTTCTGACTTGAAAATTTGTTTTTCTTTCTAATTTTTTTAAAAAGTTAATTTCCTCCACTATTCATTTTGAAAATACCACTTTATATGGATAATTAATAAAGCTCTTAGTCCAAAATTATGCCATGCCCTACAATTAGGCTCTTCATAGCACAGTACTCAACTGACAAATCTTCACCAGATACATTTTTCTTGTTTCTTGAAGTAGTAATATTAATACAGGTTGTGTTACTCCATACTTTCAACCAATCAAATTACTTAAAGAAAGCAGTTTATTTCGTGCATTTATTTTCTGCTACATATACACAAGAGACGTCTAACTGTGAAACCATTAAGAGGCTTCTTGCTATTAAAGTTACTATGGAAGACCGTACATGTCTAGAAATCTTAAGCTATATCTTGTTGAACAACATAAAATTCTCCTTAATATCAGATTCTTTTTCTTTTTTAGTTCATTTTCTATAGCATTTTATTTTTTCTGTTCCAAATCTGATACAAAATTTTTTTTCTATAGTAAAAAGAATGAGAAATAAAACTCTTACTAAAACAAATCATGGGAACTAAATATCTAATTTATGATGTCTAGTAACTATATGAATAAATAAGTTATTAAATAATTTACCATAAAATGTTATACGAATATGAAAATATGTGTACTACATATTAGTGTAATTATTGTGTACATATACACATATATATGAAATAATTTAGTTACTTTCTTTCTCCAGTGTTTATTCCTTCTAGATGTTTATTTTAGGTTGGATTTTGATGAAAGAGAAAAAAAAGAGAAGCCAATAAATCATATTTAGAAAACTATTTTCAACAGGTGGTTGGTAACCCACAGTAAAACATATATTTATTTATATTGACTTCCACGTCAAAAAAAATTGAAATTCAAGCAAACGGAAAGGCTAAGGAACATCTGGCCTTATGTTTAAGACCATTATTAAGACTTCATGCTGAACTACAACACTCAGCAATCCCATTGTCAAAGCATATTAAGTCTGAGATAGTATGCTATTTCTAAATCAATAAAACATCAAATAGGTTCTAGGTTTTGCTGGGGAAAAATTTGATGGTTTGGCTTAAAATTATAGTGTATAAAAGAAATACAGTATATAAAATAATAAAGTTTTATTAAATATTAATAAGTTTAGGTGTCTTTTATCAAATAACATATCACATAAAACAAGATTCATGATAAGTGTTTTCTAAAAATAGAATCATAATCATTTCTCAGCTAAAGGTGTTGTTGGCAGCATAGCTATGGTTGAAAACTGTCATTAGATCTCTGTAGGTCTTAGTATTCCTCTTCACATTTGTTCTTTTAGAAATCAATTTAAGCCTTATCAGTAGAGCTAGTGAACATAGAAAAAATAAAAATAACACTAAAAATATAATTCAAATTAAACTGTCTACATAAACATGATTTCTCAATCACTGCTGGGAAGCAGCCACCGAGCTTAAAGCCAGTTAAAACCCCAGAACACTGCAGGGTTTGTTTAATGACTGAATAAGGAAAAGAGGTGGGCCATAAATCTGTCCAATGAGAACTTTAATACATGAGTGCCAACCTGTGTTTTATTATGACATTTTTCATATCACTACATATTTTTAAGTACACAAAATACACTTTTAATAGCAATAGATATCCTAAAGCAGATGTAATTTGGGGTAAAACATCTTTCTCTTCAACAGTCAATTATTTTTTTTTATGAAAAAAATATTGAGAGCATTGTGAATTGCAAGTCTTTCATAGCTGTATTTCAGGCATATAATGACAGTAAATTAGGGCCAGTCCCATTACAAAAGTTGACCTTCCTCGACCATAGTTCCCAGCATGCCTCCGGTACCTCCACCCTTAGCCTCCTGGTCTACCATTGTAATAGTTTCATTTTGTGTTAAGCTTGTTATAGTTTGGGTCTCTTGCTTCTATTGTTGAATTTGGCTTGGGTATTTTGTTCTGACCGTATTTTCCACCCAATGCACTTAATCACTTATTTTTATACATGCCTTTATTGAGATATTCTTTTCTAGCCCAATTAAAAACACTGGGTGAAAAGAGTGAAGAGAGATCGAAAGAATCATTCAAGTGAATAATTTCTCTAAAACTCTGGTACAGAGTAACAGTGTGCTTAATAATGAATATGTTTGACTATTAAGAAACCCATGCATAATTTAAAAAATCAAATTGGCTTTTTAAAAATTTCACAAATTATGAAACATTCATTCTAGAAAGTAGAGAATTCTGAAATAATGTCAAAATTAAAGTGTTGTTTTATAGTTAGGACACGGATAAGCTAAGGAAGGGAATTATATCAGACTTAGTATTGACTATTTAGAACAACAAAATATTTTATTGCAAATTATCACACATTTCCTTGGAAATATAAATAACATTTAGTGTTTACTCTATCCAAAAATGGGGAGAAGAAATGGATAGACATTTCCTCAAAGAAGAAATACTGATAGCCAAAAATCCATAGGAAAAAAAATGCTCCACATGACTAATCATCAGGAAAATGTAAATCAAATTAACAATGAGAAACTAGCACACATTACAGAAAAAAAAAAAAAGAAAGAAAGAAAAAACAGTGCTGGCATGCATGCAGGGAGACGTTTTATTTATTCCAGCGATTTTGGCAAACAATATGGACATTCCTAAAGATGCTGAAATTGACCTTCCATGTAAGCCAGTACTACTATCCCTAGGGATATATCTCAGGAATATAAACGCGTAATACAAAAATGTCCTCTGCGGCAAATTTACAATAGTCAGAACCCGAAAACAACACAGCTGCCTGACAACAGATTAGTGGCTAAAGAAACTATGGTACAAATACACATTTTTTATACATGGAAAGACGTGGCTATTATGCTGAGTGAAATTAGCCAGAAAAAAAATGGATAGACCTAGAATAATCTCCCTCATTTGTGAGATATAAGAAAACAAGCGATAGTTTGGTAATACTCTGAGACTATAGAGACAAAGTTCAGGAGGCCCAGCCGAGATTAGAAAGCTTGCATCAAATACAGTGAGTTTAATTAGTGTAGAGGAGATCTGCTAGAAAAATGGTAGTTGTAATGGTAGATGGCTCTGCACAGGAACTTGGTGCTTAAAATGGAGAAAATAAAATGGAGGAGTTCAAGGCACCCTTCCATTAACGACAGAGTAAACCACAGCTTCAAAATAGAGAGAAGCAAATTGCTTTCCTAGAGAATTTTGTAGCCATCATGCTTAAATAAAGCAATTTAACAAAAAAGATAAAAGATATATTTTAGTACCATTCATGTTGCAGCAAGTTGCATTATGGTATTATTCATCACAGATATAAAAGTATTCCACTGTGTCTATTTGCATTTTCATGATCCACTCATCTGTTTTTTGGACACCTTGTTCAATTCCAAGTCTTAGCTATTGTGCTGAGTTCATCCACTGCTGGTGGAAATGATGCCTAGTCCAATCTCTATGGAGATTGTTCTAGTATGGAGAGTTCTCAGTTAACTCAAAACTGAATTGCCATGTGATCCAGAAATCCCGCTTTGGGATATCTATCCCTAGAACAACTAAAAAGAAACATTCATTCAAAAGGATGTATGCACACAATATTCATCGCAGCACTCAGTACACTAAGAGCTGCAGTCAACCTATTTGTCTTAAAAAAAAAAAACTGACTTCATTCCTTGCCTTTTTGTTTCTTTTTCTCCTCTTTTGGTCTTTAGGCCACAACTGGTCTTACTTCTGGCTCTGCATTCAAGCATTAACTCCTGACTCTACTCCAAAGCATATGGAGTATTGAAAAATCAAACCCACGTCAACTGCATAGAAGGCAAATAACCTTGTTACTGCTTGTTATCTCTCAGAAATATTTCTTGACTTTCTGTAAATACTTAATATTTTTCTTCTCAAAAGACATCATTATAATAAAATGATTTGAAAGTTTAGAAATTTTTATTAATTTTATTAATTTTAGATTTTAGTAATTTTACTAATTTTAATTTAGTAATTAATTTAATTTAGTAAATTAGTAATTTTAGTAATTTAGAATATTTTAGTAATTTAATAATAAAATTTTTAGAAATTTTAGTAATTTAGAAATTACTACATAGTGGGACTGGAGATATAGCATAGAGGTAAGGCATTTGCCTTTCATGCAGAAGGTCATTGGTTCAAGTCCCAACATCCCTGAGCCTGCCAGGAGTAATTTCTGAGCATGGAGCCAGGAGTAACCCCTGAGCGCTGCCGATGTGACCCAAAAACCAAAAAAAAAAAAAAATTACTCCATTGTAATTCTTTATATTCTCTATTCAGTTTTATGTGTTGCTAATCATGTGTGGTTAATATTTTTTCATATTCACTGTATCGCCTTTGTTTTTTCTAAAATATTTTGTTGTAGTTACCAATATCATAGTTCTTTCTCCATATAAATATATTTGTAACACATTTATATTTATTACCTCATATCTATAACCTTCATTTATATTTTGACTTATATCGCAGTGAACTTCAAAAACATTCCTAGTCAATAATACACATAATCTGTTTGATGCTAAGCTTTTCTTTTTTAATATATATTTTATTTAAACACCTTGATTACATACATGATTGTTTTTGGGTTTCAGTCATGTAAAGAACACCGCCCATCACCAGTGCAACGTTCCCATCACCCATGTCCCAAATCTCCCTCCTCCCCAACCGACCCCCGCCTGTACTCTAGACAGGATTTCCATTTCCCTCATACATTCTCATTATTAGGACAGTTCAAAATGTAGTTATTTCTCTAACTATACTCATCACTCTTTGTGGTGAGCTTCCTGAGGTGAGCTGGAACTTCCAGCTCTTTTCTCTTTTGTGTCTGAAAATTATTATTGCAAGAATGTCTTTCATTTTTCTTAAAACCCATAGATGAGTGAGACCATTCTGCATCTCTCTCTCTCTCTCTCTCTCTCTCTCTCTCTCTCTCTCTCTCTCTCTCTCTCTCTCTGACTTATTTCACTCAGCATAATAGATTCCGTGTACATCCATGTATAGGAAAATTTTATGACTTCATCTCTCCTGACAACTGCATAATATTCCATTGTGTATATGTACCACAGTTTCTTTAGCCATTTGTCTGTTGAAGGGCATCTTGGTTGTTTCCAGAGTCTTGCTATGGTAAATAGTGCTGCAATGAATATAGGTGTAATTCTCCTTCCCACTCTACCTACCTCTGTGGTATACTTTTTTCTTCTCTATCTTTTTCTCTGTCTCACATGTACACTTCTTCTTTCTCTCTTCCTTTTTTCTTTTTAGACATTGTGGGTTAGAAATATTGTTACTGAAGGGGTATATAATAGTATAATTTTATCTCTTTTATTGATAAAAGGGCAAAAACAAAGTGAAACAATGAAAACCCCTTCAATAAATTGTGTTTGGAAAACAGACTACATACAAAAGAAAGTATATTCACAATATATAAAATGTAAACAAATACACTCAGTTCTTATCCATAGTGACCACTTACAGTTATTATTGGAAAGTGTACATTTTCTGTCCTAGATACACTCCTCTATTTTCTGTGGCAAGATTCCTACCATGCACTTGTCTTTCTGGCCCCTCATCTCTGTTGTCTCTGAATATTATTACCATACTTTTTTATTCCACAAAAGAGTGTGATCATTGTGACTATCCTTCTCCCTCTGATTCATTTTACTCAACATAATACTCTCCATATCCATACATGTATAAGCAAATTTTATTACTTCTTTTTGTTTTCCAAACAGCTGTGTTATTCATTGTGTAGAACCATTGTCTCTTTAGCCACTCATTTGTTCTTGGGCACTTGAGTTGTTCCCAGTTTTTAGCCTTTTCTGTGTTATGATTTTGGGTCCCTAAGGTATATTCCAAAAAGTGATACTTCTGGATGTTATAGAAGCTCAAATTTTTAGGGTTTCTTTTTGTTGTTGTTGTTGTTGAGGAAATATCCATATTGTGTTCCAAAAAGGCTCGACAGTCAACATTCCAACTAAGAGTAAATGAGGGTCCTTTTCTCCTTTCATCCATGCCAGCATTGGTTGTTCTTTCATTTAGGGTTTTCTTGTTGTTTTATATTTTTTAGATTGTGCCAATATTTGTAGTGTGAGACAAAAGATTGTTGTTTTGTTTTCCATCTCCCTAATGATTAATCATATAGAGCATTTTTCCATGTGCCTTTTAATACATCTGTACTTCTTTGAAGAAGTTTCTGTTTATCTCTTCTTTCCATTTTTATAGAAGTTTTATACATTTTTTGTTAAGCTTTACAAATGCCTTATATATCTAAGATATTACTGCCTTATTAGACAGGTATTAAGTGAATAAATTTTCCCCATTGTGTGTGTTGTTTCTGTAATCTGTCACCATTTTCTTTAAGAAAGAAGGAATGGCCCTGATTCAATGTTGTTATGTATCTAAAATATTACTGTGAAAGATGTATAATCTACTTTGGTCAAAATAAAAATAAAAAAAATCATGAAAGAAACAGGAAATAGAAATAAGATTAAAATATAAAGTATAGAATAAAACAGCAATTGGACCAGCTGGAAATAAAAAGAAATAGAAGCTTCTTCAACAAATGTTGTCCCGGGGTTGGAGTGGTGGTGCAGGTAAGGCGTTTGCCTTGCACGAGGCTGACCTAGGATGAATCACAGAGCACATAGCCAGAAGTAATCCCTGAATGTCACCAGTTGGGACCCCAAAACAAAAACAAAACAAACAAAAAACAAATGTAGTCTCATTTGTTTATGTTTTTCCACTTGCTTGACCAGTGGTGTCTAATCTTTGAAGATGCTGTTAGCTTCTATGCCATGGAGTGTTTTCCTTACATTTTCCTCTATGTACCTTATGGTTTCAGGTATAATATCAAGGTTTTAAATCCATTTTGATTTGAATCTTTTACATAGTGTTAAAAAGAGGACTGAGTTAATTTTTTTGCATGTCGTCTAGTAGTTTTTCCAATACAAATTGTTGAAGGGGTTTTTATTGCTTCACTTCATTTTTTGCCCCTTTATCAAGTTGATAATTGATCATAAACCTAAAGGTTACTCTTAGGATATTTTTGGGGGGGTTTTGGGCCACCCCCATTTGAAGCTCAGGGGTTACTCCTGACTATGAGCTCAGAAATTGCTCCTGGCTTGGGGGACCATATGGGATGCCGAGGGATTAAATCGCAGTCCTTCCTTGGCTAGCGCTTGCAAAGCAGACACATTACCTCTAGTGCCACCTCTCTGGCCCCATTCTTAGGATATTTAATCTATTCCAATGATCTGAGGGTCTGTCTTTATTCAAATACCAGTCTCCTTTACTGATTAATATTTTACATTAAGGTTTAAAATTAGGGAAAGTTGTGTCTCTTATCTTTTTTTTTATCCCAAGGATTGTTTTAGCTATTCATGAAAGTTTATTTTTTTATAAGAGTTTCAGAATAGCTGGATCTATGTACTTGGAAAATGTCATGGGTATATTTACAGAGATTGATTAAATGTTTTCAATGCTTTGGGAAGTATTGCTATTTTAATTACCTTAATTCCTAAATCATAAGCAGAGATATGTTCTTATTTCCTTTTATCTTTTTATTTATTGAAGCAGTGGTTTATATTTTTGCCAGCATAGCTTTTTATTACTTAAGACGAACAGTGGTGGTCCTTTGCCAGACTGGCCCACGCTGGCCAGTCACCATCTTCTGGGGTTAAGATGGGTCTAGCCTTCTCTGGATAGACACTGGTGTGTCTGCAGAGTTTTATCAGACTTCAATTCCTACAATTCTCCAAAAGCCTTCATGCTTTTTATAGGGTGTACACCTGACAGTGACCAGGGGGTTCTCCTGGTTCTGTACTCAGAAATTATGCGTGATAAATGGAAGATGCTGAGGGGACCTGTTGGCTTTGTGTGTTTCTCTTCTCTGCTCTCCTGAAGCTCTCCTCAGAGGGCCAGGAAGGACCAAAAAAAAAAAAAAAAAAAAAACCTTGTCTCCTGGAGCCACTCAGCACTTAGGCAGAAAGGCCAAAAAAATGGAGTGAGTAAAAACCAGCTATCAGAGATGCCAGGCAGAGAGGTGACTCCTTTGTCTGTGAAGGGATCAACCCTGCTGTGAGATTGACAACTAGGAGAAGCTGAGGGGACCTGTTGGCTTTGCATGTTTCTCTTCTCTGGTCTCCTGAAACTCTCTTTGTGTGTACTCTATTTGCATGGGATCTGACCTCATTAGTGACTTCTACAGCTTGGACTATGACTTAATCAGCATCAATTACACATGACACCTAGAGCAGGGACTCCATCTATGACTGGCGAGATATTCTCTAGAGTGATGTCATAGCTGCTCAAGTAAATTTTTCTGCCATGTATTTTTCTTTGTTTGTTTGTTTAGCCACACCCGGTGACACTCAGGGGTTACTCCTGCCTGCCAATGTATTTTTAAATTAACTTATGTTTGGTTTAAAGTTATGACAATAGATTGGTTTTAGTGACCCTGTCCTCTTTTCATGTATGTGGCTACCTTCTTTGTCCCAACAGTCAAGATAAAACAAATGGACGTAGTAATTTATACATTGGTTAATCTGGTAGTGATTCTTCTTGTTATTATAATTAGAATTTATCGAGAAATGCAAAACAATTGAGCCAAACTTTCTGAAATGCTTTCAACTGTTTCTGAAAGTAACTCTACTGATTCTAAAAAGCATCTAACTCGAAAATAAAGTGTATTTCCAGTAATTACACATGGTCAGGCCAAAAGCCCTGAGGCCGGTAATTTGCCACCTCCCATGGCACTAGGCCAAAGGAGAAGCCAACCATATCACTGGCTAATATTGACTTACTAAATGAAATATATGCCAAAAAATGAGATAGTGACAGCCCAATCGAATGCTGAATCAGAAGCAAATGTGTATGATAACCACTCATCCCACTCCTACCACGGCTGCCAATTCTCTGAAAAATTGGTCTGTACCCAGAACTAACTCCCTACCATGAGGAAAACAATCAAATGTCAACCTAAGTGGGTTAAATATGGAATATCTCGCTCAATTTAAGAAAGCAGGCTTGGAGTACGATCCATGTTTTCCATTTTGTGTTTAATTCCTTGGTACCCGGAGTGACAGTGGGGGTTGGACTCATCAAGACTTTAATATTATAGCTAACAACTTCCTAAGAGCTTCCCAACTTTTACAGTGGAAGATTCGGTTTTCTGAAGGAACTAAGACTAAGCATAATAGCCTAGATCACACTGGAAGGATAATTGCAGGAATTCCATTGTCTTATGAACTGCTCATAGGAGAAGGAAAGTTCTGAGAAATAAATAAGCAGGCAATATTGCCCCGTGCTGTTTTGGGACTCATCAGAGAGTTTTCACTACTGCTTGGGAAAAGTTTGATTCTGATGCCAAATTTAAGAGTGACTATACAGAGATATTCCAGAAATCTTCTGATCCATATGAAGAGAACTCTATTTGCCTGAGATCAGAACTCATCAGTGATTTCAATATTTCTATATTTTATTCCTGAAACTTTTGTTTGTTTTTTGGGGACTATAGCCAACATGCTATTCCAGCTCTGTGTCCAGGGGTTACTTCTGATAGTGCCTGGAGGACATATATAATCACAAGTTGAAATAATTTTAACCAAGTTGCTATAAATTATATACACTTTTTTGTAATAAAAAACTTCTCAGCTGATTCCCTTGGCCTCAATATTTGATTATCTAGTGCCTACATTTTAATAAGAAACAAGAATAAAACCTGTTTAACTTGAAATATATTTAGGCATAAATCATAAAGCTTACTTTTATCTTACTGTATTAAATATAAATGTTTTTGACAAGTAGAATTATGGAAAGTGAATGGATTAATTTAACCAGAGAATTTACATAGAAAACTGTAGTGAATAAAACCAACATTTTAATGATTTAAAAGTATATAAAACCCCAGCTTCCAGGCTCCTGAAATGGTTATAAATTAACCTAAAATCTTGAAAACAGAAATAATTTTTCTTGCTCTAAAGATTTTTGTTTTGATAAAAGTTTTGTCTAAAGATAGAAGCCAAAAAGGGACATTTTTGGAGGAATAATGATGGAGACTACATACTATTTTTACTTTTCTTTTTATTCAGAATCTATTCAGTATAAAAACAAATATTGGAAATATTATTATTGAATTTAATAAGGAAATTCTACAATATATTAGAAGATCTTAAGTGCTATCATTTTAAGAAAAAGATGAGTAGCATATCCAGGGTATAGAGAAATAATTAGCATTGGAGAGCATGTGCAAGGCAGTCCTCCTTGAAAATCAAAATAAAAATACTTAAAGTATTTGTTTAAAAACTGTGAATTAGTAAAGCAATATTCACTAGCAGGATCAGTCTACACAGAAGAATCAGCAAAGTAATTAATAATGATTAAAGAATAATCATGAAGTGTTGATATGAGAAGTGTGGATAGAGCCATATAACTTAAGGGATAAAAATGGAAGATCAGACTGTCATATCTGTTACAAAACTTGGGTCACTATATTTCCCCACAGGCATGGTAATGAGAAGTAATCATAGCAGTTTTTTCAGCAAGCAGATGTTAGTATCTTCATTTGTTTATTTTTGTGTTTATAAAATTAAGATTAAAAAACTATGCAACCAAAGGCAGGTTGAAGCATGCAATTAAATGACTTCATAAATATAAATGATGAACAGTGTTTGCCAATATGACAGATGATATTTCCATCCCTCTAACATGTTTCTGTGTGGCCAATTCAGTTAATAAGCAGGTCCTGCAAAATTAACTAGTTTTCTGGGGTTTTTTTGCAATAAAGATTGTTTTAGCTTTTCCTAAATTTACTTTGAACAGAATCAAGCAATAAGTGTTTTGACTTGCCTCTTTCATTAACATGGTATTTTGATAAAATTAGCATTGTTCCATGGATTAGTAGTTGATTTTTAATTTTTAGTGTGTTTATTTTTTGTACAAATACAATATTTTGTACTGCAAAACTTGCAGTTGGTAATAAAATTATTTTTGAGTTGGTAACCATTTGGAATAAACTTGTTATAAATAATGCAAATTATTTGTTAGGAGCGTATTTTACTCTCTTAGGATTTTAACATTTAGGATAACATTTGCAAGGTGGTCATTGTATATTAACTTTATAGGAAACTACCAATAAATTTTTAAAGTAAATATAACCACTACTTTTTTACAACAGAATCTTCTTACTTTTTTTGTTTGTTTGTTTTTGGCTTTGGGTCACACCCAGCAGCACTCAGGGGTTACTCCTGGCTCTACACTCAAATATCACTCCTGGCAGGCTCAGAGGACCATATGGGATGCCAGAATTCAAACCACTGTCCTTCTGCATGCAAGGCAAAGGCCCTACCTCCATGCTATCACCCAGGCCCCAGAACCTTCTTACATTTTTAAGAAAATTTAATTAGGACTAGAAATAATAGCACTAATCTAATTCAATAAATTGTTTTATAAAACAAATACTCAAAATTAATATGCAGACATTTTCTAGAATGACAAAATGATTTGGACTGAAGGTGCCACCAGATTTTGACAACAAATCATCATCCCTGGAACTTACCATGGTCATTGGAAAATGACATATCATAAATGTATGTGGTTTATTTTTCATAATGAAAGTACATTATTATGATATTATAATGAAATTAAGTGTTATCTATCAGTTCCTTGGTCCTTTATTTAAGATGTACTTCTTTTCAACAAGTATTATTGTTTTTGTTTCCATTTTTTGGTGTTAAATATTTGTCATTAACTAATGTTTCTGGCATTTAAATATCCAGCTTCTGGCTATGAAAGATCTTGATGAATAAAGGGAAAGGAAGAGATCTCACTGACATTAAAAGAAGACTATAATAGCTAATGGTTTTTTATAAAAGCATGCGGACGTTTATTTAAATATATATAAGATAACAGGATTTATTCATTGTTAAACTTTTAATTATTTGTGTAAGGAATAATTTTCCCATAAAAGCTAAGGTTTTAATAGCATCCAGTAATAATGGGGTACTTAGTGTGTACAGTCACTAATGAGATAAAGACGAACTACTGTCTAATGGTAAAATTATTAGGATATAGGGTCTTTTCATATAGGCAAAGGGCTGAAGCAAATATGCCCTATTAGAAAACCTTAAAGGAAGAGGATAATGGAACAGAGCTATGAATATTTGCCTGCTGTAATAACACAAAACCCAAATAAAATGCTTGCATTAGGCATGACCTAATTATAAAACATGGGGCCTATATCTGGACAGTCTCTTGATTGCTACACTTTACCAGTTACATGCCTCATGGGCAAACTAGTTGTTTGTCTTACCACTCAGAATGCATGAATTCTACATTTTTGCTCATGCTGGATACAAAAATATTTTTTAGTTGTGATACCAAACCCAACTTTGAAATCTTGCCACTCACAGGTCTATTATGAGAAAGACAAGAATCAATACAAAATTAAAATAAAATAAATAATTTAAATTGAGTGGAAACAACATAAGAAATGTCAAACCTCTTGTCCTCCAAAACCTATCTTACTCTCAAGTTAAAGGTCATAGTGCATGGAAAATAAAGTCCTGTCTAGAGGCAGTCCAAAGTAGCTTCAGTAGTTCAGGAATTCTTGAATATGATTCCATTTAATGGTTTATTAAAATCTTAAAAGTTTATGTCATTAAACAATCATCCATCTCTGAGTCTGAATTTTAGTCAATAAATGTTTTCCATAATATTTAATGTTAGATCTTTTTTCTTCTAATCATAACTAGAATTGTTTAACAATAAACATATTGTTTTGGGTGTCTCTTCTGGAAAATGAGGAGCAGGGTAAATTAACTCTGCTCAACCTCAGTGACCACCAGTTCTTTGAGACAAGGCCGGCCTAGATTCAGACAGTCATAACCTCAGCCCAGGTCTCGTGGGTCCATCACCTTTCTCTTACAAACAAGAATTTCAGAATGAGATAAAATAATGAAGCAAGGAAGTTTATATTAAAACTCACTTAGAAAGATATTAGGGGAGGAGAGGGAAAAGTACATGTTCAAGAAAAAACACAGGCTCTCCAGAGTGAAAATAAACAAGCAAGGAAATATGGAGACGATCAAGAGAGATATATGCTCAAAAGAGAAAGCAGGCTTAAAGAGCAAGCCGTAAAAAACTTTCAGAAGGAACTTTTACAGGGTTCTTTTTTGTTTGTTTGTTTGTTTTGTGGGGGGGGTCACATCTGGCAGCGCTCAGGGGCTACTCCTGGCTCTATGCTCAGAAATTGCTCCTGGCACAGAAGACCATCTGGGATGCTGGGATTCTAACCACCGTCCTTCTGCATGCAAGGCAAATGCCTTACCTCCATGCTATCTCTGGCCCCTACGGGGTTCTTTCAAATGGATTTTTCTGCATTTTTGAATATATATAAAAGTTAATCTGGACATTGTCACAGAAAATTCATACACTGTTGGTATCTTCACATAAGCTTTCTGTAGTTTATCTTTTTTATTTTTAGGGGTCCATTCTTATTTGGGTGGATTATTGGATTTCTGCATATGCATGGTGCACCTTCTTACGAGGGAGAAACATCTGATGTGGATTAAGACTGGTAAAGTCTACACTAAACAACTGTCTAGAGGTTTGCATCCCAACTGCGAGAAGTAGCTGTGCCTGAAGTCCATTGGTTCTGCCAGCATAGAAGATGATCTCCACCACTATATTTCTCAGAGAGTCATGAGGTCAGGCTGGACCAAAGTTATTTCTAACTTCTTCATAAGCATTCCAGGCTCAAAGACTTCCCTTGCATAAAAGCATTTCAGAAGGAGGTAAAATAGTGAATCAAAATAGTTTTTAATCAAGAGCCAGAGCAGTGGCGCTAGCGGTAAGGCTTCTGCCTTGCAAGCTCCAATTTAGGATGAACCCAGGTTTGATACCCTGGAGTCCCATATGGTTCCCTATGCCAGGAGAGATTTCTGAGCGCATAGCCAGGAGTAACCATTGAGCGTCACTGGATGTGGTCCAAAAACATCAACAACAAAAAGGTTTTTAATCAAAAGAACTATAGAGATAGAGATGTGAGATAAGAGTAAGAATTGTATCTTCAAAAGAGAATATCAGGTAATTCCAGAGTGGAAAAGCAAACAGCTTTTGGAAGACATCTTTATATGTGATTTCTCCAAATTAGTTGGCCTGCTGTCATCTGCAAACATGTAAAATAGCCTGAGCTATGTGGTAATCTTTTCATATTCTTATCAGGACCTTTAGATTCTTTTATAGCTTCCTCTTTTTGGAGGAAATTCATGTTTCTGTTTGCTGGAGTTTCAACATCTCCAAAGAAACAGAATTTGCATTTCAAGGAATATATTCTTCATGCTTTTGGGTTGCGGGCAGGACAAATTCTTTTTTTTGTTTTTTTTTTGTTTTTGTTTGTTTGTTTGTTTGTTTTGTTTTTTTCGGGCCACACCCGTTTGATGCTCAGGGGTTACTTCTGGCTGAGCGCTCAGAAATTGCCCCTGACTTGGGGGGACCATATGGGACGCTGGGGGGATTGAACTGTGGTCCTGATCCTTGGCTAGCGCTTGCAAGGCAGACACCTTACCTCTAGCGCCACTTCGCTGGCCCCCAAATTCTTAAGTTTTATTTTTCCCGAAAATGCCTTACCAGCCCCTCCTATTATTTATTTGCCTGCAATATCATGAGGGTTTTAATGTGCATTTTTCAAATTACATAATTCTCAGCAACTTATCATATACTATTGACTGGTATGTATCATCTCTTGTGAGATATTTATTCAATTTTTCAACTCAATCAATGAATTATTTAACATTATAATGTTGCTTTAGAGTTATTTAAATAACTTGGATCATTCCATTAATGAATATTTATATGTATACATATGTATATGTTCTTAGCTGATATTTTTACTCTCATTGAATCATTCAAATATGTATTTATTAAAATATAAATCTAGGGGCCGGAGAGATAGATAGCATGGAGGTAAGCCGTTTGCGTTTCATGCAGGAGGTCATTGGTTCTAATCCCGGCGCCCCATATGGTCCCACGTGCCTGCCAGGAGCAATTTCTGAGCCTGAAGCCAGGAATAGCCCCTGAGCACTGCTGGGTGTGACCCAAAAAACCACACACACACACACACACACACACACAAAATATATATATTTTTTTTTGAGGTCTAATTAGTTATTAAACAGTTCACAAATCTCATCAAATGGAGCAATATAAATATATATATATATATAAATCCTCATTTGTGCTAAACAAAATTTTTTAGTAAATTTTTGAGGTCTAATTAGTTATTAAACAGTTCACAAATCTCATCTAATGGAGCAGAAAAAACACTGCAAAAGGTTTGCACAAAACTGAGGGAAAGATAAGGTTATTAGCAAAAGAAAAGAAAGATTATTTCAGGCAAAGCCACTTTACCTAAGAGAAATAAAAGGGGAACTTATCATTCAAATTGCTTGACAAGTGCTAAAAAGATGCTAAAACTATATTTAGTTATGTATTAAGTCTTCATGTGCCTCTCAAAATCAACTCTAGTTGATTTTTTTTCTTTCCAATCATTCATAGACATAGATCACATTTTTTGGGGGGGTGGGAGGCTAGGATTCATCAAAAGTTCTTGAACCTATAAGTTTTTAATCTCAAATTTACGGGTTAACTACTTTTGAAAAATAATTCACAGAGATTTTTGTGTTAGTTATCATTTGGTATCCTAATAGCTAACCTATATATATATTCTACTTAAAATTTCATAGATTAGAATCTGAACAGGAACCAGTGAAATAGATTAAGGCATTTGGCTTGCATGCAGCTGCTACCTCATGTGTTCCAAAAAAAGAATGATATTGTCATGTTGAGGCTGTTGCAGGCATATAGGTCGGAAGAACCTAGTTTTATATGTTAGAGAAATAATAAAACTTGAGAAAAAATTGTCCATTTATGAAGTAGTTCAAGAACATAAATATCACATTTCTTTGAGATGCCAATCCTAATCTCTAAATGCAGAAATGGAAAAACCACATCCAGAAAACAGTGAGCCCTGAAAGTAAGTACTGACCACTGTGGGTTTTGAGCCAAAATAAAAACATACAAACAAACAAAAAGTCTGAGGTGTTTACCAAGTTCCAAACTATATACTCCCACGTGGGTCATCAGCTAAAATCTATGCTTAGTATAGAGGCAGAGGGGTGGGAGCACCCTCACAATGCCAGGACCAAACCCAGTACTCTAATATCTAAAGCATAATCAACAATCTTCTTAATTTACTCCATTGTTACATCTTTAGATTGTTTTAATTCATCAAGTGTGTGTTTTTCTCTCTGGACTCTAAGTTTCAGGGAATCACAGATATTCAGGGGTATATAGCAATTCCTTTTAGAATTAGGGATCCTTTCTGGTAATTCTTCCCTGAATTTTGTTTAACTCTGGTATCTACTAATATTATCTGAAATTGCAACTCAGGAGAATGTGTCTTTGGCTTAGATTTATTTAATATCACCACATATTAGTTGACTATATCTTCTAGGAAATAAAAAAACATTGTAAACATAATTATTTTTCTTTATGGTACCCTCTGTCAAATATGTAATAGTTCTATTGTCTGCCTTTTATGAAATAACCTTCAGTGTCTTCAAATACTTTTATATATGTCTTGTTCAGACTTTATAATGGCTACTGTGGGAAGTTTGACTCAATATAAGCAATTTCATTACTAAAGGAACTAAAAACTTTATTTAAACTTTTAAAAGATAAAAAACCAACTCAAGTTATAGTTTTCAAATGCAATTAAAATACTTTTATCATAGTATTGGAGTTGAATATAAAAGTCAGAAGTTAGGAATTTTTTTAAGACTTAATGACTGATGTTCTTGTCCCACTACTTCTTAAGGATCCATCTATAAACATGGTGATGGTTTGAGAAAAACTTAATTCCAACAAGTTGGCCAGTTTTGATATAGGGGTTTATGTTCTCAAAGCAGCCTCATGTTTGCAAAGTCATTGTCTTCAGAGTCATTAGAGACAGTTTTTTAATAGAGAAAAAAGAACAGAGGTTTTTAGAAAGAGTGAGTTTTAAAACTGTAGGTACCAAATGATTAATGAATTTCCCATGTAGTCTGATTTTATGAGACAAATTCTGTTTAACCTACAATCCTAAACAAAATAAGAGTTAGGAATTGGGAGGGTAGGATAAAGACAAAAATAAGGAAGACTTCTTATCTTTTGGGCTAAATATATTTGTCCTTGTCTAATTTTGATATTTACCTAATTTCAAGTAATCAGTGTCCAGTAATTGGTATGCAAGCAGAGAGGAGAATAAAGAACATAAATGTAGTTTTAAACATCTTGAAAAGAGCATGTCTGTCATGTATTAAAGTTGAGATTTTCAAGCTGGAGCAGTGACACAGTGGTAGGGTGTTTGCCTCTCATGAGTTTGATCTAGGATGGACTGAGGTTCTATCCCCTGGCATCCCATGTGGTCCCCCAAGCCAGGAACAATTTCTGAGTACATAGCCAGGAGTAGCACCTGAGCATCACAGAGTGTGGCCCCAAAACCACAAATAATAAATAAATAAATAAATAAATAAATAAATAAATAAATAAATAAATAAATAAAGTAAATATTTCAAGTATGTAGCTGTTAAGGAACGGAGTCTGAGGATGAGACCACACAATTGGAATAAAGCTACACAAAACTTTATTCTCTACCAACAGCTCCAAACTGACTAGTCAAAGTTGTCATTCACAGGCGATTGAACCCCACTCAAGGTCATAAAGTGATTAATATAAGGAAGGAATGTGGTTCTCTCTTCTGATAATATTTAAAATAATTGGCCATGTATAGTGTACCTTCCTATTGCTCCTATGTGTTCTTTCTACATAAGCTACCTCGTATAGTCAGGTGGTATGGGGTGGTGCTAATGAAAATTTAGGCTTGAGAAAGAATTCTAACATGTGATTTACAACATATAGTCCTTACAAAATGTCTTCTCTCATTGTTCAGAACCCAGGTTCCATAGCAGCATTTTATACAAATCAGGAATATGGAAGATAACTCTGAACAGATATGTAAATTCAGAGTGACATCAGTTTACAATTGTGGTTTTACAAATTATCTCAAAACTTATTATTGTTTTAAAAATGATGATGGTGGTTATGATGATGATAATGATAATTATTTTAATCTTAAACATGTGAACATGATTTACTGAATAGTTTTTGTTCAGATTTTCTCATGACATTACAATAAAATTATGAAAAGACTGTAGACTAAAAACTTGAGAAGGTTTGGTTTCTAAAGATTGAAAAATTTGCTAGCATGCTCATTCATTTAATTAGTAGATGAAGACTTTAGTTAATTACTATATGGACCTCTTCATAAGAATTCATAGGTCATAAATTTGCAGAGAGAAATTGATTACTAAAGGAGGGAGGGAAGGAGAGACAGAGAGAGAAGGTGAGAGAGAGAGAGAGAAATTCCTTAATGGAACCCCTAATCTCAATAGGTATATTCTATATCTTGGTCCTCTTTTACCCACTGGGATAGACTATTTCTAGTCCATACTTCTGCAACGTCAAGAAATAGATCTAAGTTGAATCTTTCGAAAGGAGGAGTATCACAGTACTTTAAGATTATCTTTTAAATTACCACAAAATTTATCTGCACATGGATGATATTTAAAGTCATAGAACTGGTTGAGATACTTAAGATCAAAGATAAATAAAATAAAATAAAACCAAAATAGGACGTCTGGACACATTAAAAAAGATATATAATAAAGAAGAAACAAGTAAAAAAGATTTGGGGAGAGGTAAGTAATTGGATAAAAAACAAAAATTAAAGCCTATAAGCTAAATAAATCATTTCTACTGTGTTCCAGTACCTAATAAACTTTACAATAAAACCAGTTGCTATTTGTTAAATTTAGTTGACTTGCACTAATAAAATTCAACATGTACTTATAATTATTGTATGTTGTAGATAATATGTCCTACCAAATTATATGCTGTAGATATGCCCTACCATTTTCAATATATTTTCTTAAAATAAATGATGAAGAAAATTTATTTGGCATTATAAAGTTGATAATGATATAGAGTTGAATATTATAAATTCATAACAAGTTGTAAAGCCTATAAATTAATCATGATAATATAATACAAAGGTTAAATATCTTGGGACTAGAGCGATGGTGCAGCTGTAAGTCATTTGCCTTGCACGCATTTGAGGGAGGGGCAGAGGGGAGAGGGGAAGGGAGGGGAATTAAGGAAGGAAGATGAGAGGGAGGGAGGGAGGAAGGGAGGAAGGGAGGAAGGGAGGAAGGGAGGGAGGAAGGGAGGGAGGGGAAAAGGAGGAGAAAAGAGGGAAAAAGGAGGGAGGAACGAAGGAATATAAATACAGCAAAAAGAAAATTTGTAAAAATTATTTCTTTTTGCAGTGAGATTTTATACACAGACATCATCCAGGCTCATCATTGTTCAGAAAATGTCAATGACTAAACCAGACAAATACAGATCTTTAATTCTGGCAATTTTTCCTAATTCCACTTTCTTAGACTGGCCCTCAATAAAGTTAGTCAATGAATATTTAATGTAGCTGAATTTCTATTTTTTTCTTCTCCAATTTATGGATTTGCTTCCTTAAAAACTACACTTACCTGTAACCATAAAAATTTACCTATTCTCCTTGAGCCACTTTGCATAATGCATTATATTCTTTGTGCAAAGGGGAAGTAAAGGTAAGGGAGGTGTTCCTAATCTTGGCCACAATGTGCAGCTTTCTACTGGAAAAATACTACATTCATTATATATTTATGAATTTTGTTGTATATTCACATATACATTTATATGAGCAATAATGTTTAATATTAAGTTAATACAACTAGATTCTCAAGTTGATAACAAATAGTTATATACAATAACATATGTAGACAATGTACTTTATGCTTTGTTCTTTTCTAAAATTTTTATGCATTTAACTCATGTCTTCTCTTTAATTGTCAAATTTTTCCACTATGTCAAGACTTTGTTGTTGTTGTTGTTTTGGAAAAACAGACAAACAAACATTGAATATGTGAACTTGTGCAACTTTTTGGATTGTAGGGATTACACATGCTGTGCTGAATTGTGGAGTCACAAAATCTAGTGAGACATGGAATCAAACATGAGTGACAAGTGCTCTATCATTTCATCTACATCCTTGAACCCTACTTTTGTGCATTTTAAATAGAATACATTTCACTTTCCATGCATATCATGCTTATAACTTAATTTACAGTTCTGTGTTTATGGCTTTGCAACACACTACATATAATATAAAGCATGTACCAGTATATTGAAACGAAGATTAATTTCTTGACTTTACCTTCACAACTGTTATTCTACCCAATTCACTTTAAATTTGTATAAAAGTATTCAATTTCTCAATGTGATAAAATTTAACATTCTTTGATATATTTATTTAAAAGCAAAAGTGGAAGGCAGCAAAGAGTGTGCTGTTAGAATTTGTATGCATGAAATTCTTATTAACAATGTTGTACATTAAGAAACATAAAATTAAATATTTTTTAAAATGAAAGCACTTCATTAATTGCAAATTAAGAAATAAATTTTTCAAATTTTCTTTCCTAAAGCAAAAATAACCTCAGGTGTCTAAATCAATTTAAAAAAGATGTTAGCTATAGGTTGTATTATCTGAACTAGGAATGATGCTAATTAGTTACCTATAATTAAAAGTCACTATTGTAAAGTCACTATGCCAACTATGAGGTTTGATGTTCTAAGTTCTCTTTATTTTATACAGACTTTGAAAGTCAACATTTACTTTGATAAAAACAAGTTATGGATAAGTAAGAAAAAGAAAAAGAACTATTTACTTTTAAAACAACTGTAGTAATCTATGGTCTTCCTTTTAGATATTGCCCTAACTACACTACCAGTTTGTGGATTTAGCTATTTTAGGAACTGAGTGGTTTATGAGTAACATCAAAATAATACAGAAGTTTTAAAATAAGATACTTGGAATTGAAAAATATTGATAAAGTTGAAACTGCTCTGCTATTTCTGAAAGGTACATTTTTAATATTTTTTCCATACCTAGCATATTCTCTTCTCTATTAGGTCTTGCTGCACCTGCATAGAAAGATAAATGGACCCAGAGAAAACTTATCTCAAAAAAAAAAAAAAAAGACAGAGAAAGCATGTTTCTGGATCCAGCAAAGAACTGTTACAAGAATATTGTCTGAGTGACCCCCAAATCCTTGCATAATATATATATTCTGGTTAGGCTTTCATTAAAAAGTATTCTAAGGAGTTTTAAGTTTTAAAGAAAAGGATTATTTATTGGTTATTATTAAGGAAAAATTATCAAAAACTTATTGTTTTTACTGAACTAGATAAAACTACAGTATATCCTCCATATGCCTTAAGCCAGGGGTCTCAAACTCATGACCCATGGGCAGTTTTGGCCCTCCGTACAACATTTTGTGGCCCGCAGCCAGCCTTCAAATATTGCAGTATTCGTGATTATTTGCTTACCGAATAATCGCAATAAAAATCGCATTAGTAAGAAAAAAATCTCATTAAACATTGCATACCCCGAGCAGTTCTGTTCGGGGTATGCAAATGTTTAATGGATTTTTTGCGATTTTTTTCTTACTAATTTTTTGCGATTTTTTATTGCGAATATTCGGTAAGCGAATAATCGCGAATACATTGCGCCTAGTGCAGACGTCATTTCAGCTGCTCCTGCCCGCTGTCCATTGCATTATCGGAGGCCTAAGGGAGAGAAGAAAGAGAAGGGAGAGAAGTTTATTACAACCTTCATCATGACTTCATCAGAGCCTGCAGTGAAGAGAAAGATTGATGACGAGCACAGACAATTTCAGGAAAAGTGGGAAACACAGTATTTCTTTGTTGAGCACAGAGGCATCCCCACGTCTTATTTGCTCAGAGAAAGTTGCAGTGCACATGGAATGCAACTTAAAATGCCATTATTCAACTAAGCATGCTGAGGAATGTGCAAAATATCAAGGAAATGAGAGAGTGTGTTGCCAGTCTTAAAACATGTCTAATGAGGCAACAAGATTTCTTCAAGAAAGCAACCAAAGAGAATGTTGCATCAGTCAAAGCTAGTTACATGGTTAGTGAGATGATTGCTAAGGCAGGGAAACCATTCACAGAAAGAGAGTTTGTTAAAAAATGCATGTTACAGGCTGCAAGTATTATCTGTCCGGAAAAGAAAGGTCAGTTTAACAAAATCAGCCTTTCTGCCAGCACTGTGGCAGAGCACATTTCTGACATGTCAAATGACATTTATCATCAACTGTGTGAGAAAGCCAAATGTTTTGGTGCATACTCAGGTGCTCCTGACGAGGGCACAGATATAACAGACACTGCACAGCTCACAATTTATGTCCGTGGTGTTGATAGCAATTTTGAACTGACAGAGTAGCTTCTCACAATAATTCCAATGCATGGCCAGACACCGCTAATGAGATATTTCAGCATCTGTGTGATGCCATTGAGAATGCAGGTTTGCCATGAAAGAGGTTTGTTGGAATAATAACCGATGGAGCGCTATCGATAACAGGGAGGAAAAATGGACTGGTGGCACTGGTTCAAAAAAATAAAAAACTTGAAGAGGAGGGTGTAGAGAAGGCCATTGCTCTTCACTGCATTATTCATCAGTAGGCCCTTTGCAGTAAATGCCTGCCATGTGACAATGTGATGTCTGTTGTTGTGAAATGCATCAACCAAATCAGATGCAGGGGCTTAAAACACAGGAGGTTCCATGCTTTTTGTTAGAGGAAATGAAGTCAGTAGATGGATATGTGCTCTATTTCACCTAGGTACGTTGGCTCAGCAAGGGAAATGTCCTGAAAAGATTTTTTGAGTTGAGAGAAGAAGTGAAAGCCTTCATGGAGAAGGATGGGAATGCTGTTTCTGAGTTGAGTGATCACAAATGGCTGGCTCATGGACTTAGCTTTTCTTGTTGACATCACACATAAGCTGAATGTACTAAACAAGATGTTACAAGGCCCGGGGCTGCCTATGACAACGTGAGAGCATTCTCCACAAAAATCGTGTTATGGAAATCCTAGCTCTCTCAGACAAACCTTTGCCATTTCCCAGCATGCAAGGAACTTGTGGATGCAGGCATACCATTCAGTGCTAAGAAATATGTTGATGCTATTTTTAAGCTAGAGAAGGAATTTGATCACAGATTTGCAGACTTCAAAAAGCACAGAGCCATTTCCAAATTTTTGTGAACCCCTTTTCCTTTGATGTGCAAGATATCCCTCCTGTGCTTCAAATGGAGCTCATTGACCTGCAGTGCAACTCTGATCTCAAAGCCAAGTTCAGGGAGATTAGTGGAAAAGCAGAGATGCATGGGCAATTTTTGAGAGAATTGCCCCCCAGCTTCCCTGAGCTTTCCCAAATGTTCAAGCGCACCATTTGCCTATTTGGGAGCACATATATGTGTGAAAAGTTATTCTCCACATTGAACTTCAATAAGTCAAAGTACAGGTCTAGACTTAATGATGATCATCTTCAAGCCATACTGAGGGTCTCAACTGCTTCCTCTCTAAAGCCAAATATGGTTCAGATTTGTGAGAAGAAGCGCTGTTAAGTCTCTGGCAGCAAGGAATAGGCAAAAGATGCCATGTTCAGAAGAACTGTTTATGATCTTCACTCAATGTTCTATTCATGTTCAGAAGAAATAATTAAAACTGTTAATAATGACGTTTGAGGACTTTTTTTTTTTGAAATCCCTTATGCGGCCCTACCTCACACCGACTTTGCCTCCTGCGGCCCCCAGGTAAATTGAGTTTGAGACCCTGCCTTAAACATTGAATATTGATTTGAAAAACATAAAACAATAGAATTAATTTCCCTTTTTTAACCAAAGGTTTAATAATCACACTGGGAACAAGCCTCTCTATCAAACCCTTAGGACTGGCAAAAACAAAAAAACAAGCAAA
Source organism: Suncus etruscus (assembly GCF_024139225.1). Classification (NCBI taxonomy): domain Eukaryota; kingdom Metazoa; phylum Chordata; class Mammalia; order Eulipotyphla; family Soricidae; genus Suncus; species Suncus etruscus. The sequence goes on along the minus strand of NC_064851.1, from coordinate 84,703,779 downwards.
ACAAAATTAAAATAAAAGGTAAATTATTTTCTAAAATATTGTTAGCACCATTTAGCACTATTAAATTTTTCAATTTTATCTTAAGTAAACTTAAGGCCCCTATTTTTTGTTCTTTTTATTTTTGCTATTACTGAGGCATTTTACCATGTCCAAATATTTCAAATCTCGAAACCTCAATATCAATATGGATAAAAATAAGATTAACACAGTTTTCTCCAAGTGTTGAATTATTTTTCACACTTTCCTAGATACTTTGGTATTTTAATATAGTTTTAAAAGAATCCTCTTTTCTCCTTATTTTTATAAAAACATATTTTAAGCACTATGATTTACAAACTGTTATTGACATAGTTTCATACATAAGACATTCAAGAAAATAACTGCTTCCCTTCACCATTGTGACAGTGTCCAAATCCCATCTTTACCAGCCCCCGTAGTATTCTTCCTACTAAAAAGCAGTTTTCAATTTATGCTGTTTACAAACATTTGCTATTCCCTGATTATATTTATATATCACATATGAGAATGATCATTCTGTGTGTGTCCCTCTTCTTCTAACTACTACACTAAGGATGATACTCTTTAGATTCATTCACATGATTACAAATTGTCTGATTTCACCTTATCTTATAGCTGATTAAACTATTCAACTGTACATCTGTATTATACTTTGCTTGTGAGTACACTATTTTGGACACTTGGATAGTTTTCAGATATTGTCTTATAAATAGTTTATAATGCTACAATAAACACCAATAAACACAAAAATGCAAATGTCTTTTTTGAATAGAATTATTGGTCTCTCGAGATAGATATCAAGAAACAGAAAGTTTGCATCACAGGAAAACTCAGTTCCTAGTTTTCTGAGAAAATTCTATTATTTTCAAGAAGGGTTGGACCAATTCACATTTATACCAGCAATCAATAGGAATCCTGAAGAAAATATCTCTTAAACTTAAATATCTCTTAAACTTAAAATTCTAGGAAAGGGCAATCAATTTATATCACAAATCTAGTTTCTCATAGCCAAGCAGGAAAGACGGAGTTTTAATGCATAACTACCAAACATGGTGATGAAATACTTTGTTAAAGATACAAGTGCAAAAGAGATATATTATTTATATTATTTTCTATTTGGAGAGAATAAAACAAATACTTTATTTTACTATATATTTTCTTCTTCTTACGCCTTAAAAGAAGTAAAATTTTCCGGTATTTATGAGAGTTTAATCTGGGTTTATTACAGAGAAACTGAAGAGTTGATCTGGGGCTCTGAGAAGATTCAGTACTGATACATCAATTTAAAAACATAGGTCATAACCTGGCAAGAGCTAGCCTCCAGTATCAAAGAAGAAACTGGAAGCCAGATATCTGCCCGCCCTTCTCCCCATGCCCCTTCCCCCTAGTGTAGAGAAGGGGGGAAAGCCTGTGGAACCCTATAGAGTTCACCTGGCACCCACTTGTGGCCACCTTGCCAGGTATGGGGTTTGGGGAGGCTCCAGGCCATAGGCCTTCTCCCTAGCTTGGGGGTACTGGGAGGTTTGGCAGGCCCCCAGCCATCCCCCTTTGTTCCCTGGACTCCAGGTCTTCCCTGGGTGTCGGCCTAGGTGGCCAGAAGTGGATGCCAGGTGAACGCTATAGGGGTCCTCAGGCTTCACCCCTCTCCCTACACTAGGGAGAGGGGCACGCGGAGGAGGGATGGCAAATGTTGCACTAGGTTGTGTTGGGGCAGTCACTGGCAATTTTTTCTCATTGGTCTCCATTTTAAATACCGTGCAGGAGTGGTAGTATTTTATGTATATATATATGTTTTACATATGCATAATATCCATCTTGTATTGTGCCCTTGACACTGCCCTACAAAGCTCATTTCTAGTCCTTTACTGCCTCAGTCCCAACCATTATTTTCCCCCATTGCCTTCAATACCGTACAGGTCAAATCACAGACCAAAGTGGTTCACTGAATTTAACACCCCACCCAGCTATTTCAAAATTTCCCCTCTACATATTTGTTTTGTCTGTCCTTCTCTTTGATATCTGTTTAATAAGGAAGTCTCTAGAAGTGTCCCCCCATTTAAAGTTTATGTTAGAACCAAGTCAAGGGGATTGTCTGACTTGTTCTAGTGTTCCCTTAGGCACCAATCACACCATGTGGCATTGTTCTTCCTTTACATAGACACATTAAAATGAGAAATTACTATATATACAAACACATTCTTATCTAATAGAGATGGGAACACACAAATCTTGTAATACCATGGGACCTTACACCCTGAACATTGTCATAAAGACCTGGCTCAGGCCTCAGAAGAACAGGCATTGTCCATTTACCCCTGAACCAGGGATGCCATCTAGAAAACAACCACGGTTGTGTACAACATCACCTGAAAGAAATCCTCTACAGGGAAGATCCTACCACTGGCATAGACCTATTCAACAGAGACTTCCCTTAACACCCAGAGGACTTAACAACAAAGACCTGCTTTCAGGATAGAGCTCTCTGCATCACCCTCTAATTGTGAGGTGAAACTAAAGAACGCTCCACATCATCCTGACTTCGATGTAGGATATAGACATATTCCAGGATCCTTAGCTACAGAAACCTGACACCAACAACAGTGACTGTGTGAAAAATAAAAGTGTATTGGTATTATAGACAATGACTTGGGTTGAACAACCTAGTATGCCTGGAGCCTAGAGTTGGTCTATGTCAGAAAACTTCAGGAATAAGGTCTCCTTGTATTTAGGCCAAGGCTATTCCTTTCCATGTTCCCTATATTTTTCTGTACCTATACAAGCAATTTCCACTCTAACACCATCTTTGCTGTGCTTTTTTGACTCATCCTTAATGAAATAATGTATTATGATCAACTGTGTCAGCAATACTATAGACTTTAATGTTAAAGGAGTTAAATAAATTTTGTGGCTTTAGATTGCTTTGTGTACTGCTAAGAAATGTTATAATATACTACAATCTGGGGACTTGAGGGACAAAGTAATTGTGCATGTGTTTTGTTTTATTTTTCTTAATGTTTTTATGGCTGAAAATTCAAAATTAATGTGTCAGCAAGGGGATTTCTTTTTGAGAATTCTGTTTATGGGTGATTGTCTTCCCACTGTAACTTCACCTTGTTCTTTTTTTGCATCTTTGTCTTCATAAAAGAAAAAAAACATAAGTCATGCACAAATAAAGAGAATTTTGTTGAATATTTTGCACTAATGAACTCCTGAGAAGTTCTGGAGGAACTAAGGCTCCAGGATCAATATAGATTAAGAAATATCATTACCATATTTTGCCCCCTTTTGGGGTTATTGTAAATGATATTAAAAAATTAAAGTCATTGATTGTCTTACACTTAGTAAAGACATAGGAGAATAAGAAAAATGTAATTTTTTAAATTTTCAAGATTAAAAATAAGAATTTTTATAAGTATTTTCAATTTTAAAAGTTAAAGTACTCAGTTCGTTGTCCCAAGACTTTGCAGAAACAGTCGTATATATTGTGTCCTCAATTAGTATTGCCAGATTAATCAACGAACAAAGAGAGGCACCAAAAACATAAACAAAAAACCTAAAACCCCAAAATGGTAATTACTCATACAATCCCATTCACGATTCTACAAAATGTCTAATTAAGGTAGAGAAAAACATGACAGCAGTATAAAAACATCAAATTAAAGGGCATCTTTCTGTTTTGGACAAAGCTTAATATAATCCATAGGGATATTGAAGTATATATTTAGAAGGGAAGTGTGAGTGTTGGGAGATATGAGCACATTTGTGTTTGGAACTTATGTGTGACTCTGCTCTCTTCCAGTTGTATTCATTACACATTACAGTTTGTAGTGCCCAAGTTTAATATTAGTGAGACATGAAACCCCCCCCAAAGAAATAAAAGTACCTTAACCTCTGTGATATCTCACAAAACCATGAAGTACCTTAACCTCTGTGATATCTCACAAAACCATGAAGTATGTTCCTTTTTAAATTTGTTTTAGTTTGTTTTCAGAATGTACATCTAACAGTGCTTGAACTCAAGTCTCGCTCTGTGTTCAAGAATCAGTCCTGGCAGAGATGGGGAACTATATTGAATTTGAATGACAGACATCAAACCTGGGTTGGTCATGTACAAAACAAGTGCTTTTTTTTACAACACAATCTTTCTGGCCATCTGGAAACAAATAGACTTAAACAGTGCAGCAGTGGTTCTTAATGAGAAGAAATGGGGAACAGTTTTGCTCACCAGGGACTATTTAGCAACGCCTGGAGACATTTTCGGTTGTCATAACTGGGAGTGGAATACTGTTGTTATTGAAGGCTCCCTTAGAATTTGATTCTTTCCCCCATACACAAAACGATGCACAGAAGGAAATTAAAATATTAAAGCAACAAAATCTTGAATCAGTGATCAAGGAATGGGAAGTCAATGCTGGAAAAATAGCTTGTTTTTCCACAGGTATCTACTTCAGGGACCTTATAGAGTCAAGAGGAGGGTTGGAACATAACCCTGAGAGATCACAGCATGTCTCATTAGCATCTCAATTCTCTAGACAAGATTCTAACAATAAAATGAACCCAAAATTATTTAAGGAAGTGCTTTACAATTTCCAGATTGCATATATGGAAAGGTTGGAAACCTCTCATCTCTGTAAGTTAAAACTCACTTTCTTATATGTCCCTGTGACTGTCAAACTATTTCATCTATCTTCTCCCTGCATCACCAGCCTCGCATGAGGCTAAGGTTTGGAGTCATGTCTTAAAACTTTGTAAAGCTTTTACCACATACCTAAGAACAGTTTATCTCTAGGAATTGGGTTTATACTAGTCCTATAACACATAAAACACGCAGAACAGTTGTCTAGCTGGCATATTGGGGAAAGATGAAGATGTTGTCATTTAAAACTAGTGGACAGAAACCAGAGGATATGCTGAACATGCTACAACATGAAAGATGTTTCACATATCTGGTCTAAAGTGTCCATGGCAGCACTATTGAGAAATCTGTTTGTTGCACAATGAACTATAGAGCTGCATAAAGGTCCAAATGACTAATAGGCAAAGTTTTTGCTATGTATGCTCTTATCCAGATTCTGCAAGGGCAATAGCATTTTATGCTTCATTGGCAGAAGATGAATCACTGCACAAATACAGTGGCTACTCAATAAGAAAGTTTAGGATGGGTGCCTGAACAGAAGCATATTTAGTTCAAGAGCTTATGGTGACAGTGATAGAAGTTTCCCTATGAAGGACCCGAAGAGTATTGTGAGCACCCAAAGATTTACTTAAAAATAAAAATATTAAGTTTCCTTTCTTTTCCTTTTGTTGTTCATATAAGCAATATAAGTTGAGATGCTCACAACACTGGACTGAGATGTGCAAGAGATTTTTGTCTCTCTCTGAAGTTTCTGATAGAACTTATGATCAATTGCAATAAATATACAGAGAATAAAATTTTTTAAACTTCCCAAAATAGTAAGAACTTTTATTTTATAAAATGTATTATTTTTGAGTCAGCTGGTGGGTGCTTGCTCATGCCATCAACTTCTCAAATATCAGAGTTCTATGTTAAGGAACAATGACAGAAATGCATCTTCTTAAAAAAAAATACTAAGTACAACTTTCCTAATCATTATTAGAAACAAATCTTATTAACTATGCAAATCAATCTTCCTTTGGTTCTAGAGCCAAAAATAAAAATACCTACACTTAGGAGAAGAGTAGTCCAGGCTAATAAAACAAATGAAATATCTAAAAATGACAGGTCTGGAAAAATTGACATCTGAGTAAGAATAAGCAAAAAAAAAGTCAGTTAAAAAAGGAAATTTATTTAATCTACTAAATAACACATCTTTAGAAATATGAAGGAAATAAATATTTTATAGAAAAAGAAAATGATGACTGAATAATGATTAGTAAAGTGATTTGAATTTTCTGAGCAAAATTCTGAAAAAAAAAATTAAGGATATCCCAGAGCAAAAAAGAAACCAAAATTTCTTTTGGGGATGATAGAAATAAATGAAAAGTTATAATGGTAATAAAGCTAAAATATTTGAGGAATAGTAAATCTAAAGAAAATGAGAAAAGTAAAAAATTACAGGAAAATTTATAAAGAGGGAATAAAGATCATAAGAAAATATAAGAATTCTGAGGAATAGCTAAAACAATAATAACAATAACAATAACTTTTCTAATGTGTCAAAAAAGTCTAACTGCAGTAAAATAAAGAACTCTATATTTGTAGTTAAGATCTTCAGGGCTGAAGCAGTGGTGCTAGATGTAAGGCATCTGCCTTGCAAGTGCTAGCCTAGGATGGACCACAGTTCGATCCCCTGGCATCCCATATATTCCCCCCAAGCCAGAAGCGATTTCTGTGTGCATAACCAGGAATAAACCCTGAGTGTCAAAGGGTGTGGCCCAAAAACAAAAACAAAACAAACAAAAAAAATTACTTTACTAAATATAACAATAAAATAAAAAATAATACATTCCAGAAATAGAGGAGATATAGTACAATATATAAATACTTAAGGCATAAAAAAGAAGTGACTAGCATTCTACAAATTAAACAAATAAAAATCCAGCTAACATAGAAGAGCAGTATATATACATACACACATATGTATATAATCAAATTGTAAAGCTATTAAGAGAAAAATAATTGAAATAATTGTGTTTAGAAAAGTATATTAATTCTCAGTATGTAGCAAATTAAATATATAACATGTAAAAACATAGATTGTATTTAATAACCTAAAGTTAATAACTATATGTCACAGAAAATAAACTTTTTCTAGTGCTAAATATACTAAGTATTTTATATAATTCAATTATAAAATCTGACAAACAGAATTTGCAAATTTTCATGGCTTTGCTATTTTTATAGGGCTATTTCCAAGTTACTAAAGGTCTTAAAAAAGCTGTCAAGATTCTTGAGTATTTAATAATAGAGCTAATAAAACATACCTTTTTTTTTTTACAGCACTGAAAAATGTTTCCTTCTCTGGTGAAGTAATTCTTCACTACCACATTTCAATATATATATTGAATATATATACATATATATATTTGTGTTTGCCACTAGGCAAGAAGTTACGTGAGTAAAAAAAAAAAAAGAAGTTATGTGAGTATAGAGACAAAGACAACAATAATGTTGTCATTGGTTTGGTAAAGAGGAAAGTTAACTGGGGATCAGATTCTTGACAAAAATACAATTAATATTTTATGGATGAAAAAAACACTACGAGAACACCAATTTCTCAAATTTTATTACTGGTGCTTAATCTCAAAATTTGAAATAGATTCCTAAATTCTATTGTCTCTTTGTGAGTCTAGTCTACATAAATTTCAACTGGGTATTTACTTTTTTGTTATTGTTCCTTTTACTTAATTGAGAAACATATTATCTTCCCATATTTACTTAAAGTTATAAAATTGAAGTTATAAAATATTATTTCAACATTGATTTCCATATACCTAAACTGAAACTTTATCAGGATTGCCTGATTGTACAGAGAAGGTTCAAAAATAGAGCATTTTCTTGAAGGAGACAAGCCTACATCTTTTATCATACTGACTCATAAAATAGAAAACCAAATCCCAACAAACTGAGGCAACCATGCAATGACTACCTAAAATTTTAATTCCTTTACACATCCTAGTCAAAGCTTTGACCTCTAGAATCTTGGAACAATACTTTCTATAAGGAATTCCTGTTGTGCTGTTGTTCATTCAAAACAATTTGTGAAAATAAGATTGATTTCATAAACATGATTTTGCAGACATTTCTAATATTAGATGATCATTTGAGAATGTGAGAATATTTCTAAAATTCTTCACCTATACCACATAGATATTAAAAATCCTGAATTAAAAACTGCAGAAAAGGCAAGTCAGTGTTTGTAGCAATTGTAATCAAAATTTACATGGTGTATCAATTGGTCAAAGTTTAATTGATTATGCAGATTATCAGAATACTCATTTAATTTGTTAACTATGTAAAGAAATAGAGAATGTCAATAAGCAAATTGGAGTAAAGAAGTTAAATAAATATAATAAAACTGCTTTGATCAAAAGGATTATTTGGATAAATTAGACCTAAACATTATTCCCTTTTATTTCACTTAAAAGATCATAAATATTTCATAATTTGAATTCTTGTTATTTATTAATTCCTCCAGCAATCTCATATGAAACTTTCTTAATATATGCCCTCTCTCAACCCTTCACCAAGATCATCACCTCATACTTATATTTTTAAGTATAAATCTATATAGCTTTCTAGAAAAAACGCAGATAGCAAAAAACATTTTTAGCCAATTTTATATAAAGATCAAATCAATAAATTACACAAAGGAGCACAATAAAGAAGATATGAAAATAACATAAAAGTAGATTTTAGGGTCCATAGTAATAGCACAGTGGCAGGGCATTTGCCTTTGCAAGCAGCTGACCCGGGACGAATCAAAGTTCAGTTCTTGGCATCCCAAATGGTTCAGCGAGCCTGCCAGGAGTGATTTCTGAATAGAGCCAGGAGTAAATCCTGAGCATCCCTGGGTGTGGCCCAAAAACAAACAAATAAAAAGTAGATTTGAGAGCATAACCTTAAGCACTTAAAATTAAATGTTAATAAATAATTTGATTTGTATGTGAAACATGTTATATATGCATATAATAGTAAAAAATAAGCAACTTGGGGCCGGAGCAGGAGCGCAAGTGATAAGGCATTTGCCTTGTCCATGCTAGTACAGGACAAACCACAGTTCAATTCCCGGTGTCCCATATGGTCCAAGCCAGGAGTAATTCTTGAGCCCACAGCCAGAAGTAACCCCTGAGTGTTACAGCATGTGGCCCAAAAACCAAAAAACAAATATAAAAAAAAAGCCATTAAAATAAAATTTATAAAAAGGGACTTGCTGGAATTGCACACAGGTGGTTATGTGAGTTTTATTTTATATCTGTTTATATAATATTGAAAATGTAGACTACTGCTATTTTCCCAATGAGCATATAGATTCACCATCTGCTTTTTAAATATACATATATTTGTGGGTATGAATATAAAACATACTATAAGTTTTTTTATGAATTTAGTGTTAAAATATAATTAAAATGAGCTTCATACATTACTTTAAACCTTCACCCACTCTTAATGTCATTTGAGCCCCTGAGCTCTGTTTAGTAAGGTCAATCAAGAATTAGGAACAGTCATACATTAGAGATGAGATACCTTCAAGTCAAATAGATAAGATGAATTTCCTGAGGTCATGCTAATTGCTAAAGGCCGAAACTCACTTATGATTAAGGTTTTTGACCTTTTTCACTGAGAAGTTCCCCTTTGTACTCTGCTGATAGTGAAATATAAAAATAATATGCCTTATCTTAAATATAATCAGTCCTCTTTCTTGAAAAGTGGTAAAAATGTATGAAAACATCCAATACTTGGGGCTCCGGCCCCAAGTTGCTTATTTTTTACTATTATATGCATATATAACATGTTTCACATACAAATCAAATTATTTATTAACATTTAATTTTAAGTGCTTAAGGTTATGCTCTCAAATCTACTTTTTATTTATTTGTATGCTTCTCAAAAAATTGTAACAACTTAAACTGTGAAGTTATTGTCGTTGCTATAAAATCATATGCAATCACGCCCAGTCTTAAGCTCATTTCAATTTTTAAGAATTTAATTGCTTGTTTGTCCAGATACACTATAATAACCACTGGGAAAAGAAACTAGAAACCACACTTCCCTCTGCTTCAGTTGGCATAAAGCAATACTCTCCTGTCTTAGAACTCTAATGTAAAATTATGAATATTTTATATGTGAGATGGATTGGTGTACATTTTTCTTTTGAAGTAGGTATCTTCATCTCTTATCCTATATTTATTTCCTGTCTAAAGAACAGTAAAATATCAACTGGAAATGTGGCCGAGGTGATAGTTCATATACCATTCATAGGTAAGGCCATGGATTAAGTCCTCAATATTGCAAATGCCCTGTTTGTTTCCACAAAAAGAACAACATACAATAAAATAATACAATTTAAAAACAGGCATAGCAATAAATATATATATTTATCCTAAATAGTATCTGTATTTCAATAGCACATACCAAAACATAAATATCTAAGATAATTTTTAGTGACTTAAGAAGGCATGCATAATTTAGTTTTCCTCTGAAAAACCTAAAATTTTGCTCCTAATCAGAGTATTGTTTTAATCATCATTTGTGAGTTATGGGTTACTTCTAAGCATCATGAAGGTCTATACCAATCATAACTAATTGTTCAAGCCTGTTTTTCTTCCTTTTACAATAAACAAGAAAAGTTTAAATATTTTTTAAAATATTACTTCTTGATTAGATCCTAATTGTTGTTTATTTGGTTTTGCATTACACTCTGCCGCAGTCAGAGTTTATTCATGACTCTGCTCTTAGAGATCATTCCTGGTGATTCTTGAAGGACCATAAATGGTTCTGGAGTTTAAACCTTTCCCTCTACTTTCTCTTGGTGCCTAGGTTTTATTCTTTATGACTATCCTCTAATCAAAAAAAAAAAAAAAACAACCATTTAACTTTATTTCATATCAAATGTTTATTTTTTGCAAATTTAATCATAATTTCTTGAGAATGTTGCAATACATATCCCCTATAGACAATATTCTATTTTGTCTACTTGACTTTCTATGTAGGCAATATTATTCCATTATGTAGTATAAATGAAATTAAAATTCACAAATAAAAGAAGGTTCAAGTTTTATTTACCAAATACTATTTTTCACCAAACATTGATTATATTCTAGCTATCTAGCTGTATTTAGATATTGGTAAATAGCTATGTAGATGATCACTAGGAAGGCTGGAAATCTATATAATTTTGCATCCGATTTTTAATATCCTACACCTAGCATCTGCTTCCTATGTTTTGAATAGTTAAATAACCCATGTAATTTTGGGATTTATATTTTATGCCGAAATGAATATTTTTCTTAAGTTTCACATCAGGGTATTAGTTTATTTACCATTCTTTCATACATTACTTTCCCCATCACATGTTCATTCTAACCTTTGTATGTGAGAATAACTTAATTTTGTTCTATTGACACTATTAAAAATTATCAATTTGACTAATATATCCATAAGATATTAACGTTGTACTCTCATGGAGAGGTCTGGGGAAGAAAAACTATTCCTCTGTCATGTTGAACTATTTCTCAATTAGCACACATAACAGGAGAAAAATGGGATCATATTCTTCACTATGGTTCCCACTTTCTTCTTCCTGAAACTAAACTGATCTGTTGTTCTGACCAATAAAATGCCAGTGAAGTGGTGTTATAGTATTTTTATTTTCAACCTTATTGGTCTAAGTGTTTCTGCTGTTTTCTGTTACATCCCTGAATTACCTAGAAAGAAGTCTGATTCTTTGTTAAGGAAGCCACATAGAAAGGTGAGTACATAAAAAAGAACAGTGCATACATTTCCACCACTTCCCATTAAGGTTTCCAGCATTCAGCCACTTAAAGAACCCTTTCCAAGGAGAAAGACAAAGAGCAAGATGAATAAACTCTACAAAATCAACATAGTAAGAGACCAACATAGTATGTTAGACAAAGCAGAAAATTGAATTGTGATGACAATAATAACACTGAGCTATGTAGTAAAGATGTCCACTAAAATGTCTTCAAGAAAACAGAAGAAACTATATCTTAGCAAGAAGTCATTAGATGCAGGTATGCAAATTTACTTCAGATGGGTTTTTTCCTTGGACAGAGATTCACATCTGAAGACTTCTGGGCACTGTACTATGCCAAGTTACTGGTGCATGGTGGTGTACATTGTATGACTAAATCCAAACAATGAAAAATTTTGTAACCATGGTGCTTATAAAGCAACTAAAAACTTTAAATTGAAATTATAAAGGTTTTTTAAAGAACTGGCAACCGTTCTCCTCGACAGTTCTTTCTTGACATCCACTCTCATTAATTCATTGCAGATACAGGAAAATCAAATTAATTATAGGACTATCCTATCCAAAAATTCTATCAGTTCCACAGTCTTTTGGTTAAGTTTTTCTGTTTTTATCCTAATTGCATGTAAAGATAGCCAATTAAAGAATTTATAAACAACAATAAAATTCCAGTTATTCTACATTAATAAGAAAATTTTATTTTCTAGACATACAAACTCATTAACCAGGGCTTTATATAAGGCTGTCCATAATATTATTGCCAAAATAAAAGAGTAAGAATTTCGGCTTTAAGAAGCAAGTAATATTCAATTTCAATATTCTAAAACAGCTCTAAGTCCTTGTTTCTTTTTAAATTTGTATTGAATTGTTAGACACAGATCTTTTTTATTTTTCTTTTATTTTTTTATTGGTTTTTGGGTCACACCTGGCAGAACTCAGGAGTTACTCCTGGCTCTATGCTCAGAAATCACTCCTGACAGGCTCAGGGGACCATATGGGATGCTGGGATTCGAACTGCCAACCTTCTGCATGAAAAGCAAACTCCTTACCTCCATGCTATCTCTCTGGCCCCATAGACACAGATCTTGATAAAATAGGAACTTCTTATTTATTATCAAGACACTATCACATTTTCCTGGGTCATTTCTTTTTTTTTAATCAGATCCTGGGTCATTTCTTTTTTTTTAATCAGATGGCTGTGGGAAGTTGACACTATGGTTTTGAGTGTGATGTTCGGAAGATATCTATATATGAGATTATTTTTAACACAATTATAAAATATGGTACCACAATAAAATAGGTTAAAATAAAATATTTTCAAAAGAGTTTCTGAAAGTGTCTACAAATAAATCTACATTTTATAACTATATATTATATTGGAATACACACTCCTATATATAATATATATATAACTTAAATATTGTATCTAATATAGAGGCTATATTATATATAAAATACAGGTGCATTTTACTATTTTGTATTTTCATTTTTTGGAAGTACTGGGCATAAGAAATAAGGGTGAGTATGGCGAATAATAGAACTGTGGCATTTGCAAAAGAATCCAGAGTTCTATTTAAATGATTGTGTACACTATATCTTCATTCTAGGCTAGGATGCTTGTTTTCAGAAAAACTCTCATTCTAGTTTATTAAAATCTGAATGTAAGAAAAAAGAGCTAAAGTTTAGTTTCTCTTAGCAATCCATAAAAAAACTCATGGTCTTGTAGTGTTTGGTTAAAATAAAATGATTACATACAGGAGGTATTGATCTCTTTTCAAGTTGTCTTAATCTATTTAGTTGAGCAAAGAAATTTTACTCTTACTCAAAGTAATAGACTCATACCGAGGTATTTTATTATTTGTTTTTTCCCAAACAAGAGATAAACTATCAAGCCTAAACTACTTCTGAATCTGACACTGACTGTATATGTGAAAACTACATACATTGGATTAGAAAAATCCTTTTTTCTAGTAGAGACTCAAACTGGACTACATATATTCACAGTGCTATATTATATCTTCGATTTGTGCAGCTTATAGTTGAAGACCCTTTATTCCCATGTTTAAAAATGTAGAATTGTAAGAATAGGAGACATGGGCCAGAGAAATAGCATGGAGGCAAGGTGTTTGTTTGCCTTCCATGCAGAAGGACGGTGGTTTGAATCCCGGCATCCCAGATGGTCTCCCAAGCCTGCCAGGAGTGATTTCTTAGTGTAGAGCCAGGAGTAACCTCTGACCGCTGCTGATTGTGACCCAAAAACAAACAAACCAAAAATAGGAGACATAGTACAGCTGGCATCATACTAGTCTTGTACCTGACAGACCCAGATACCTCAAATGATCCCCTAAATTCCTCAGCTCTATTGGGTGTGAACCAAAAACAAAAACAAAAAAAAGTAAAATTTCGACCTTCAGAGTAATTCTTCAGAGAAAATTTCTACAAGTCTGATTTCTTTTCAGCACTTGTAAATGAATGACTCATGAATGGCTGACGATGAATTTTTGATTTAAAAAATGACTAAGGTGGGCCAGGAGAGATAGCACAGCAGCGTTTGCCTTGCAAGCCGCCGAACCAGGACCAAAGGTGGTTGGTTCAAATCCCGGTGTCCCATATGGTCCCCCGTGCCTGCCAGGAGCTATTTCTGAGCAGACAGCCAGAAGTAACCCCTGAGCACCGCCGGGTGTGCCCCCCCACCAAAAAAAATGGCTAAGGTAAATTTTAATTATCCATGAATTCCATTTTCGTTAGTCAACCAGAAGTTTATCAAGAGTTTTCTGAAATCTTCAATGTATGTTCTCTTGGTAGAAATAAAACTTATTTAAACTCTTGGACACTTGACAAATGTTGTCACTTAACAACAATTAAAACTGTATATATTATTTGATCTAAAATCACTATGCATACATATTTGTTTTAAAAATATTAGTATTTGGACTTTTGCTGGGCCCCTTAATCTTGGCAGACATTTTGGGGCTTCCCCGGGCTTGCATCAACCTGGGAACTTTGATCTTCTCTGGCATTCATCCCCTAACAGCTTGCCTCAGCTGAGGTGAGTGTTTGGGGCCAGAGTTGTGGATAAAGCTGACTGCTGGGCCCCCTAGGCTCTGTAGACATTTTGGGGCCTCCCCCAGCTTGCACCAACCTGGGAACTTTGATCTGCTCTGGCATTAATCCCTTCAAGGTGTGCCTCGGCTGAGGTGTGCCTTTTCAGCTGGAGTTGTGGATAAGAGACTTTTGCTGGGCCCCTTAAGCTTGGCAGACATTTTGGGACTTCCCTGGGCTTGCATCAACCTGGGAACTTTGATCTTCTCTGGCATTCATCCCCTGATGGCTTGCCTCAGCTGAGGTGAGTGTTTGGGGGCCAGAGTTGTGGATAAAGCTGACTCTGCTGGCCCCCTTAAGCCCACCTATAAGGGGTAGAAGCAGAGGAGCATGGCAGCTCCGCTTCACTTCGCGGCCAAGCACTCCACCTAGCCAATGAGTACCACCACAACATGTAGAAAAACCCACAGCGCAAGTGTGACAATGGGGAGACTATGCAGACCAACTTCAATCATAGAGAATGAAGATGGAAACTCTGATGACCCAACAATGGCCAACTACCTAAGCAGTCTTTCAGAAATAGAGTTTAGAGAAGAAATATGGCAGTTACTCACAAAAATCAAAGAAAGTACAAATCAGAACACTAATAAAAATCAAGATAATATGAAGATAGAAATCAGAAAACTCCAAACTGGTCAGATAACAAGTCTGAAAAACTCAGTAGACGAATTTAAGAACATAATGGATAAGCTTTTCAACAGGTTAAAAGCAGCTGAGGATAGAATTAGTGCTTTAGAAGATGAGATGCATAACAACTTTACACAGCAGAAGAGATTGGAAAAAAGACTTAAATCAAAGGATCAGACAATGGAAAAGTTACTCAAAGAATATGAGCAGATGAAAATAGAAGTTTTTGATAAGCTCAACAGAAACAACTTTAGAATCATTGGAGTCCCAGAGACCCAAGAAGAAAATCTTCAGGAAGAATCAATGGTCAAGAACATCATCACAGAGAAACTACCAGAGCTAAAGAAAACATGTGACCAAATCCTGCATGCCCAAAGAGTACCAGCTAAAAAAGACCCCAGGAGAAACACACCTAGTCACCATGATGAAACCCAGAGATAGAGATAGAATACTGCAAGCAGCAAGATCGAAAAGGGAAATTACATTCCAGGGAGCATCCTTGAAATTTACAGCAGACCTGTCACCAGAAACACTCAAGGCCAGAAGGCAGTGGTGGAATATAGTGGCAAAACTCAATGAAATAAATGCTTCGCCAAGAATACTACACCCAGCAAAACTCACTTTCAGGTTTGAAGGATGTATACATGGCTTCACAGATAAACAACAGCTCAAAAATTTTGCAGACCCAAAACCAGCCTTAAAAGAAAAACTGAAAGATCTATTCTAGAGACAAGACAGAACAAAAAACACACCAAACTTCTACACAAAGATGGCAGTAAATCCCATGACAATTATTTCTCTCAACGTCAATGGACTAAATGCACCAGTTAAGAGGCACAGAGTGGCGAAATGGATCAAAAAACTGAAGCCAACCTTCTGCTGTCTACAAGAAACACACCTGAAAAGTCAGAATAAACATAGATTCAAAATCAAAAGCTGGAGGAAAATCATTCAAGCAAATAACACCCTTAAAAAAGCGGGGGTGGCCATACTAATATCAGAAGACACAAACTTTATACTCAGAAAAGTTGTAAGGGACAAAGATGGATATTATGTACTAATCAAGGGATTTGTACAACAAGAAGAAATCACTCTCCTAAACATATACGCACCCAATGAGGGACCAACAAAGTATTTAATACAATTGTTGACAAATCTGAAGACGGATATCAATAATAACACAATAATTGTGGGAGATCTCAACACAGGCTTGTCAACACTTGATAGGTCAACCAAATGGAAACCCAACAAAAATATACTAGACCTGAAAAGAGAAATGGAAAAAAGAGGCCTAGTAGATATATATATAGGGCACTCCATCCTCAGAAACCTGGATACACATTCTTTTCCAATGTACATGGATCATTCTCCAGGATAGATCATGTGCTGGCACATAAAACATACCTCCATAAAATAAAAAGATAGACATTTTGCAGGCTACCTTTGCTGACCACAAGGCTCTGAAGTTAGATGTGAACTGCAAAGGGACACAGAAGAAAAAATTTAAAACCTGGAAGTTAAACAGCCTCATACTGAATAACCAGTGGGTCTGAGATGAAATCAAGGAGGAAATCCAAAGGTTCCTGGAAACAAATGACAATAAAGACACAAACTATCAGAACTTATGGGACACAGCAAAAGCAGTACTGAGAGGAAAATTTATAGCTTTGCAAGCACACATCAGGAAGGAAGAAGGAGCTTACCTTAGTAGCTTAATGACACAGCTAATAGAACTAGAAAGTGCTCAACAAAAGGACCCAAAAATAGGGAGACAGAAGGAAATAACAAAGCTGAGAGCAGAAATCAATGAAGTGGAAACCCAAAAAACAACCCGAAAGCAGAAGTTAGTTCTTTGAAAAAATAAACAAGATTGATAGACCATTGGCAAAACTCACAAAGCAAAAGAGAGAGAGAAACTTGATAACGCGTATTAGAAATGAAAAGGGGGAGATCACTACAGATACTGCATAGATTCAAAGGGTATTCAGAGAATACTTTGAGAAACTCTATGCCACTAAATATGAGAACCTGGAAGAAATGGATAAATTTCTGAACTCATATAACCTTCCACGGCTGACTAAAGAAGATGTAGCATATCTAAACACCCCCATCACTATTGAGGAAATTAAAATTGTAATAAAAAATTTGCCCAAAATCAAAAGCCCAGGCCCTGATGGATTCACGAATGAATTCTTTCAAACCTTTCAAGAGGAACTATTACCAATCCTACCCAGGCTCTTTTATGAAATCGAAAAAACAGGAACACCTCCAAATAGCTTTTATGAAGCGAACATCACCTTAATACCAAAACCTGATAGAGATGCTGCCAAAAAAGAAAATTACCGACCAATATCCCTGATGAACACAGATGCAAAGATCCTCAACAAAATCCTGGCGAACAGGATCCAGTGCCTCATTAAGAAGATCATTCACTTTGATCAAGTAGGTTTCATTCCAGGAATGCAAGGCTGGTTTAACATCCGTAAATCTATCAATATAATACACAACATAAACAACAAAAAAATAAAAATCACATGGTCATATCAATAGACACAGAAAAAGCATTTGATAAGGTTCAACACCCATTCTTGATAAAAACTATCAGCAAGATAGGAATAGGGGCCGGATGGTGTCGCTGGAGGTAAGGTGCCTGCCTTGCCTGCGCTAGCCTAGGACGGACCGCGGTTCGATCCCCCGGCGTCCCATATGGTCCCCCAAGAAGCCAGGAGCAACTTCTGAGCGCATAGCCAGGAGTAACCCCTGAGCGTCACAGGGTGTGGCCCAAAAACCAAAAAAAAAAAAAAAAAAAAAAAGATAGGAATAAAAGGAACCTTTCCCAGTATAGTCAAAGCCATCTACCAGAAGCCAGTGGCAAATATTATCCTCAATGGAGATAAACTAAAATCCTTCCCTCTAAATTCTGGTACAAGACAAGGCTGTCCTCTCTCACCACTCCTATTCAACATAGTACTGGAAGTACTTGCTATAGCGATTAGGCAAGAAAAAGATATTAAGGGAATTCAGATAGAAAAGGAAAAAGTCAAGCTACCACTGTTTGCAGATGACATGATACTCTACTTAGAAAACCCTAAAGACTTTACCAAAAAGCTTCTAGAAATAATAGATTCATATAGCAAAGTGGCAGGCTACAAAATTAACACACAAAAATTAATGGCCTTTTTATACACTAATAATGATAGGGAAGAAATGGACATTAAGAGAACAATCCCATTCACATTAGTGCCACACAAACTCAAATATCTTGGAGTCAACCTGACTAAAGATGTGAAGGATCTATACAAAGAAAACTACAGGGGCCGGCGAGGTGGCGCTAGAGATAAGGTGTCTGCCTTGCAAGCGCTAGCCAAGGAAAGCACCACAGTTCGATCCCCCGGTGTCCCATATGGTCCCCCCAAGCCAGGGGCAATTTCTGAGAGCCTAGTCAGGAGTAACCCCTGAGCATCTAATGGGTGTGGCCCGAAAAAAAAAAAAAAAGAAAACTACAAAACACTTTTCCAAGAAATAAGAGAGGACACGCGGAAATGAAAACACATACCTTGCTCATGGATTGGCAGGATAAACATCATTAAAATGGCAATATTTCCAAAAGCATTGTACAGTTTTAATGCGATTCCTCTGAAGATACCCATGACATTCTTCAAAGAAGTGGATCAAATGCTTCTGAAATTCATCTGGAACAACAAACAACCTCGAATAGCTAAAGCACTCCTTGGGAAAAGGAATATGGGAGGCATTACTTTCCCCAATTTCAAGCTGTATTACAAAGCAATAGTTATAAAAACAGCATGGTATTGGAATAAAGACAGACCCTCAGATCAGTGGAATAGGCTTGAGTACTCAGAGAAGGTTCCTCAGACATATAACCACCTAGTTTTTGATAAAGGAGCAAGAAATCATAAATGGAGCAAGGAAAGCCTATTCAACAAGTGGTGTTGGCACAACTGGTTAGCCACTTGCAAAAAAGCGAAATCAGACCCCCAGCTAACACCATGTACAAAGGTAAAATCCAAATGGATTAAATACCTTGATATCAGAACTGAAACTATAAGGTATATAGAACAACATGTAGGTGAAACACTCCAGGACATTGAGACTAAAGGGATCTTTAAGGAGACAGCACGTTCCAAACAAGTGGAAGCAGAGATAAACAGATGGGACTATATTAAGCTGAGAAGCTTCTGCATCTCAAAGGAAATAGTGCCCAGAATACAAAGGCCACCCACTGAGTGGGAGAAATTATTCACTCAATACTCATCAGATAAAGGGCTAATATCCAAAATTTACAAGGTACTGACAGAACTATACAAGAAAAAAAACAGCTAACCCCATCAAAAAATGGGGAGAAGAAATGAACAGACACTTTGAAAAAGAAGAAAGGCAAATGGCCAAAAGGCACATGAAAAGATGCTCAACATCACTAATCGTCAGGGAGATGCAAATCAAAACTACTATGAGGTACCACCTCACGCTAATGAGATTGGCACACATCACAAAAAAGGAAAACAAGCAGTGCTGGTGGGGATGTGGAGAGAAAGGACTCTTTTTCACTGCTGGTGGGAATGTCGTCTAGTACAACCTTTATAGAAAGCGATATGGAGACTCCTTCACAAACTGGAAATTGAGCTTCCATACGATCCAGCTATACCACGCCTAGGAATATACCCAAGGAACACAAAAATGCATTACAAAAATCCCTTCCTTACTCCTATATTCATTGCAGCGCTATTTACAATAGCCAGACTCTGGAAACAACCAAGATGCCCTTCAACAGATGAGTGGCTGAAGAAACTGTGGTACATATACACAATGGAATACTATGCAGCCATCAGGAGAGATGAAGTCATGAAATTTTCCTATACATGGATGTACATGGAATCTATTATGCTGATTGAAGTAAGTCAGAGGGAGAGAGAAAGACGCAGAATGGTTTCACTCATCTATGGGCTTTAAGAAAAATGAAAGACCTTTTTTTTAGAGACAAGAGAGATGAGGGCTGGTAGGTGCAGATCAGGACATGAAGCTCATCACATAGAGTGATGAGTGCAGTTGGAGAAATGACTACACTGAAAACTATCATAACAATGTGAATGAATGAGGGAAGTAGAAAGCCTGTCTCGAGTACAGGTGTAGGGGGGTGGGGAGGAGGGATATCTGGGAAATTTGTGGTGGGAATGTTGCACTGGTGAAGGGGGGTGTTCTTTACATGACTGTAATCATACAACTATAATTATGTTTGTAATCACGCTGTTTAAATAAAGATAAAAAATAAAATAAAAAATATTAGTATTTACTAATATTAGTATTAATATATATTAGTATATAAATATAATATATACTAATTGTGTAAATATAATATATACTAATATAAATTAGTATTTACAGTTTCATGGATGTTAACTGACACATTTTTACATTCCATATAAATTAAAAATTACACAATACTTAGATAAACACTATGTTAAAGTATAATTGATTTAAAAATCATAAGAAAATGTACATCTATTTATTTCACTTAAAATTTTTTTTTGATATTTCTTCAAAATATATGTTGTCACACTGATCTCACCATCATTCAACTGAACTCTTGACCTTTAATACTTTTTCCCTTTCTCTAGTAATTCTGGTAACTCAGGTAACTCTGTCTCATGTTTGAGTATAAAGGTTGATATTTCGTTGACTTTTTCTGTGTCTTTGCTTTGCTTCTTTATAACTCAATGAAGGAGATCACCCAGTATTTGGAATAACAAAAAGCAAGAGTTCAACATTTCCTATAGAGAAATAGTGCTCCTTTGTATTTAATTATCTTTTGATATTGTTGCTTTCAGTATTTTTTCTCAACATATAGTTTTCATTGTGATTAAGATGTGCATTCAGTCTTTACTTGAGTATCTTTTAGTTGGTACTCTTCGGATATCCTGAATATGGTGCATGCATACTCCAGCTTGGGGAACTTCTCAGCAATGATGTCTTTTATTGGTTATTTCTCAGACTTTCATTACTGGATCCTGGGACTTTAATGATTCCTATAATGTTTCTGTTGAATTTATCTCAAAGTTTTCTTGTCATCTGTTCTTTTATTTTGAGGCTTTTTTTTTCTTCTTTATTTGATGTCTGGATTTTTTCTGCACTTCATCTTTAAGCTCACTAATTCTGTCATCAGCAGCTTTTACTTTATTAGTAACAGGGCTTCTAATGAATTTTTCAGTCATCAGCAGCTTTTACTTTTCTGGTACCATGGCTTCTAGTGAATTTATTTTGCATAATAAAATTTTCCATTATGAAATTTCTGTTTTTATTTTTCATATTTCTGCTCTGTATTATATTGTATTTGATTAGCAATACATTCCATTGTTGGTTGGTTGGTTGATTAGAGATCATTGAACATCTTAAGCATTTCTATGCATTTCTATGCTGCGGGCAGCTTCTCATTGCCAGTGCGATTTCAATGAATCCAATTCAGCGAGAGTGGGTTGCAAGGGCAGCAAAATATGAAATAAATGATAACCACACACAAATATTGTATAGGGGGACCTGTGTCTTCTGGCATGAACGTGAGACAAGTTTAATTTTTAAGCAGGGGATTTTATAAGGGGTAAAGCCTGTCATAGGCAATGAGAAGAATGTTTACAATCACAAAACAAAGTTTAACAGTAGGCAATACTTAAGCTATGGGCTTGAGCTATAAGAATTCTGAATTACAAAAGAGAAGTTCACAACCCAAGGCAGCTCTTAACAAACTAACTTCAAGAGCAAAATAAGGGATTAGTAAGAAGTAGAAAAAAATCTAGGAACGTGCTCTTCACTGAGATGAGCTCTTTTGCTTTAGAGGTCAAGGAAAGAGCCAAATCCCCTAAAGTGTAGTTCCCATTTTCTGAGAAGGGTCAATAGCCCAGTATCTGTATTCTGGCTTCGTCCTTGTTTACCAGACACTGAGGCTGCAAGGACATATTTGAAAAAGACAAAAAAATATTGTCTTTTGATTTTAGTGCTAAATATTATCCAGAAAAGGGGTTCTCTTAATAATCTGGTGCTAGGATTTCTGAAAAGAATTTGATTGAGGCCATATTTTTGCCTGAGTTTTTACAAAGGAGAGATAGCCAAATAATGGCAGAAAATGTAATACTAAGCATGGATTTATCACTTCAGGAATTCCTCAACTATCCATGCAGGGGAAGAAGCGTCCACAGTGGGCCTTTTGAGGAACTTCATAGGGGTAATTTCAGTTCTCCACCCCAGGGAAATCTGGGGATACACCTCTTGGTCTGAGTTCCCCTTAAGTTTAATGCATAGCATGGCATTTCTACCGTGAACTCTGTTTCAGAGAAGTTATGTAGGAGGTTACCACTAGTTAGGACTAAAGGATTATAGATTTCACCCATGGGGTGTGGTGGGTTTATTTGTTGTTGTTGTTGTTGTTGTTGTTGTTGTTGTTGCTGTTGCATTACCCTGATTCCTTTAGTGACACCAAGGTGCCACTATTTTGTCACTGTCAGTTTTACCCAGTGCAAAAAGGTCACAGAGATTATGTATCTGCATTTTATTTATTATAGCTATGCAGATCCATTTGAAATTTAGGTATCTGATCCCTCCATTCTTCATTTGAATCATGGTAGCTTGAGTTTATTCAAGGTTTTTAGAGTTCTCTATAAATTTGAATATTATTTTAATTTCCTTGAAAACTAGATTTTTATAAAGCCAGGAAGATCTTATTTATTAGACATTTTCATTCTCCCTGCCCTAGCTAGAGTCTTAATTTGTTGCTCTTTCCTCTTTAAAGTTCAAGATCTCCTTCATTTATTTTATTTTCTTTTTAATAATATCTTTATTTAAACACTGATTACAAACATGATTGTAGTTGAGTTTCAGTCATAAAAAGAACACCCCCATTCACCAGTGCAACCTTCCCATCACCAATGCTCCCAGCTCTTCCCTCCCCTACTCCCTGCTTGTATTCAAGACAAGTTTTCTACATTCCTCTCTCACTGACAATGTTATGACAGTTCTCAGCATAGTTATTTCTCTAACTCAGCATAGTTATTTCTCTAACTGCACTCACCACTATTTGTGGTGAGCTTCAAATCTTGAGCCGGTACTTCTGGCCCGCATCTCTGGGAATTATTTCGATGTATTTTATTCTTCTTAAAACCCATAGTTGAATGAGACTGTTCTGTCTGTCTCTCTCTCTCCCTCTGACTTATTTGACCCAGCATAATAAATTTTATGTGCATCTATTTATAGGAAATTTTATGACTTCATCTCTCCTGACGACTGCTTAATATTTGATTTGAATATGTATCACATTTTCTTTAGCTATCCATCTGCTGAAGGTCATCTTGGTTGTTTCCAAAGTCTGGCTATTGTAAATAGCAATGCCATGAATATAGATGTGAGGAAAGGATTTTTGTATTGCATCTTTGTGTTCCTAGGTTATATCCCTAGGAGTGGTATAGCTGAATTATATGGGAGCTAAATTTCCAGTTATTTGATGAATGACAATATTGTTTTCTATATGGGCTGAACTAGAAGGCATTCCCATTAGCAGTGAGTAAGAGTTCCTTTCTCTCCACATCCCTGCCAGCAACTGTTTGCTCTAGTTTTTGTGAAGTGTACCAGTTTTTGTGGTGTGAGATGGTATCTCATTGTTTTTTACTTACATCTCCCTGATGATTAGGGATGTGGAGCAATTTTCATGTGCCTTTTGACCATTTGTATTTCTTCTTTGAGAAATTGTCTCTTCTTCCCATTTTTTGATGGGGTTAAATTCTTTTCCTTTTAAGTTCTGTATATCTTAGATATTAGTCCCTTATCTGATGGGTATTGGGTGAATAGCTTATCCTATTTTTTAGGTGGCTTTTGTATACTAGGCAATATTTCCTTAGAGATACAAAAGCATCTCAGCTTAATATAGTCCCATTTATGATTTTGTGCTTCAGATTGTTTTGAGTCTGCTGTTTCTTCCTGGAAGATGTATTTATTTTCAATATCATGAAGTGTATTACCTCTGTGTTGTTCTATATACCTTCTGGTTTCAGGTCTGTTATCAAGGGCTTTAATACATTTGCATTTGACCTTTGTGCAAAGTTTTAGATGGAGCAATATGTTTGTTTGGGTTTTTTTTTTTTTTTTTTTTTGCAATTGGTTGACCAGTTTTCCCAACACCATTTGTTGAAGGGGCTTTTTTTATTTTTTTTTGGTATGTTTTGCACTTATTTCCCCTTTATCAAAGATTGATTGATTATATATCTTAGTAACATGCTCTGAATACTCTAGTCTATTACACTGATCTAAGGATCTGTCTTTTATTCCAATACCATGCTTGATCCACTTCTTTGAAGATTGTCATGGGTATCCTAAAAGGGATTTCATTAAATCTGTACAATTCTTTGGGCAGTATTGCCATTTTAATGATGTTAATCCTGCCAATCCATGAGCAGGGTATATGTCTCCATTTCCATATGTTCTTTTTTATTCCTTGAAGCAGGATTTTGTAGTTTTCTTTGTATATGCCCTTCACATCTTTAGTTAAGTTGACTCTAAGACATTTGAGTTTTGGGGACACTAATGTAAATGGGACTTTTTTTGATATCTATTTATTCTCCATAATTTTTGGTATATAAGGAGTCCACTGATTTATAAGTGTTAATTTTGTCACCTGCCACATTACTATATGAGCCTATTGTTTCTAGAAGCTTTTTGGTAGAGTCTTTAGGGTTTTCTAAATATAATATCATGTCATCTGCAAACAGTGAGAGCTTGACTTCTTCCTTTCCAATCTGGATTCCTTTGATATCTTTTTCTTGCCTGATTGCTATAGCAAGCACTTCCAGTACTATGTTGAAGAGGAGTGGTGAGAGCGGACAGCCTTGTCTTTTACCAGAATTTAGAGGAAAGGCTTTTAGCTTTTCTCCATTGAGGAGAACTACTCCTGGATCTGTGCCTGTGTGAAGTTTTTAATAGTAGTTTATGGACTTTGTAATGCTAACAATTGAACTTGGGCTTCCATCATGCAATGCATGTATTTAACATTTTAACAATTCTCCATCCCTTGATTTCTTTTGATTAAATATAAGTAAAGGTTTTGTTTTTGTTTTCATGGAGTTTTTGTTGTTGTTGTTTTCATGGAGTATAGTAGATTTATTTGGGAAATCTGAGGAAATAGGTAAATTGAGTTTGAAAGGGTCTATGCATCAATTATTACATTGATTTGGTAATCATTTCAATTTCTATAGACTAGCCATTATTTTATGCCTCAAAAAATCAAAGTAAATAAGTTAGTTTTATATCTAGTTGGCTTAAAATGAGAAAATGAGGTGTGTTATACTAAATTTTCAGAGACCTGAAGAAACACTGTTACTCCCTGCTCTGAAACACTTCCAAATAAATTCATTTTATGTTGAAGAATCACATTGAATTCTCTCAATAAGATTGGTCAAAAGTATATTTGTCAATGTTTACTTGAAAATACTAAGTTATGTAGTTATGAAGTATTGTAAGTAATTTTCTCCCTTAGAATTTTAATACAAATTACTTTATTAAAGATTATGTATCATATAGTTAATATAGTTTATCATAATACATTTGTTTCCAGGCAAGTAGGAGCAAAATTATTTAAAAAAAGAAACAAAGAAAAGAATACAAGGATAAGTACAGTAAGAAAAATATTTGTGAAAATTATTATATCTCACAATGAGGTCATTAAGTCATTATCAGAAGATTTGTTAAGGTCTTGTTGCTAGTTGATCAT
Organism: Suncus etruscus; assembly: GCF_024139225.1. NCBI lineage: Eukaryota > Metazoa > Chordata > Mammalia > Eulipotyphla > Soricidae > Suncus > Suncus etruscus. The sequence continues at coordinate 84,677,814 of NC_064851.1, read as the reverse complement.
TCTGTTACTTCTTTTGTTTCTTAACATTAGATGGCTTCAGATACTCTATGGCATTTAAATTGGTGTCTTCCTTCAAGTATGACAGCATTTACAGAAGGGGTCTCAAACTCAATTTACCTGGGGGCCGCAGGAGGCAAAGTCGGAGTGAGGCAGGGCCACATAAGGAATTTCGCTTACCGAATATTCGCGGGCCACGAGTTTGAGACCCCTGATTTACAGACTTGGAGTTGGGGCCGGAGCAAAAGCACATTGGTAAGGCCTTTGCCTTTTATGTGGCTGACCTCAGTTATGTCCCAGCATCCCATATGGTCCCCTGAGCTTGCCAGGAGTAATTTCTTTTTTTTTTTTTTTTTTTTTTTTTTTTTGGTTTTTGGGCCACACCCGGCGATGCTCAGGGGTTACTCCTGGCTGTCTGCTCAGAAATAGTTCCTGGCAGGCACGGGGGACCATATGGGACACCGGGATTCGAACCAACCACCTTTGGTCCTGGATCGGCTGCTTGCAAGGCAAACGCCACTGTGCTATCTCTCCGGGCCTTCCAGGAGTAATTTCTAAGTGCAGAGACAGAAATAACTCCTGAACACTGCTGAGTGTGTGTGTGTGTGTGTGTGTGTGTGTGTGTATGTAATAAATATATGTATATACATATATATGTAATAAAAAAAAAGCAGTTGTAGAGCTTCCACCCAGTCCAGGAATTCCAAGCACTACTGCTGGCACTGCAGCTTTTGTGGGGAATGTTATTGGCTAGAATGGTTTTCAGAAGTACGAGAAGGTCAGGTGATAGTGCCTCCACTGACTCCAAAAGAGTCCTGATGATGTCAGACCAAATACTGGCATACCTGGAGTTTTGGTCAGATTGGTATCTCGGCAGAGATCTCTAGATGAATCTTGAGGCTGTATTATTGTTGAAGAGTCAGTTGTGGGTGATGAGTGCAGCAGATGTGGCCCCCTGCCCTGAATATTGCCAGCTTCCAGCTACAATGGAAATGTGGCCTATGTAAACATAATTATTCATGGCTTGATTTTCACATCTTTTAAGAAACTATAAATCTACAGAGCTGGCTGAATGCAGACATAAAGACTGCATTTGTTTTTGGTTTTGCTTTTAAGTTTTCACTGCCTGGGAAGCATTGGGCCACACCTTATAGTCCCCCAAGGCATACTCTGGCTTTATGCTCAGGGATCATTCAGTAGTACTCAGGAGACTAAAAACAATGTTGGAAATCAAAGTATAGATGGCCATGTGAAGGCAAATGCCTTAACTCCTGTTCTATGTTTCTGGCCTTTCTGAGTAAAAACTTAAAACAAGTAGTTTTTCCTAGGTAGCTGTTTCTAAAACTTCAACTTTAAAGACATATTATGTAAAAATGTTTGGTAAAGTATGAGCCAAACAAATAGTACAGCAGGTTTGGTCCTGGCCTTGTAAAGACCAAGTTGGGTTTGATCCTCAATATCCCATATGGTTCCCCAAGTACTAGTTACTCATGTGCATCACTGGAATTTTGTTTCAAAAAAAAAATGTGGGAAAGCATATATAATGTGATATTTTCTTTTGTTTAAACATATGTACAATTATATATGCATATATAATTATAAATGTAGCTATTCAATGGTGAGAGAAACTCCTTCAATGCCATTTTTATTCTATATATTTAATATTTTTAAAATGCATGACAATGCTTTCTTATTTAAGGGAAAGGGTAATTAAGTACAATAAAAATACCTTGAGTGAATCTAGATTGTCTTATTAGTTTTCAATTATAAAATTTAAATTCTATTAAAGTTTAATATTTATAGAACTTACAGTATAAAATATTTAATATTTTTTTTAAAATAGTAACAAGTTATAATAATGCTTGTTAGATTTTCTAGTGTTAAATTATTATATATTTTTTAATATACACAAATACCTAAAAGAGGAACTATTATTACCATGCTATTTTAATCGGTACATTTAAAGGAGAAAATTAAGACTTAAATATATTGAAAAACTTTGCCAGTCTATAGAATAACAAAGCACTAAGTAAAATATATCTAAATCAATATCAATTATCAAACATTATTCTAAACTATTTCATTATCTTCTACTAAGATTATTGTCATGTAAACAACCACTGTGTATACCCAATATGATACACTATTTTTAGTATAGGAATTTGAGATTTTATTTTTTATAACATGTTTATTTAAGAATCATGATTATAAATATGTTTGTATTTGGTTTTCAGTTATAAAAACAAATAACACCCCCCCTTCATCAGTGAAACTGCCCCACCACCAAAGTCCTCCATCTCTCTCCTCGTCCATCTCCTGCCTGTTTTCGAGACAGGCATTCTACAACTCACACTCACTACCATTGTTTATGATAGTTATTAGTGTAGTTATTCCTCTCACCACACTTTGTGGTAAGCTTCATATTGTAGGCTGGTTCTTCCAGCCTTCATCTCTATTGTCTCTGGATATTATTACAATAATGTATCTTATATTTCTTAAAATTCATAGATGAGTGAAACTATTCTGTGTCTACCTCTCTCTCTGACTTATTTCACTCAGCATGATAGTTTCCATGTCCATCCATGTATAGGAAAATTTTATGACTTCATTTTTCCTGATGCTGCATTGTGTAAATGTATCAAAGTTTAGAGTTTTTCTGTGTCTCTTCAACTGGTATGTTGGGGGCTCTGGGCAGGACAGCTAGCCATAGGACCCCTGGGCTGACCACTTAGTCTAGAGGACTGAGATCCCCCCCATGCCAGGTGGGTCTTCAGGGCCACGCCTGGTTAATCGGGCCCTGGGGAAAGGAGGGAAGAGAAATTCCTTCCTCATGCATCCACAACTACAGAGGCAGGGGCTGGCTGCACCCAGAAGACTCCATATGCCAGTTCTTCTGTGTCTCTTCAGCTGGTATATTGGGGGCTCTGGGCAGGACAGTTAGCCATAGCCCCCTTGGGCTGGCCACTTAGTTCAGGGGACTGAGATCCCCTCCATGCCAGGCGGGTCTTCAGGGCCACGCCTGGTTAACCAGGCCCTGGGGGGAGGGAGGGGAGAGAAATTTCTCCCCCATGCATCCACAACTACAGAGGCAGGGGCTGGCTGCACCCAGAAGACTCCATATGCCAGTTCTTCTGTGTCCCTTCAGCTGGTATGTTGGGGGCTCTGGGCAGGACAGCTAGCCATAGGCCCCCTGGGCTGACCACTTAGTCCAGGGGACTGAGATTCCCCCCATGCTAGGCGGGTCTTCAGGGCCACGCCTAGTTAATTGGGCCCTGGGGAGAGGGTGGGGGAATGAAATTCCTCGCCTATGCATACTGGACTGTATTCAGGAGTTCTTTTCTTACTAGTATTCATTTTCAGCATATATACTTTTTAACAACACCCAAAACTATTCTTAATTTTCAACTGTTTCTAGGAAAAAATGGAATTCCCTAGATTTGGAGGATAATATTCAAATAGGTCTCTAAAATCAGTGTATATGTAGACGTGACTTCCTATACAGTGGTCCTCTCTGACTGCCAAGCATAATCCATAAGCAATTAATCTATACAATGTTTTTAACCCCTCTGATATATTTCCCCTCCTCCACACAGAGCCCCTTCTACTCCTCATCTCCCAGTCCAGATTCGTTATTTCCCCCTTAATTAACCCTCTCTACCCTCAGTTGTTTAATTTATTAGGCACCAAGACCAATCTTTTACCCCAACAGATCCTGCCTTTTTCACAAAGCTCATTATTACTCCTTAACTCTCTCACCCCCAACCATCAGTACCCCACATTTACCCTTTTTAACTTCAGTAGTACACAGTTCTAATCACAGACCAAAGTTTTGCATTGGATTTAACAACCCCCAGCTATTTTAAAAGACATACAATGGACACATATGTCTTTTGAATATTTTATGTGTATTTTATTTAACAACTATAACTCTTTCTAAATATTCTTTTACCGTGATGATTCTACACACTTTTTTATCTTGTCTTTTCTTTGTGAGCTGTTAAATAAGGAATTGTGGTGGAAGAATCCATCAGTTTAATGCTTATAATTGAACCATGTCATGGGGATGGTTGGTCTTGTTCTTATGGCCCCCATATGCACCGATAAAACCACATGGCATTGATCCTTGTTTGCATAGGCACATTAAAATGGGAAAATACTATACATACAAATAAGTTCTTATCTAATAGTGGTTGGAATACACAAATCTCGTAGTGCAATGGGACCTTACACAATGAACATTGATATAATGACCTGGATCAGGCCTCAGAAGAATGGGCATCCTCCATTCACCCCTTAACCAGGGAAGCTATCTATGAAACATCCAAGGTTTTTTATAACAACATCTGGAAGCAATCCTCTACCAGGGAAGACCCTACCACTGCTCTGACATGGACATTCACAAAAGAGACTTCCCTTAGCACTAAGAAGACTTGACAACAATGACCCGCTGTACAGGACAGGGCTCTCTGCATTGCCCTTTAAGTGAGGTGAAACGAGAGGATGCTCTGCCCCATCCTGACTGCAATATAGGATATTCAGATTTCAGGATCTTTAATACAGAAACATGATACCAACAACAGAGACTGTGTGAAAAATAAAAGTGTATTGGCACTACAGACAATGACCTGGATTGGACAAACTAGTTTGCTTGGAGCCTAGAGTTGGTCTTATGCCAGGAAACTTCAGGGGCAGGGTCTCCTTGTATTTAGGCCAAGGCTTTTCCTTTCCATGTCCCTCATATTTTGGTGGGCCTATACAAACAATAATTGCCACTCTAACACCATTTTTACTGTACTCCGTTGACTCTAATCCTTTAGAAAAACAACCAACTTAAACGTTTGAGGTTAACAAACTAATAGGCATGTGCATGGAAATGTAATAAAGTACTTTGTCCTTAATGTTTAAGGAGTTACATAAGTTTTATGTCTTTAGATTGTTTTGTGTGCTGCTAAGAAATATTATGTACTACAATCTGGGGGCTAGAGGGACAAAGTAATTGTACATGGGTTCTGCTTTATTTTTCTTAATGTTCTTTGGCTGAAAGTTCAAAGTTAAGATATCAGCAATGGGACTACTGAGAATTCTGTTTATGGGTGACCTTTCACTGTAACTTTACCTTGTCCTCTTTCTTTGCATCTTTGTTCTCATAATTAAAAATAAAAAATTAATAAAATTTAAAAAAAGAAAAAAACGCATAACAATCAGAAAAAAAAGTTTTATAGCCACTCAACTGTCTTCGGGCTCTGGGTTGTTTTCAGATTCTGGCTGTTCACTGCAATGAACCTAGGTGTGCAGAGGCATTTTTGTATTCGTGTGTGTGTGTGTGTGTGTGTGTGTGTTTCTAAGAATATCCCTAGAAGTTGTATAATTTGAGTTTTTAAAATGCTAAAGAGCAGCAAGGAAAAGTGACAGAGAATGCTCCAACAATAAATTCAGTCAGAAGGTCAAAGGTAAGTGGTTCTTGAGGCTTGTGCAATAGTGCAGCTGTAGGGCACTTGCCTTGCACACGACTGACCCAGGAGGGAACTGAGTTTAATTCTCGGAGTCTCATATTGTCCCCCAAGTCAGGATTGATTTCTGAGTGCACAGCCAGGAGTAACCCCTGAGCATCACTGGGTGTGGCCCAAAAACCAATAAAATAAAATAAAATAAAATAAAAAGGTAAGTGGTCCTTAAAAGCTCATGGAAGGGGCTAAAGAAAGTAAAGTGGGTATTGTGTTTGCCTTCTATGTAGCCAACTTCCCTTGCAGTCTCTTTCAATAATATGGTGGCCTGTGAACCACCGAGAGTGATCCCTGAGTGAAAAATCAAGAGTGAGCCCGGAGCACAGCTATGTGTTGCCCCCAAACAAAACAAACAAAAACTAATACTCACAGTAGGCTCTTGGAAATCTCTGGAAAATTTTTAATATTTATATGAGCTGAAAGTAAGAAAGCAGGTGCCGCTCAGAGCTTTATGGGAAACTTTCATGACATTTCAAGTCTGCTCATGTAGTTGCCTGCAACTGACTGTGTGGGATACCAGCTGTCCTATTCCACTTTCCAATCCACCCTTGGCTCTCATTGGCAAAGTCTGAATGAAAGCATCATAGAGCAAGTAATTCTGAAAAAATAAAACTCTTGGCCTTTCATCCACTGAAGCAAACTTATAAAGAGAACATACAAAGTTGACAACATATAATACAAAACAATTAATTGTTCATATATATAACACTTTTGTGAGCATCTCTACATGTTAAGATATAATTCCATATAAATCTATGTACATTTTGAGTATAATATATAAAGGCAGTATATTATAATATTAAGGAACATGCATTTCAAAGCCACATGACTTGCTTAAATAAGTTTTGGTGCATTCATTTTTAAGCTATGTGACTTTGAAAAGTTATTTCAATAAATAACAACAGAATCTGGAAAAGGGGAGACTTCAACACTGCCCTCTCACTACTTGATTGATCAACTAGGTTGAAAGTCAAAATGGATACACTGACTCTAAAAAAAAAAAAAAAAGAAAAGAAATGGAAGAGAGTGGTTAGTAGGTATATAGGACTTTCCATCCCCAAAAAGCTGAAGACACTTCCTCTGAAAGTACATCGATTGTTCTCCAAAATAGATCACATAAAGAGCGAAAAAAATACCTCCATAAAATCAAGAAAATACAAGTCATATCAACTACCTTCTCAGCTTATCAGCACTGAAATTAGAAGTGAATTAAAAGAAGACACTGAGAAAGAACTTTAACACCTGGAAATTAAACCGTTCACTACTGAACAGAGTGGGGTAGAGACAAAATCAAAGAGTAAATCAAAAGTTTCTTGGAAACTAATTAAAATGAAGATGGGAATGATCAGAATTTGTAGGTAACAGCAAAAGCAATATTAAAGAGAAAAATGTATAGCCTTGCAAGCATTGATCAGGAAGGAAGAAAGAGCCTATATAAATAACTTAATGAAAAGGCTTAAAAATTAGAAAAATATCAACAAAATGAACCAAAAATAGGCAGACAGATGGAAAATAACAAAGCACATAATGGAAATTAATAATTGAAAAAACAAAAAAATATGAAGATCAATGAAAGCAAAAGTTGATTATTTGAAAAAAATAAACAAAATTAATAAACCACTAGCAAGACTCACAAAGAGAGAAACTTCATAAAGCGAATTATAAATGAAAAGGGGGATATTACTAAAAACACACATAAATTCAAAGGGTAATCAGAGATTACTTTGAGAGACTCTGCCAGAATACAAAAATGTACAAGGTCTTGGACTCTTATAAACTCCCAAGTTTGAACCAGGATGAGCTGGCATATCTGAACAGACCTGTCACCATTGAGGGAGTTAAAATAATAATAAAAATTCTTCCCCAAAACAAAAGCCTGGACCCTAAAGATGGATTCACTAGAAAATTCTTTCAAACTATTCAAGAAGCCTTTTTACTTTCTGGTTCTTCCAGAAAATTAAAGAAACTCTCTCAAATATATTTTTAAAAACTAATATCACCTTGTACCAAAGTCAAACAGAGATACCACAATAAAGAGAACTATAGACCAATAAATTTTATGAACAAAGATTCAAATATTATCGACAAAATCCTAACAAATAGGATCCAATAACTCATCAAGAAGTCATACAATATGACCAAGTAAGGTTCATCCCAAACATTCAAGGAAGGTTTCACATACATAAGTCAAACAATATAATATATCATATCAACAACAGAAAACATAAAAAAAATCATATGTCCTATCAAGAGATGCCAACAGTCCAACACCTGTTCCTGATCAAAACTCTCAGAAAGATTGGAATTGAAGAAACTTCTCAATATAGTCAAGGCCTTTAATGACAAGCCTTTGGCAAAAATTATACTCAATGCAGAAAACTAAAATCCTTTCCTTTAATATCTGGCAAGGATGCTCCCACTCACTGTTTTTATTTAACACATTTATTATTTATTATTTAACACATTATTGGAAGCACTTGTAATAAATGAGGTTAAAAAAAAGAATCAAGGGTATCCAGATAGAAAAGGTAGAATTCAAGCTCTCACTATTTGCAGATGACATGATACTATATTTACAAAATCCTACAGATTCTAACAAAAAAATTCTAGAAACAATAGATTTGTATAGGAAAGTAGCAGACTACAAAATTAACATTGAAAATCCATGACATTTTTATATAGACATAATGAAAGAGAAGAAAAAGACATTACAAAAACAATATATTTACAATTTTGCCACAGAAAATAAAGTTCCTTGAACTGAATTTAACTAAAGAGGTAAAAAACCTATACAAAGAAAACTACAGCACACTGCTTTCAGAAATAAAGAGAGCACAGAAAAATGAAATACCCTGCTCATGGACTGGTAGAATTAATATAATTAAAATGGAAATATTTCCCAAAGCATTGTACAGATTCAATGCAATGTCTCTAAGGATACTCATGAAATTTTCAAAGAAGTGGATAAAACACCCCTAAAATTTATTTGGAACAATAAGTGCTCATGAATATCTAAAACCATCCTTAGGAGAAAAAAGATGGGAGGTATCATATTTCCCAACTTTAAATAAATAAAGCAATAATAATCAAAATATTATGGCACTAGAATAAAGACAGACTCTTAGATCAATAGATTAGATTCAAATATTCTGAGACTAACACCAGGCATACAACCAATTAATCTTTGTTAATAGGGCAACAAATACAAGACGGAGCAAGTAAAGCCTTTTCAAGAAGTGGTTCTGGGAAAACTGGTTAATTATATACAAAAAAGTGAAATCCAACCTCACTTTAACACCATGTACAAAAGTTAAATCAAAATGGTGTAAAGACTTTGATATCAGACCTGAAACCATATGGCTCATAGAGAAAACTGGCAAAATATTCCATGACATTGAAACTAAAAGCATCTTCAAAGAGGAATTGCCACTCTCTAAGTAAATGGAAGCAGAGATAAAGAAATATGATTACATCAAACTAAGAAGCTTCTGTACTTCAAATAAAACAATAACTAAAATACAAAGGCTACTACAGAATGGAGAAACTATTCATCTAATACCCATCTGAAGAAGGGCTAATATTTAGGATATATTAGGTACTGAATAAGAAAACATTAATCCCATTAAAAAATGGGGAGAAGAAATGCACAGACCTTTTCTCAAAGAAGAAATACAGATGGTCAAAAGGCACATGAAAAAGTGTTCCACATTACTAATCATCAAGGAGAATCAAATCAAAACAACAATGAGGTATTATCTCATTCACTGCTGTTGGCAATGCTTTCTATTCCAATCTTTCTGAGAAACAATATTGATATTCCTTAAAAAACTCAAAGGAGACTGTAGAGATAATAGAGATGAGGACTAGAAGGACTAGCTGACCATATGAAGCTTACCACAAAAAGTAGTAAGCGCAGTTAGAGAAATAACTACACTAACAACTACCATGACAATGCTAGAGAGAAAAATACAATTCCTTTCTAGAACACAGGCAGGGAAGAGGGACATGGGTGGAGATAAAGTTGCACTAGTGAAGGGGTGTGTGCATTTTGGCTGAAACTAAATTACAAACATCTTTGTAACCATGGTGCTTAAATAAATAATCTTTAAAAAAAAAAACCTAGAAAATTTTTTTCTTATGTTCCAGGAATACCTCTCCTAGGTATATACCCTAGAAAACAAAAACACAATACAAAAATGCCCTCTGCACGCCCATGTTCATTGCAGCAGTATTTACATAGCCAGAATATAGAAGCAACCCAGGTGTCCGAAAACAGATGAGTGGCTAAAGAAACAGTGGTATATCTACACAATAGACTACTATGCAGCTGTTAGAAATAAATGATACCATAATTTTTTTTTCTGATATGTGGACAGACATGAAGAGTATTATGCAGAATGAAATGATTCAGAGGGAAAGGGATAAACATAGAATAATATCACTCATCACTGAGATATAAGGAAAATAAATGACAGTTATATTGAGAGACAATAGAGATAAAAATCAGAAGGACCATTCCATGGCAGGTAGCTTTCCACAAAAAGTAGTGAGTGAAATTAGAGTAGAGAAGGTCTAATATAAAAAGAACATTCATGGCACCCTTTCATTTACAGTAATACAAATCAAAATGTCACACAAGAAAATAGAGTGAGGGAGAGCAAGTGAGAGATAAAAAGAGAGAGAGAGAAGTAACCAGACAGGCATATGAACATTGAGTAAAAATTTAAAAAATGATTAGACTTAAACACCAAATCCAAAGCCAACAACAACAACAGAATCAATACAAAATCTACAACAAGCTAGACACACAGGGGATATGGAATGCATGCTGGGAACAGGGATGGAAGGAGGACAATATTGGTGGTGGGAATGCCCCTGAGTCAATGTCACTATGTACCCAAAATATTACTGTGAAAGATTCATAATTTACTTTGGTCAAAATTTGGTCAAAAATTATTGAAAAAAAAAAGAAGCAAAATGCCTGCCTTAGAGGCATTGGGGTGGCAAATTCACACTGTTGAAGGTTGTTATATATTGAGTGAGTGTAACTCAATCATGAACAACTTTATCAGTGAAAAAAATACTCTATTATGAGCAACCTTGTAACCATGGTATTTAAATAAAAAAAGAAAAGTTATTTAATCTCTTATGCCACAATTAAAACTTATATATAAATAATATTACAAAAATTATATTATATTAGTAAGGTTTTAAGTTAATTAATTAGCTTTAAACATTTTATATATAAATTAAAGCTGCTATGAAATGCTAAAATTATTATTGTTAATTTTTCATTATTTGGCTCAACACAATAAAATATTTTGTTATACAATAGCAGAAAAAGTTTACCTTTTTTTTTTTGAAATAATGGAGTCCAAAATCTTGTCTAAATCCACCTGAATTTTACTGAAGCAAATATAGTACTGGTTCAAAATTAATAACTCATGTCTTTCATATATGCCTATAAATATTTTTGATAAAATTTTATTTCAGATTTATCCTCCATTGCCTCATTTATAAATTTTATTTGGGAAGGTAATTTAATATAAGCATCAGAAGAATTTAAGAGAAAATGTTTTTCTCCTTTGTCTTCCTTTATGTCTTTCTTTCTCCCTTCATCCATATATTTATCTTTAGTTGGTTTTATTTCTGATTTTAAGGAAATCCCCAGCTGTTGCTTAGGGCTTATACCTGGCTCTATGCTCAGGGATAATTCCTGATGGTCCTCAGGGGACCAAGTTCAGTGGCAGAAATTGAAAGCATGGTCAATCCTGAACAAGATAAGTGCCATAAATCTTATACTATCTCGTTTACCCTATAGTATAGGAGATAAGGCACTTGCTTAGCACAGAGTGAAGCCTCAACATACCATATGGTCCCCTAAACCCTGCGAGGAGTAATACCTAACAGCAGAGCTAGGAGTAAGCCGAGAGCACTGCTAAACATGCTACTCACATTATCAAATTAAAAAATATCTTTTTATCCCCTATGCATTTAATATTGAGCCTTTTATAATATTTTTCTGTTATATTCAATTATGATACTTTATTTTTAAATAATGTATTTGTGTGATATATTTATATTTTCTATTAGCTGAGCTTTCCAACATTTCTTTTTTTTTTTTTTTTTTTGGTTTTTTGGGCCACACCCGTTTGATGCTCAGGGGTTACTCCTGGCTAAGCACTCAGAAATCACCCCTGGCTTGAGGGAACCATATGGGATGCCGGGGGATCGAACCGCGGTCCGTTCCTTGGCTAGCGCTTGCAAGGCAGACACCTTACCTCTAGCGCCACCTCGCCGGCCCAGCTTTCCAACATTTCTTAGGAAATTCATTAATCAAGTTTTTAAAATATCTTTTCTATAAATCTACAATTTACTCTAGACTAAGAGTTTTCTTGCAAGAAATAATTTGCATACTGTTCTCTGAAAAGCCTAGCATTTGTCTCACCTACTTTTTGTTCAAACCATTGATTGCCTATCTGGCTTATTACTAAAATCACTGATTATGTTCAACAGCCAACCTGTCTAGAAATATGTAGCTCTTTCCCAATGAGTAGCAAAGATCCTCAATTAAAATATTTTTAACTTCTGGAAGATGAGTTTCTCTGTACTTGATATATCAAAATATGCCTCAAAATAATTTAAGTACTTTATATTTTAATGTCAATTAATCTCCCTTATCTTTCATCTTTACTGAATAAATACTTAGCCTCATTATCTTTATCCTTTAGATGGAATAGTCTTCAAAGTCCCCTAAATGAGTTTTTCTAGTTACTTAATATCTCATATTTTTATATCAGACCATTCCAAACTTACTAGATAAACTTAGGTGTAATTTACATACTTAACCGCTTTTTAAATGATGCATTAAAATCAACACACATGTTTTACTTTTATATAGCTTTGAAAGAATAAGTAAATGAAAGTAATATCTCCCACACACAGAATATTTAGATATAAAAACTTTTAACTCATGCTGTCAATTTGTTCTTAAATTTATTTTAAAATCGAAAGATTAGTATATGTATTTTATATGCCCTTTAAAATCATGACAAGCTTCATAATAGATTTCAAAATGCATGAGGTAATTTTTCTGACATTTAAAGATCTATACCACTAACTTTCATAAATCTAGTTTTCAAATATACAATAGTTCAACCCTACCACAACAGCATTTAACATATATAAAAATATAAAGCAGGGGCCGGAGAGATAGCACAGCGGTAAGGTGTTTGCCTTAGACGCAGTAGGAAGGTTCGAATCCCGGCATTCCTTATGCTCCCCCCCCACCCAGCCTGCTAGGAGCGATTTCTGAGACTAGAGCCAAGAGTAACCCCTGAGTTCTTCTTGGTGTGACCCAAAAACCAAAAAAGTAAAGCACTAAAAATCTCTTTCACTTTTTAATCAGCAGAGTTCAAAAACACACATAGACATGCACAATATTTATCTTTTATTTATATTTACATAGATTAGACAAATAATGGTAAAACACTAAAGATAAATGATATTCTATCTTCAGATTATATTACTTTCATTTCGCTAATTCATAGCTAACCTAACTTACCCTGTCTTTGTTTTATCTTTATGAAAAATACTAAAAGGAATGATATCAACAATCGACATTTCTGTAGCAAATAATTCCCTGTATCAGATCTCATTGATCCAGTATCAAAACCACTATCACAGGTCAGATTCAGAGCAAGGTATTAAGTGTTCATTCATTTTCCTTTGACGTTCTAAGTCAATATTGTTTGTAAGTTCTAATCGTCAGGACAGAGGGCATCAGACCCACCTGGAAGCAGACCATCCCAGGTTTAGTGCCAAGACCAAGACCACCAACCACAGAAGATGGACTAAAATGATACTGACGGAACAGAACTTCTACAACCATTAAGACTGACTTCATCATAAGTCCCACCCCTGTAACTGTGCCGATACTGAGATCGCTAGATACAGAGGACTCACTATATCACCCAGGAAGGACCAGAAGCCTCCCAAACATCACAAATGGACCACCGGGAGAATAAAGGATCATGAACAGAGTCTATAGTTGATCCCATGACAATATACTCCAAGGGCGGAGAAACCCCATACATCTTAGGCCATGTGAATCCCTTTTTGAATGACTCCAATATTTACTGTGCCTGGGCAGGGGGAAAAATCTTGTTTATTTTTCATATATTACTTTTTATCTTCATGTACTACTATTATTATTTTATTTACCTATCTATTTTTGGTCGATTTCTTTGTTTTAGTGTGGTTATTGAAGTTATTGCCCCCACTTATCTTTTTCTCTCCTTTTTTTTTCTTTTCTTTTCTTTTCTTTTCTTTTCTTTTCTTTTCTTTTCTTTTCTTTTTTTTCAGATTTTTGGGAGGCACCAGGCAGTGCTTGGGGATTATGCCTGGCTCCGGGCTCAGAGATTGCTCCTGGCGGGCACGAGGGACCATGTGGGGCACCAAGATTCGGGCCGATGACCTCCTGCATGAAAGGCAGACGCCTTGCCTCCATGTTATCTCTCTGGCCCCTTTTTTTCCCTCTTCATGTGCTATGCCATGGTGCCTATCTCAAGACCACGGCGTTTTTTTGGTTGTTTATTTGTTGGTTTTGTTCTGTTTTGGTGGTGCTTAGCGTTTTCGTTGGAACTCTTAATAGATATTTGACACTTCATTTCGTAGGGATGGAGTGTTTCACCTTCTTTTTCTCCTTCGTCTCTCAAACCGATGACGAGAGCCTCTAGAAGAATTTTGCTTATTTCCGGCGTATTAGACTTTTACCCCAGTTTATCACTTTTCTCCTCTTCAAACAAAACCATATAACTTGAAGTACCTACTCCTGCCTCCCAACTAGAGGGGGAAATAAAGGAGGCATCAGGACCAAACAGGTGTAAAACTACGAAGTAATAGGATAGGTACAGAGGGGATCACATATTCTAGCAGCCCTGGGGGTGAGGGAAGAGGATATGGGTGGTAGGACAAAAATGGAGGAGTAGGGAAGACAAACCAGGGATGGGAATCCCCTTTGATTTTATGTAAATATGTACCTAAAATATTATTGTCAACAATATGTAAGCCACTATGATCAAAATAAAAATTATGTTAAAAAAAAAAAAAGCTTCTCTATGGACCAGAGAGAATGCTTTCTAATCCACAGGCCACAGCCAACTCTAGTTCAGTCCTGTCACGTAAGAAATGATTCCATAGAACAGAATCCTGAGAACAGTTGAGTATGGTCAAAGACAAAACAAATAAAGCTCGCCTGTGCCAAGTTATTAACAAAGAAGATGAATTCAAATAGTTCGGGTTATACAGCCCTTGCCATAGACTTCATCTTTGTAATGGCATTTTGTTGTTATTCAATTCTCCAACAATTTTGTGTCTATTACTATAAAACTTCAGTAATGATTTGCCACTATCATTTCTAGTACAGCTTGTAACTTATTCAGAGGCATGTTATTTCTAGTCCTGTTTATATAAACCTGCTCAAATCTCAATTGACACTCTTGTGCCTATAATTCTGAGATGACACTATGGTCAGTAGAAGCCACAGGTTCTGTTTTCCCATTTGCTTATCCCTAAACACACAATTAGGTATTATAAGAGCAATTATCTGTTACTTCATTGGCAGAGTTGCTTCCTAGATCATTACAAGTTAATTTTTATTTACTTTTCACAAGGTTCTATGAGTGGCTACTAGGTGCCTTGTCCTGCATTTAAGAAAACTGGATTAGATAACATCTTGGATCATGGTGATATTGGATCTGTGGCAGAACCACGTTCTTCACACACATCTAAGTTGAATTTGGACTGTGGATGAACCCTTAAACACTTGCTACAAAATTTATTTTTAGAGACCAGGCTAAGTTTATACACTTATGTATTAATAATAAAAACATTTTTATTCATAAGAAAATTTATTATTGAAAACCAAATTTATTTGTGTAAATGCACTACACCCCAAATTTCAGAGTCATATGTGAGATTCATGTTTGGATCTTCTGTGAATATAAACTGTTCCATCAGGAATTTTGAATCCACTCCAACTTTTCTGAAATTATTATTCTGAAAGCAATTCATTGTAGGCATCTATCTAATTCTATATTACTTCAGTGCATTGATATGCTCATTAGTTAACTACATGGTTTTCAGAAAAAGAATGGTCAGCCTAATCATTTGTAGATGACTGAGAAACGTTTTGGATGAAGTAGGTCTTCAAATGATATTTTATGTCAGAATCTGATAAGTTAAAGCAGGACTTTCTGTCCTGGATGGTTTCTGTCTTGATCTAGGTTTTCTAAATAGGATCCAACCATATAAAACTATAACCTTGAATAAATTAGTAAAAATGAATTAATGAATGAAAATAATTCTTTAATATTAGAGGTTTGAGTGATTACTTAGAGAGTTGATAAGTTTCCATAAAAAATAAATATACAATTTGAACATTACTCTTGAATATATTAATTAACTTATAGTATAGTTAATTTTGCTACAAGTCAAAAGTCAAGAACCTGCTGAAGACATTAAATAAAATTTATAGTATATAATGCAGGCACACATCATATTCCTCTGGATGTGGCAAGAGTCTCCTTTCTGAAATCTTATATCTGTACTTCCTCTTCCCCAAAATTAATCTCCATAACATAGTTTTTCAAAGTGCATGTAGGATCTGTTTCTTAAATATGACCCCTCTTAAAATAACTTTTCTTTCTCCTATATCCTTACTCATTTAATATTATTCCTGAATCAGATTTCAACAGCTCTTATAATTTCTTTTTGAGGAACTAATTTTAGTTTCCAGACTGGGCTAGATGTAATGTGGTTTCTTTGCATTAATAAATTTTAATTATTCAATATGTAATATTTTTTGTGTTACCATGATCTTTTTTATGATCACTGAAATCCATGCATGTAATTATTTACTTTTATTTTTCATCATCCCCCTTGTTCCAATGCACTGCATGGCATAGAATAGGGGCACTTAAGTACTGTTGAATGATGTTCTGTGATTTGTTGAAGTAAATGGGCATATCAATTTACATTCATACTAAATGCAGTTAAGTTTCTCCCCAGGGAACAACAAATACACAACTTTATCAAAATAAGTCAGTATCATCTTTACAAAGGATGATCTTTTTGAAATACCTTAAGAATCATAGTCCATATGTAATCATAGACAATTACATGAGATAAATAATTTTATAAGTGCATTTTATTGATATTATTTTCTCAAACTAACTAACTAGTTCTACGAACTAATTAGTTCTATTATGCTTAGAAAAACTAATTCTCACTGGGTATAAAGTAAGTTAATATATTACTTCTACCAAGGACTTACTTATAAGGGATTGGTTAACATTCTTGCAAGCATGTTGCTCAAATAGCATATGGAGAAATAGTCCTAGCTCTTTCACTACTTAATCTCCAAGTAAAAATAAATCACAAATGACAATCTAGTCTCAAATCATGGCTCTAGTAACTTTACAACTGTCAAGACTCACGTTCTAGTGACTCTTTTGTTTCTTTCCCTTTTTGCCTTTAATATAATGATAATCAGAACAAATTGATTTTGTTCTTTAGATTGCTAAAATCCTCCTAACACTTTCTTCAACACCGATGTTGAATAAATCATTGTAATGTTCCCCTGAAGTGAATTGAAAATTAATTTACACAACCAAGATGATCCTCCTAATAACAGGGTACATGGAATGGGGAAATTGGAAATCATTACCCAGCAAACATTATCTGCATTATTTTTGTAGCTGCTTTAGATTGCATTGTAATAGAAAATTAGAAGGCTGGCTGTGAAGAAGTTTAAGAGGGTCCCCTGAAGAGCGTCTGCTTTAAAATTGATTCTTTAAGAAAGCATTAAAAAGCTATTGGAATTGATTGCCTGCTAATATAAAGGAAAAACTCTTCACTACCATTTGAGCTAAAAAAGAGCATCTTCATTCATGCATGTTATTAAAACTACTGGCCTGAAAGCCCCTGTAGAAAGATAAAGGATATGGATGGGATATTAAAACAGCAATCTTTACCTTATCTGGGATTTAAACTTAATATGTTGCTTTTATTAATTTAGCAAGAACCATTAGTTAGGATGTCAAAGAGTAGATTTACAATTAAAATGCTATAGAATGGTGGTATCTTTAAAAAACAATGGGCCAGGAATTCTTCATTAATCTTCCAAGCATGAGGCAAGCCCCAACAAAGAATAAATCCTGGATTTACAGTTTTCTTTATTGCTAAGTTTTCTGTGCAGCAGTAATAAAAGTCAGAGCTGATAATATCCCTGATTAGTTCTTGAAGCTTACTCTGAAATAGGGCAACAACCAATCAGATCTCAGCAGTTGGTCATAGAGCAAATGACATTCGCTATTGCAAAAATATATATATTTTGAGCTAAGAAAGAATTCCATGTGTTTTATGCAATGAGATATTCTTTGAGATATGATATTATAGGCAGATATAGAATCACATAAGCAAACTCAGTAGGGTATCTTAATTTTAAAATATTTTCTTTTTATAGTATTTTTTAATTTTTACCACATCCAGTGGGAAATTGCTTTGTCTCTATTTATACATGATAAATAGGACTACTTAACAGCAAGAAATAACAAATAAAAATGTTTTTTAAATATAATCAACTAAATTTTTATTTTAAAACGTACCTCAGAATTTAAACTTCACTCACATCCCAATCACTCCCTATTTTAAGTGATTGTAAATAATTATACACAGAAGAAATATCTGAGCAGAGAAACAAAGATGGAAAATTATCACCTAGGAAATTTAATGAGAAACAAACCCCACAAACACACCAAACTTCTACAAAACTCCTGAAGATATCTTTCTCATTGTCAATTGTTTAAATATATTTATAAGATATTAATAAATAAATATATTTATAAGATAATAATTAATAAGATACATAGAGTGGCAAGATGGATTAGCAAATGGATTTCAACTTGTTGGCTACAAGGAAAACATTTGAATAGTTAGAGAAAATAAAACCTTCAAGTCAAATAATTGGAAGACAATTATTCAAGCAAACTACTCCTTCAAAATGGCCAATGGGGCATACTAATATTAGACTTCTGGCTTAAAATTATTATGATACAGGAAAGATAATTTATTAATTATCAAGTGGCATGTATGTGAGTAATAAATCATATTCTTAAGCATATATGCACCTATGAGACCATTAAAATACTTAGAACAACTTTTAATAGATTTTTTATATTTTTATTGTGGTCAAAGTGAATTACAATTGTTTCACAGAAATATTGAAGACACATAATGACAATAAATGAGGGGAATAACCACCCACCCAGTGTTTTCCTCCCTCCACCCCTGTTCCCAGCATGCATCCCATATCTCCCTCCTTACCCCCATAGTGCTAGTATATAGTTTTTAAGGAGGCACTTAGTACTATATCTTTTTGGTAAATTAAAGAAACAGAGATACTTTCCCAAAGATTTTTTTTATGAAATAAACATTACCTTAATAGCAATAGATATATCCTAATAGACAGAAACCACAAAAATAGATAATTACTGACTGAAATCCCTGATAAACATAGGTACAAAAATTCTCAGAAAATCACTAGAAAATAGAATCCAACAGCTCATCAAAAAATACATAATGACCAACTCATTTTTATTCTAGGAATGCAAAGATGGTTTAATAAACATAGTCAATCTAAAATGCCATAACAATACAAAATAAAAAAAGAACACATGATTATATCAAAAAACTATGTAAAATATCCAGCACTCATTCGAGACAAAAATTTTTTCATTAGAAAGGGAATTTAAGGGCCCAGAGAGATAACACAGTGGTGTTTGCCTTGCAAGCAGCCGATCCAGGACCAAAGGTGTTTGGTTCGAATCCCGGTGTCCCATATGGTCCCCTATGCCTGCCAGGAGCTATTTCTGAGCAGACAGCCAGGAGTAACCCCTGAGCATCACCGGGTGTGACCCAAAAACCAAAATCCCCCCCCAAAAAAAAAAGAAAGGGAATTTAAGGCGCTTTCTTCAAAATAGTGAAATCTATTTACCATAAGTCTATTGCAGGTATTATAGTCAATGTCTAGAATCTAAAATCTTCCCTCTAAGATTAGGAACAAGACAAGAGTACCCACTCTCACCATTTCTATTCAACATAGTTCTGAAAGTACTTGCCAGAGCAATTATACAAAAAAAAAATAAAATAAAAAGATAAAAGGGCATCTTAGATAGAAATCAAGCTCCACTATTGTGGATAGCATACTACATTTAGAAAAAAAACTAAAGACCCCACATAAAAACTCCTAGAAACAATAAAATTGTATCATAGAGTGACAGGCTACAAAATTAACATAATAAATACATTACTTTTCTATATATAATTAAGAAATAGAAAAGAAACAGAAAAATTAAAAACAATGATCCTATTCACAATTGTGCCTTAAAAAATGAAATACCATTGATCTAAGGGTCTGTCATTTAAATACCATGCTGTTTTAATAACTATTGCTTTATAATACAATATAAAGTTGGGAAAAGTAATGCTCCCTAGACATACAACCAATTAATCTTTGATAAAGGAGCATGAAATACAAAACGGAGCGAGCAAGGAAAGCCTCTTCAAGAAGTGGTGTTGGGACAACTGATCAGCCACATGCTAAAAAGAAAACTCAGGCCTACATCTAACATCATACATACGTCAAATCAAAATGGATTAAAGACTTTGATATAAGACCCAGACCATAAGGTATATAGAAGAACATGAGATAAAATACTCCATGATATTGTGATTAAAGACATCTTCAAGGAGGAAACACCACTGTCCAAACAAGTGGAAGCAGAGATAAACAGATGAGACTACATGAAACTGAGAAGCTCCTGCACCTCGAAGGAAATAGTAACTAAGAAACAAATGCCTCTCACAGAATGGAAAAATAGCCCACAGATAAGGGGCTAATATCTTAGATATACAAAATAAGGACACGGATGAGGGCTAATAGCTAAGATATACAAGGTAAGGACAGAACTTCACAAGAAAACATCTAACCCATATTAAAATGAGGAGAATAAATACAAGAAGAAATAAAGTTGGCCAAAAGACACATGAAAAAATGTTGCACATCACTAATCATCAGAGAGATGTAAATCAAAATAACACACCACAGATATTGACACACATCACAAACAAGAACAATCAGTGCTGGAAAGGATGTGGGGAGAAAGGTACTCTCATTTACTGATGGTAGGAATGTTATCTAATCCAGCCTTTATGGGAAACAATATGGAAATTTTTCAAAAAACTGGACATTGGGCTCCCATATGATCCAGCTATAGCAGTTCCTAGGGAGATACCGTAGGAACACAAAAACACAATACAAAAATGCCCTCTCCATGCCTATATTCATTGCAGCTCTATACAATAGCCAGAATCTAGAAATAACCCAGATGCCCAACAACAGATAAGTGGCTAAAAAAAAAAAACTGTGCTACATATACACAATGGAATATTATGCAGCTGTCAGGAAAATATGAAGTTATGAAAGTTTTCTGTTTATGGATAGATCTGGAAACTATTATGATGAGTGAAATGAGTCAGAGGGAGAGAGTCACAGAATTGTCTCACTCATCTTTGCTATTGAAGAAAAATAATAGACAGTATGGTAATAATATTCAGACACAATAGAAATGAGGTTTTCAAAGCCAACCCATTATATGAAACTAACTACAAAGATTGGTGAATGCAGCTAGAGAAATAACTACAAAAACAACTATAATGACAATGGTAGTGAGTGCAAAAAATCGAATGCCTGTCTCCAATACAGGCAGGAGGTGGGGGAGGAAAGGAGATGAGAGCTTTGTACAGGTGAAGGGGGTTTTACTTTTTTAATGACTGAAACCCAATATGAAATGGAGCAAAAAAAGTAGTGTTGAGAAAAATAGTGTGGGGAAATGGCTCAACCACATGTAAACCAAAAAAATTTTAATTTAGATCTTCACACCATACACAAAAGTCAAATCAAAATGGCTTAAAAACTTCAATATCAAACCTAAATCCATAAGCTTCATAGAGAAAAAAAAAGCATAGGACTATATATACACGACAAAATATTTTATATATATATGAATATAAATACATATATATGTATATAATTGGGCCACACCTGGTGATGCTCAGGGGTTACTCCTGGCGATGCTCTCAGAATTCGCTCCTGGTTTAGGGGTCCATAAGGGACTCCAGGGATCGAACTGAGGTCCATCCTGGGTAAACTGCGTGAAAGGCAAGAGCCTTACTGCTGCACTACCACTCTGGCCCCTCAATATATTTTTTAAAAAATAGGATTGCATTAAATTAAGACACTTATGCACCTTAAAGTTAACAAAGATCAAAGTAAAAAGACAGCTTACATACAAGGAGAAATTATTTGATCAACCAACAGATAATTGGTTAATATCCCAGGTATATAAAACACTGGCAGAACATTATAAGAAAAATAAATCCAACCCAAACAAAAATAGGAAGAAGAGACAGAGATGTGCACAAACTTCCTCAAAGAAGAAATCTGAATGACCAAATAAAAAAAGTTCTCTATATCACCAATTAGCAAGAAAATGCAAATCAAAACAACAATAAGACACTATCTTACATCAAATAGATTAATATTTATCAAAAAGAACGAACAAAAGGAAATAGTATTAGCATTGATGTGGGTAAAAAAAAAATGCCCTTATTCACTACTGGTGGGAATGTCAACTGGTCCACCCTTTTTTTTTGAAAATAGTATGGACATTCCTCAAAAAACTAGAAATTGAGCTATGTGACCTAGTAATATTGCTCTCGTGAATATATACTAGGGGCCCAAAAACATAATAAAGAAAAGCCCTTTGCAAGCCTATGTTCACTGCATCACTAATTACAACAGACAAAATCTAAAAAAAAGACCAAAGTGCCATATAGCAGATAAGTTGGTAATGAAAGCATGGTACATTTATACAATGCAATACTATGCAGCCATTAGAAAAAAAATGTAGTCATGTAGTCATTATATTTTCTGATACATGGATGTACACAGAGACTATCATGCAGAGTGAAATAAAGAAGAGGGAGAGGGTCAAAATAAAATATTACTCATTTGTGAGATATAAAGTAACAGGTTAGTATAATAATGCCCCAAAAAACTAGAAATGAAGGCCAAGAGGACTGGTAATAGAAAGCTTGTCTCAATGGGGAAGAGTGTTTATTTAGGTCAGAGAAGGGATCATTATGAATTTGATAGTAGGAAGGAGTCACTCTGGACAAGAACTAGGTGCTGATAGGAGGTAAAGTGATATTCATGATAGCATTTCAATAATAATATTGCAAACCAAAGTTCCTAAAAGAAAAAAAATAAGTGTCTTCCTTAGAGACTGGCGGGGAAGGGGGGTCAAGAAGAAAATTGTAAACATTGGTACTTGGAAATGATCACTGGAGAAGGGATGAGTATTCAAAATTGCATGACTAAAAATTATGAGCAACTGCATATCTCACATTGATTTAATAAAATTTTAAAATTAATTCAAAATAAAACATTGATGACCAAAATGATAAGAATATTCCATAAGTGCCCCACAATATAGATGATCATAGTATGTTAAGATAATTTTTTCATTCTGTTGTAGCATTCTGAAAGAAAAAGAGGTTTACATAACAAATGCATTTTAAATATTTACCATGTCTCCATATTCTGTTAATACAAGGCAAAAAATAAGAATAAAACTTCATATTTTGAAAAAAATAAAAGAAACTTTTTCAGCAAAGACAATCCCTAGCTGTACATGTGTTTTCTTGGTTTCTTTCATGTTTTGATTTTAAGACTACTCTAGGTTCTTTATTTAATTATCACTAGCACTTAAAATCAACAATTTTAAAACTAGAAAGATAGTTTTAAAACTAGAATTTTAAAATTTTAAAACAGTTTTAAAACTAGAAAAATTAATATGATAACTTCAATAAAAAACTTTACAATTCAACATTGACTCTAATATTAAACTTGAACAATATATTATAAACACATTATTTTCTATGATTTATCATCCTTAACTTTAAAAAAGCAGGTGAAATAACACTGAAAAAATAAAAACTCATTCCTTTTATTATTTTCAACGAAACAGTGGAAAAATCAGTTATATTGTTTATCTCTAGGGAAAAGTACTATACACATACCACAAACACACAAAAATCATAAAATATCAACTATTTCTTTTTATGTAGGTGAATTCCAAGTAGTGACATAAGAATGAGAAATGTTTCTAAGTTCAAGGTTTTCCGTTGTTGTTTTTTTTAATAATTTTTATTTTGACCAAAGTGGATTACAAATCTTTCACAGTAATATTTTAGGTATATAGTGACATTGAATCAGGAGCATTCCCACCACCAATGTTGTCCTCCCTCCACTCCTGTTCCCAGCATGCATCTATTATTCCCCCCCTTCTTTGCTCCCTGGGCTGTCAGATAAGTGGTCCCCTCTGTGTCTAGCTTGTTGGACATTGGGTATGAATTCTGTTATTATTGGCTGTAGATTTGGTGTTTAAGTCTGACCATTTTTTTATTTCTATTCAATGTACATATGACTGTTTGGTCTTGGTATCCTCCATTATTTCCTCCTCAATTTGTGAGGCCAAACAAGTTATGTGGTTCTGTTTGAAGGAAAGAAAGAAAGGGGGGCAAAATTCAAACAAGCAAAACAATGGGATGAGTCTTTCTAGAGGCTATAAATATTGATTTAAGAGAAGGAAGAAAAACATAACAACAATACCAAAAAATAATCAAACAAAAAACCCAAAATGTACCACAGCAGTAAAGACAACAACCAAATAATAACTACGGTCCCAAAATAAAAGGAAAACAGAGTTCAAAAAAAAAAACTCCAAACAACAATAACAACTAAAAAATTAATTTGTGTTTCTTTTTGTTTGCATAGGCAGAGTAAATATTGGGGAGATTAGAAAGGGAATTCCTTTGGCCTAAGCAATACACGGTTTCTCCACCCTTGAAGTATACTGACATGGGAAAAACTCCCACTGTCTTTTTAAAGGAAGCCCTTCTCTCATATATTTTTATTTAATTAGCATGTTAATGAAAACCCTACAGGAAAAAAGTCTTGCCTGGGATTAAAGGTTAGGTCAAAGCCAGGGCACAGAGATGATGTAGCCTGACACTCTCATCCCCAAATGCATCATCAATATAAGATAGTTCCATTTCTTTTTGCAAAGGCACATTCAAAAAGGGGAAATTTTACATATAGAAACAAGCTCTTATTTACTAGGGATAAAAACTCACACATTTTACTATACAGGGGCACCTCCTACCTTGTACACATGTCATGTGGTCCCAATTTAGACTCCAGGCGATTAGATAATGACTGTCCAACCTCTAACCCTAGATCTAAAATATAGAACTGACACAGTTCTCCACAACAGCTCCAGGAACCAAACTCCATTTGGAACATTCTTAATTCTGCTTTGACATCAATATGCACCAGTTTTGGTATGACAACCTGACAATGAAAAATTGGCAACAACTTGGTCTAAGAGCAGGTTATCTTATCTCAACACCTAATGATAAGATGACATCAGAAGACACATCATCTTCTGATCTGTGCAAAAGCTAAGATCGCTAACTATAGAAGACTAACTGTGACCACCATGTGTGGGCAGAACGTATCCTGGGACCAACAAAAATGACCCTTATCTAGGCTTTTGCCTATGATCTGTACAATAACCAAGATCTCTAATTCCAAAGATTTGACTGAGACTACTGCAAATGAGCGGAACTTCTGGAAACATAATCAAAAACTCTATCCTAGGCTTCCTCCTAGGATCAGAGCAAAAACCAAGACCACCAACAACAAAAAACTGATTAAAACAACAGTGATGGAACAGACCTTGTGGAACTGTAAAGAAAGACTCCATTCTAGGCTCCCTATGACATGTGAAAATACTAAGATCACTAGCTACAGAGGACTGATTTTATCATCCTCGACAAAGCAGAAAACTTCCAGACATCACAAAAGGACCTAGGGGAGAGTAAAAGAGCATGTACGAAGCCTGTAGTTATACTCATGACAGTATACTTCAAGAGCGAAGAAACCCTGTATCTCTTAGGCCAGGGGAACTCCCTTTCTAATCTCCCCAAATTTTACTGTGCCTATGCAAAAAAAAATAGCACAAATTAAAAAAAATTTTTTTTTTGTAATTGTTGTTGCTTTTTTCCCCCCTTTTCTTTGTCTTTTTTTTCCTTGTGCTTTGATTCATCCTTATTTTGGGACCATGGATAGTGCTTGGCTGTTGTCTTTATTGCTGTGGTGCTTCTCAGTTGTTTTTGTTTGTTTGTTTGTTTGTTTGTTTGGTAGTTGGTTGGTTTTTGTTTTGTTTTTGTTTTTTCTTTATTTTTGGGCTTGACTTTATTTTTTGTATTATTTTTATGTTTTCTTTTCTTTCCTGCTTTCTTTTCTTAAACTGATTTTTATAGTGTCTAGAAGGACTCCTCCCTTTCTTAACTTGCTTGAATTTTGTCCAACCTTTTTTTTCCTTATTTTTTTCTTACCTTCAAACAGAACCACATAACTTGAACCATCTTATTCTATCTTACAAATTGAGGGAAAATAATGGAGGGCACCAAGACCAAACAAGCATATGAACATAGAGTAGAAATAAAAAATGATCAAATTTAAACACCAAATCCAAAGCCAACTACAACAGAATCGATACCCAATCTACAACAAGCTAGACACAGAAGGGACCACTTATACTAGCAGCCTGGGGGGCAAAGGAGGGGTGATATGGGAAGCATGCTGAGAACAGGGGTGGATGGAGGACAAAATTGGTGGTGGGAATGCCCCTGATTCAATGTCACTATGTACCTAAAATACTACTGTGAATGATTTGTAATCCACTTTGGTCAAAATAAAAATTATTAAAATTAAAAGAAAAGAATTAGTTATGTTGAGGCAAGGACTAAAGTATGAAAGTATAAATGATATTTCTTATTCGATTTATTTTAAAAATTTGTAATTCTTGTTTGAGATGTTTAAAAATATTTAAATACTTTCAAAATAAAATATAAATTTGTCCCTCCCCCACTCCCTAGAATAGGATTCCCATCCAAACTGCAGTTCAGCATCAGTTGTCATCCATTACAATGTTGTGACAACTGTTAAGAAAATTAATAGAATAACATCTTGAACCTTAGGCTTATATATAGGTAAGCTATAAAGGGAGCATTCAATGAGAAGTAATTTGCAAACATCCATTTCTAACAACCAAAGGGAAGAAACGGTTCAACAAGTCTTTCTTTAAAACATTATGGAAACACTGTTTTCCTCCACATGCATTAGCTAGACTTCTACAAATTATATCCATGTTATACTCTTGCTGACTACCTTGCATAGCTGTAGTACAGCTATATCTACAAAGAGTCATAAATCTCTATTTTTCTTTTCCAGAAGCCAGTTCTTCAGGAAGAATCATGCGATTTAAAAAGAATATTTTCTTCTGGTTCTATATACATTTTTTCCTGTTTGTGTTCTTGTGACCTGGATCTGCTTTCTCTCTTCACTCTAGGCTATATACCCTATTTACTAACCTGCGTGACTGTGGTTGATATTAGATATTAGATTATGTATTGTAATGTCCCCAGACCCAGGAGCATAATTTACCTGGTGACCCAGATGCTACATTCTGAATCAACACTGAGTTGGCTTTACCAGGCTTCCTATTGGCTAGCTTTACACAGCAATTGTTCAGCAGGTGAAGCAGACATTTACTTGAAAGACTTAAGTTCTTCTAACCTAGGGGCCGTAGAAGAATAAAATTTTGAATATGGTACTATGCATAAGCATCACCACTTTTTCTTTACACCAAAATGCACTCTAAGAAACCTAGCTATCCCAGCATCCTCCTAGCTTTTCTCAAAACTTACTTCCATTTTTTAACTTAACCAAATTTATTCTATGGTGTATTTCTTGTACATTTGCTGAGTGACATTCTGGTTGTGTAAAAAAGAATGCAATTAAAAGGCCTGGTCTGTTATGGAATTTTAATCAGTAGTGTAACAAAATGAATCGGTGCACAGAATCAAAAGCTAGAATTCAGCTTCAAGCACCCTAATGAAGATGTCTATATTCTGATCCAAGATGGAGAAGACACATAAGGTTACTTGAGGGAGAAAAATGTTAAAATGTGAAAAAGTTAATCCCCCAAAGATAAGAAAACAAAAAGTGCATCCAGGGCAAATTTTTCTTTCCTTTCAGAGACATCCTTTTCTACCAATTGTCTAGTTGGTTCAATAGCTATACACTATACACTGAGCTGTTTACCAAGATGTAGACACTAATAAAAAGAGAGACAGAGAGTGAGTGAGAGAGAAAGAATATAATATAATACAATAATATAATATAATTGTGAGGAAAGATTACTTTAATATTGAACTAGAGGTCAGATGGATAGCACAGCAGGTAGGGCATTTTTCTTGCCCATGGTCTACTCAGGCTCATTCCCGGGCATCCTAGCATCCCTACCCTGCCAGGAGTGTTTTCTTAGTGCAGAGCCAGGAGTAAGCTCTGAGTGCTGCTACTGGGTATAGCTCATAAACCAAAAATAAATAAATAAATAAATATAAATAAAATTGGATTTAGAAAATTTTCTCAAAAAGTCAGTTTGCCAATTTAAAACAAAACCATTCCATTGAAATCCAGACCAAAAAAATTAGAGAGCCAAAATTTGAACATAATTTGAAAACAAAGAACATAATTTGACAATTTCCTAGCTTAGAGTAATTCATAGTAGTTATTTTGTATAAAAGGTAAAGTAGAAAAATACCAATGCCACATAAATATTTTATTCAAAACAAAAATAATTCATTATACCTTAGTCAGAAATTTTTATAAATGCAATTTAACATTGGAAGTTAATTGAATAGGAGATAATCCAAGAGATCCTGCATCTTCTTTTAAGTCAAAAAAATATGCTAGTATAGTTTAGGAATAGTAACAAGAAGGCAATATTTTTATCTTTTAGGCATAAATTCCACTAGACTCTACATCTTGCAACTAAGTGGCCCTTTATGGTCAGAGAGTAGGTTCTAATTTCCTTTTGAGAAAAGTTCAGTGAAACATATGATAATTGGACTGATGATGGCCTAACATTGGTCCTATTTTTCATGGAGCGCTTTATGCTTTATGCTTCATTATTAATTTGTATAGCACAGTCTTTTATTTTTTTTGTTCTGGCACTAGATGAAAATCATGATAATAGTGCCTTATTTTTTATTCATATCTTTATTTAAACACCTTGATTACAAATATGATTGTAGTTGTATGATTTCAGTCTTGTAAAGAACACCCCCCTTCACCTGTGAAACATTCCCACTACCAATGTCCCAAATCTCCCTCCTCCCCCTGCCTGTACTCTAGACAGGCTTTTCACCTCTCTCATTCATTCACATTGTTATGATAGTTATCAGTGTAGTTATTTCTCTAACTGCACTCACAACCCTTTGTGGTGAACTTCATGTCATGAGCTGGACCTTCTTGCTCTCCTCTCTTTGTCTCTGAAAATTATTGCAAGAATGTCTTTTATTTTTCTTAAAACCCAGAGATGAGTGAGAATATTCTGTGTCTATCTATCTACCTCTGAATTATTTCAGTAAGCATAAAAGATTTCATGTACATCATGTATAGGAAATTTCATAGCTTCATCTCTCTTGATGGCTGTGTAATATTCTATTGTGTATATGTACCACAGTTTCTTTAGCTATTCATCTGCTGAAGGGCATCTTGTTTGTTTCCAGAGTCTGGCTATTCAATAAATATAGGTGTGTGGAAGGGATTTTGTATTGTATTTTTGTGTTCCTAGGGTATATCCGTAGGAGTGGTATAGCTGGATCATATGGGAGCTCAAGTTCCATGTTTTGGAGGAGTCCCCATATCGCTTTCCATAAAGGTGGAACTAGATGGTATTCCCATCAGAAGTAAATAAGAGTTCCTTTCTCTCACATCCCTGCTTGTTCTCATTCTTTGTGATGTGCGCCAATCTCTTCGGATTGAGATGGCACCTCATAGTTGTTTTGATTTGCATCTTCCTGATGATTAGTGAGGTTAAGCATTTTTCATGTGCCTTTTGGCAATTTGTATTTCTTCTTTATCAAAGTGTCTGTTCATTTCTTTTCTCCATTTTTTGATGGGGTTAGATGTCTTTTTCTTGTAAAGTTCTGTCAGTACTTTGTATATTTTGAATATTAGCCCCTTATCTGATGGGTATTGGGTGAATAGTTTCTCTCACTCAGTGGGTGGCTCTTATATCCTGGGAACTGTTTTCTTTGAGGTGCAGAAGCTTCTCAACTTAATATATTCCCACCTGTTTATCTCTGCTACTTATTTGGAGAGTGCAGTTTCCTCCTTGAAGATGCCTTTAGTCTCAATGTCATGGAGTGTTTTACCTACATGTTGTTCTATATACCTTATGGTTTCAGGTCTGATATCAAGGTCGTGTGTGTGTGTGTGTGTGTGTGTGTGTGTTTGTGTGTGTGTGTGTTTGTCACACCTGGCAGCACTCAGGGGTTACTTCTGGCCCTATGCTCAGAAAGCGCTCCTGGCTGGCTTGGGGGACCATATGGGATGCTGGAATTCAAACCACCGTCGTCCTGCATGCAAGGAAAACATCCTGCCTCCATACCATGTCTCCGGCCTTAATACCAAGGTGTTTAATCCATTTGGATTTTACAGTCTTCCCAGAATTTTATAGAAATAATTTATTTCTCTTTTGTAATTATGATGATGTAGCTATACATGAAACACTTTGTTCAATATACTCGTCTTATATACATATACCATATGTACCTTATATACATATATATGCATGGCAGCATAAAGTTGGTGCTTCATGTTAAAACTGGATTTCATAGAGATAACATGATTTGACAAAAAGTACAAAATTCAGTTTTCTTTAGTATAATTTTTCTCTTTGCCAGAAAAAGTATTTGCTTTTCATAAATAATAGATTTTTTCACTGAAAAGACACTATTTTTCTTTGAATTTATCTGCAAAGTTGTGTAAGCTTCCAAGCTAGATATCAAGATGAATAAAAAAATTAGTCTAAAGGTAACCTTGCTAGCCTTGAAGGTTTAGAAGCTACTAAAATGACTCTGAGAGATAAATGATACCTCATCTCTAAAGATAGTATTTTGAGTCATATATATTTGGGATACTAGTGGTTATCTGTACAGAACCACAAAAATGGCTTTCTGTAGAATAAAGATTGAATATTGAAGAAAACAGAGTTGATAGATGAAAGAAAATGTGTTGATAGCACCTTATGAATCTAGTTGTAACTAAAGCTTATCTTAACCCTTGAACTTGATTGTAATGAAAGTCAAAAGTCAAGAACTCTTTCATTTCAGGTAAAATTTGAGTGTTATTACAACAATAGGAAAATCCTGTTAATTCAAAAGAAGAGTCAAAATTTGACCCAATGCCTCTGAACATATAACTATATTAATGACAGTAAGTTCTTATTAAAGATAAATTAAAATAGGAGTTATTTCACTGTTAATAGTTAAAGAGTTTAGAAAAGAGGACCTACATATCCTGTGTATAACTACATTGTGATGCATCTATTTTGTTTTAAGTATCTATATTTTTTCAAGATAGCTTGATGACAGCATATACGTACATATTCTTTAATCCTTCTGCTAAGTCTAGTTCCTAGAATTTAAATTGCTCAATAAGTATAACTTTTTTTAATGGGGGCATGAGGGGCTCTCCAAAGGAAACTAGCCGCCCTTCTCAACAAATTTTGGTCAAATAAACAGACATATCAATGCAAA
This sequence comes from Suncus etruscus, assembly GCF_024139225.1. Lineage (NCBI taxonomy): Eukaryota > Metazoa > Chordata > Mammalia > Eulipotyphla > Soricidae > Suncus > Suncus etruscus. Next base: position 84,646,450 of record NC_064851.1, on the reverse strand, counting down.
GCCCCTAGGATGCACAGATTCTTAGGCCTTGCTATGAGAGAGATTTCAAAGACAACACTAATTGTGGTTAATGATTTTCAGGGCTCTATTTCATGATGCTCATGAGAGCACATTGACCCAAGAATTAAGTCATGTCAGACAATATAATATCTGATACCTACTACTTATTTAAAAATATTTATAGTAATTTAACAGTAACAATTCTCATCTTTCAAGAAAATTTAGAATTCTCTTGCAAGTCCTAATCACTCTATCTCTTCAGGTCTTTGCTTAAAAGGTATGACTTTTACTAGAGGTTGTCCAGCTTGCTCAATACACCTTCCAAACTTACCTTTTTCCCTTTTGTACTTTGGTGTTCTTAACTATATCTATTGCATACTGAAATATTTATAGTTTATTCCCTGCCACATTCACCAGAAGCTAAAGTTCTTCAGAAGAGTTGCTGGCATATAAAGGCCCTCAAAATGATTGAATGGATACTTATATTGTAAATAGTGTAATTGAAGGTGCTTTCAATTTCACATCTTTGTACCTTTCGATTATTTTTTATTTTGATTCAATATTTTATGACTTAAAACATAAAAGTTAAATGCAATGTTTTAATACTGTAAGGTAATAAACATGCATTTTTATTTTATGAAATATATTATTAGAAAAGATACTTTGCCATTATGTGAATACTGACTTAAAATATTTTTTGCTAAACTCATACTGGTAATCATACAGAGAGACACATATTGCTTTAAGAGGGAGGATATGCTGAATCAGCCTTTTTCATTCATTGCTTAGATTAGCTTTGATAATATCTTGAATTATATAAGTCTAAGCATATATTATGATCGATCATTATTAACTGGATATGTTAATTTAAAATAATTTATCTGACATTAATATTTTATCTCACTTAATATTTTCTTTAGTCAATTATTTCATAGTCTGGGCTACACCCTGCAGTGTCAGAGAACAAATATAGTACATCAATTACATGAAGCATGTTCTCTATCCACTGTAACCATGTCCCTAGCCCTTCAATCATCAAGCAAATAGGTCTAAACACAAAATACCAATAGTAAAAGTATATTTTGAAAAAACTTTTGAAGTTATGTATTAAGTATAGAAATTTTCAGATAAAAATCTCTTTGTAGAATGAATGTAATGACAGACTAGCTATAGCTATATTGTATTTTTACTTTTTATTTTATTCATCTCAAATATACTGACTTTAAAATATAATTTTAGGGACCAGAGGGATGATACAGAACTTAAGATTTGTTAGTAGTTGATACTTATAAGATTCCAAGCACTGTATATAGTATCCCTGAGCAGATTGTAGACTAAGTCCTGAGCACTCCTGGGCATTGTCTCAAAAAATATAACAAAATTATAATAAAATAAAGTGTGAAATTAATGACAATAACCATAGTTACCTCTTTCCCAGTTTGTTTTCCTACCATTGCTTTCCTTTGTAACATTTAAGGTTATGTTTGGAACTAACATACTCAACTAACATACTTGTTACATTGCTATTATGTCACAAACCAGTACCTCTATGTAATTAAAAAAAATAGCAGTGTGTCATGTGTTGCTTACTCCTAGAGCTCTTCTCTTTACTTCTCCAATTTCCATCTATGGTTCTACATGGAATATACCTGAAAGCCTAAACTTCCAGATGTACCAACTTCTGCTTTAACAATAGAGGGAGGGGCTGGAGCTATCGTATAGGCACTTGTCTTGCATGAAGCTGACCCAGGTTTGATCCCAGGCACCCCATATGGTCCTTCATTCCACTAGGAGTGATCTCTGAGCATAGCTAAGAGTATGCTCTGAGCACTTTTGGATATGGCACCAAAACCAAACAAAAATGGAGGTAGAGCAAACTAAACGAACTATTCGAGATTATCTTTATTTCAGAGACACTACAGTTTGGAATGAAAATTAGTGGAGAGAAAACAGGAAGGTCAGTCAATCTTCCATATGAATTCCACCTGTTTTAAATATATTTAGTTATATGTATAACATATACATATATTTAAATGGCAGAGAGACATCAGCAGCACTAGTGGTTGCGGCAGCAGCACTAGTGGTTGCGGCAGCAGCACCACAGAAGAGCCCGGAGACACAGAGCAGCTCCTCCCCCGATACCCAGATATGAAATTCACAAAACCTCAAAGCACGGCAATGGGGCACCAGACACTGGAGATGATGCAAAGGATGGTCAACAGATCAAAAACTAAGCTCCTAAAGAGATTGCTAGAGAGAAACTTAGTGGTGGGGTGGCCTTAAGTAACAGCGATAATGCTGAAGGTGGCTACGGTGGTGTTCTAAGAAAGGAATATGGCAGTGAGTAGGTGGCCTGATTTGGTCCTGCAGCGGGTCTGAGAACTGTGTAATGTGGTCTGAGCCCATTTGAATGGCTAAGCTCATGGGAAGTGAACATCACCAAAGGAGAGAGCAGGCGCCTGACTAAGCAAGGCAGGAGGGCCTCTGGATTAGACCATGGGGCAGCTGCACCACTGTTATGAAATGCCAGCCATGAGAAGAGAAATGTATTGCCATTGCCATGAGACTGTCAGAATCTGGTGCCCTGACTTGGTCTGCGGCAAGATTTGAATCTATGGGAGCAGTTCAGACACATCTGTGCAACCAAATACAGCAAGCAATGTTTGAATATAAATAACTGTATTAAAAAGTAGACTGCTAGTGAAGGATATTTTTAATGTCAATCATATCCAATTCCTGATTTGGATAGTTGTAAATTCCATCTCTCACCACCATATCTTGAACAAGCTCAAGTGACTAACAAACTGTGCTACAAAAGATTCACAAAAGGCTTTTGCTCAACCTTGGCGATCATGGTTGCCAATATCTTTCTTTGATCCCAACAAGACACTGACTCACACCTTTTAACCTTGTCATATCCTCCCAATTCTCAAACTTATCTACTGAGTCAATTTTCATCTTTTTTGCTGTCATTTAAAACTCTGTAGGACATTATTTTTAAGAAATCATTATATCAAGCACGTATTATTCTTTTATTTTTTTTCTTCCTAGGTCTATCTTTATAATTCAAAGTTTATTACCTGAAGTGTTCTTCTGTACCCAACATTATTATATGGAGAAATACTCATTGTCAAAAACATAATCCTTTGGAACTTCTAGTGACTTTAAAGTTGAAAATCTTAGCCGTAAATTTTTAAAAGACAATACAAGTCACTGCTTATTTAATTACTAAATATTTTGTTTCAAAAATTAAATTTGTAGCTCATTACTCCCTGAGGTACAGTCATTAACATTTTTAAAAGCTTTCTAGTGTACCCTTAAAATATAGTCAATAATGAGATTCATTTCGCTAAAATTTCTCCATCTTGATTGGCCAAAAGCTTCCAGTTATGACCTAGGAAATCAAGAAGATAAAGTTCCAAATATTAGCCCATTGCACCTCAACTTTTTGTATAAACAAGTTTTATCTGTGTTCTGTCAAACTCAATTTGTGAAAAATCAAATTCTTCAGATACTATGCAGAGAACTAGAACTGCATTTCAACAGGAGGCCATGATTTCATTGCATTTATCAAGTTTGAAGAAACTGCCAGTCCTGTGGTGACAATGCTTGACATAATGATAATGTAGCCTAAAGTCAACAAAATAACAAATACTTTTGGAAAAGCTGAATGATTACATATATTTATTTAAAATTCTTCTATTGCACTATTTTGTTGCACTATATGTATATGTGTATATATATATATATATATATATATATATATATATATATATATATATATATATATATGTTTTTGGGTCACACCTGGCAGTGCTCAGAAATTACTTTTGGCTCTATGCTCAGAAATCGCTCCTGGCAGGCTCAGAGGACCATATGGGATGCTGGGATTCAAAAAACCGCCCTTCTGCATGCAAAGCAAACACCCTACCTCCATGCTATCTCTCCATATTCGACAATATTTTATTGGTTAAAATAAATTATCAAAATTATAGCTTTGTAGTACTATTGCTTGATAGATGTGTAAGCATTTTGAACGTTATTATGACCTGGGCATTGTTCTGATTTAGAGTAAACTAAAACAAATGAGATTCATTGTTTAAAAAAAAAGGAGATAAAATAATTTCTTTACATCTATATTCATGTCTCTATATTCTATTTAAATTACAGGGAGGAATTAAAGAGGGTTAAAAATGTAAACTTGAAGGTATTATATTAAAATTAATAAAGCTTGCAACTAATTATGCACACTAAAGAAAACTATGAACGTTTCTATTTTAACTCACTGTAACCAAGTATCTTCACTGAAAATCTAGAGGTAGTACAAAAATATTATGCATCGAGTCTCTTTTTATTTCCAGCATCACATGACCAAAGCATTGCCATATGTGGCTCTACTGTCCCTCAGCATATGTGGGATGGCCCAGCTAATTCTCAGCACCACAATGTTCAGACAGCACTGCATCCTCAGGTTCTTGCATTGAATCACCAGATAGTTGACCCAAAATTATAGAGTGTGGCCTGAGGCCCCCTATACAATACTTGGGAAGTAACCTGCCTCCTCCCAAAATAAAAATTACTGGGAAAGTCATTAAAACTCATATTTATTATACATATATATATATTACATAAGCATAAGTCAGATGAAACAAAGTACCTTTAAAAATGCACAAATTAGATGTTTTCTAAGTTAATACATGGAACCGAAGTGTCACTGTACTGGTAAAATATAACATGTAACAAGAAAACTTATCCTAGTGATTCATGTTACCAAACAAAATATTAGCTATTATTCAGTGAATATGTTCATTTATTTTTGCTCTGTTTTTAGATACAAGTTTGCTGAGCAATTTGTTTTGAATTTATATTTAAGCATTAATATTTATATAATTTTAAATTGATATGATTCTTTAGTTTTATTTCATCTTAAATTAAAACTTGAATTTTCACTACTGTAAGCCATCTGAATCTTTACTATGAAGAGGGAAACCTGCAGATGATCAAAGTTATTGACCTTGGGAACACTACAGTTTCAACGAAATAATCTCATTTAGTAAAAGGAAAACCATATGCGAATCAGCATTAACCACTCTTAGCCCACATCGGGGATGATGACTCCCTTGGCACCAGTTTGAATTTTGAGCTAAGTAATTTGGCCTGAGATTCCTCATACTTCGCCAAAACAGATTGATAAAGAGGTACAACATTAGCTTAATCAGTTGCTCCATATTTCCAAATTCTAAATATGTCCCTCCGAAGATTTTCCACCATAGAAATAGATTTTTTATATTTATTTTTACTTTTGAAATTAGTTTTCTAAATATAATAAAGAATTGAATATAACAAATATAATAAGGAATTGAACATAACAAATATGAGTAACAACTACTACTAATACATTTACTGTGTTTATTCCTCTGTACCAAAGATTAGATGAGTCATTTCACATATTCTATTTCTAATACCTACAACTCCATTACTTCTAACTTTATTATCCCCAATTTTCACAAATGAAAAAGTGGGCCCGGAGAGATAGCACAGCAGCGTTTGCCTTGCAAGCAGCTGATCCAGGACCAAAGGTGGTTGGTTCAAATCCTGGTGTCCCATATGGTTCCTCATGCCTGCCAGGAGCTATTTCTGAGCAGACAGCCAGAAGTAACCCCTGAGCAACGCCGGGTGTGCCCCAAAAAACAAAAAACAAAAAACAAAAAAAAGAAAAAGTAAGGTTTGGTGAGAAAATTATTATGTATATTATATATATTATAAATATGTGAGATATATATTTTGTGAGAAAATTATTTTCTCAGTTCCAGATTTAGTATAAGAATGGTATAACACATAAAAATGTTAGGTCACATTTTTGTTTTTTATGCTGTACTTTATAGTAAATATTAATTTTATCTTATGACCTGCCCAGTTGTTCCCAACTGTGAGAAACTGTGAGTGTTGCCTGTGCATATTTTTCCACTGTCCTGTCTCCTGAATCTCTTGGCAGTGGGCCAAAAAGAGCCTAGAAAATAGCTCTCTCAGAGGCACTCTTTCAAACCAATGAACCCCACCACAACATGCAGAAAAAATCAAGCTACAAACGTGACAATGGGGAAACCTCGCAGTAAACACCATGAAGGCAATAGCGCGGATGACCTAAAAAATTCCAACCATCTGATTAACCTCTCAAATAAGGAATTTAGAATAGAAATATGAAAGATGTTTGTAGAACTCAAAGAAAGCATATATCTATTTGAACAGAAAACAAAGACAGAAATCAGAACTTCAAACTGAAATAACAGATCTGAAAAACAAGGTACCTCAACTCAGTGGACGGCCTCGCCAGCAGGGTAAAAGCAGCTGAGGAAAGAATCGGCGAGCTGGAAGATGAGATGTAGAAAAACTCAACACAGCAGAAGAAATTGGAAAAGAACCTTAAGACAAACGATCAGGCAATGGAAAAAGTACTCAAGGAATGTGAACAGATGAAAATAGAAGTCATTGATAAACTCAACAGAAACAACATAAGAATCATTGGAATCCCAGAGGCCCAGGTAAAAGATCTCCAGGAAGAATCAACTGTCAAAGACATCATCAAAGAGATACTCCCAGAGTTAAAGACTACATGCAATCAAATCTTGCGTGCTTGAAAAATACCAGCTAAAAGAGACCCAAAGAAAAACAACCCAAGACACATTCTCATTACGATGACAACTCTCACAGATAGAAATAGAATACTGAAAGTATCAAGATCAAAAAGGGAAATTACATTCAAAGGAGCATCCCTAAGCAGACATGTCAAAAGAAACTCTCAAGGTCAGAAAGACAGTGGTGGGATATTGTGACAAGACTGAATGAAATGGATGCCTCACGGAGAATACTGCACCCAGCCTGACTAACATTCAGTTTTGAAGGAAGGACACATAGCTTCATGGATAAACAACAGCTCACAAACTTCACAGATGAAAAACCAGCCTTAAAGGAAAAACTGAAAGGTCTACTTTAAGACAAGAGACACCAACAAACACAGAAAACTTATCTTCAAAGATGACATTAAATCCTATGACAATCATCTCCCTCAATGTCAATGGACTAATTTCACCAATTAAAAGACACAGAGTGGCAAAATGGATCAAAAAGATAAATCCAACCTTCTGCTGCCTACAAGAAACACACCTGAATAGTCAGAACATAGACTCAAAATCAAAGGCTGGAGGAAATCATCCAATCAAACAACACCCTTAAAAAAGCTGGATGGCCATATTAATATCTGAAGACACAAACTTTATACTCAGAAAAGTTGTAAGGGACAAAGATAGACACTATGTACTAATCAAGGGATATATGCAACAGGAAAAAATCAGACTATTAAAGATTTATGTACCCAATGAGAGGCCAGCAAATTACCTAATGCAATTACTGACAAATGTGAAAGAAGACATCAATAATAACACAATAATTGTGGGAGACCTCAACACGCCCTATCGACACTTGATAGGTCAACCAAACTGAAACCCAACAAAAACACACTAGCCCTGAAAAAAGTAATGGAAGAAAGAGGACTAGTGTATATATATATATATATATATATATATATATATATATATATATATATGACACTCCACCCCAAAAAACCTGTATACACATTCTTCTCCAATGTACATGGGTCATTCTCCAGGATAGACTACATGCTGACACATAAAACATACCTCCATAAAATTAAGAGGATAGAAATCTTTCAGGCTACCTTTGCTGACCACAAAGCTCTGAAATTAGATGTGAACTAGAAAAGGCACACAGAAGAAAAACTTTAACAATTGGAAATTAAACACCCTGCTACTAAACAACCAGTGGGTCCGAGATGAAATCAAAGAGGAAATCAAAACTTTTCTGGAAACAATTGATAACGAAGACACAAACTGCCAGAATCTATGGGACACAGCAAGAGCGGTCCTGAGTAGAAAATTTATAGCTTTGCAAGCACACATCAGGAAGGAAGAAGGGGCCTACCTGAATAGCTTAATGATGCAACTCATAGAATTAGAAAGTGCTCAAAAAAAGGACCCAAAAATAGGGAGACAGAAGGAAATAAAAACCTTGAGAGCAGAAATCCACAAAGTGGAAACCCAAAAAACAATCTGAAAGATCAACAAAAGCAGAAATTAGTTCTTTAAAAAAATAAACAAGATTGATAGACCGTTAGCAAAACTCACAAAGAAAGAGAGAAACCTGATAACCCGTATTAAAAATGAAATGGGGGAGATCACGACAGATTTTGCAGAGATCCAAAGGGTAATCAAAGATTACTTTGAGAAACTACTAAACATGAAAATTTAGAAAAAAGGAATAAATTCTTGGACACTTATAACCTTCCACAGTTAACTAAGGAGGATGTAGTATATCTAAACAACCCCATTACTATTGAGTAAATTGAAACTATAATCAAACATCTGCCCAAAAAGAAAAGCCCAGTATCAGATGGATTTACTAATGAATTCTTTCAAACCTTTTAAGAGGAACTACTACCAATCCTAGCCAGGCTCTTCCATAAAATTGAAAAACATGAACACTACAAAACAGCTTTTATGAAGCCAACATTGCCTTGATATAAAAACATGACAGAGATGCTGCCAAAAAAGAAAATTACAGACCAATATATCTGAAGAATGCAGATGCAAAGATTTTCAACAAAATCCTGGCAAATAGGATCTAATGCATCATCAAGAAGATCATACACTACGACCAATTAGGTTTCATCCCAGGAAGGCAAAAATGGTTTAACATCTGTAAATCTATCAACATCATACACAACATCAACAACAAGAAAAATAGAAATCACCTGATCATATTAATAGACGCAGAGAAAGCATTTGATAAGGTCCAACACCCATTCTTGATCAAAACTCTCAGCAAGATGGGCATGAAGAAACCTTTCTCAATTTAGCTAAAGCCATCTACCACAAGCCAATGGCACATATTATCCTCAACGGAGAAAAACTAAAAGCCTTTCCTCTAAATTCTGGTACAAGACAAGGCTGTCCACTCTCAACACTCCTCTTCAACATAGTACTGGATGTTCTTGCTATAGCAATCAGGCAAGAAAAAGATATCAAGGGAATCCAGATAGGAAAGAAAGAAGTCAAGCTCTCATTGTTTGCAGACAACATGATACTCTACTTAGAAAACCCTAAAGACTACCAAAAAGCTTCTAGAAACAATAAATCCATAGAGCAAGGTGGCAGGCTACAAAATCAACCTACAGAAATCAATGGCCTTTTTATACACCAATAATGATAGGGAAGAGATGGAAGTCAGGAAGGCAATCCCATTCACAATAGTGTCACACAAACTCAACTATCTTGGAGTCAACTTGACCAAAGACGTGAAGGACCTATACAAAGAAAACTATTTCCTCTAAATTCTGGCACAAGACAAGACTGTCCTCTCTCACCACTCCTATTCAACATAGCACTGGAAGTACTTGCTATAGTGATTAGGCAAGAAAAAGTTATCAAGGGAATCCAGATAGGAAAGGAAGAACTCAAGCTCTCGCTGTTTGCAGATGACATGATACTCTACCTAGAAAACCCTAAAGTCTCTACAAAAACACTTCTAGAAACAATAGACTCATATAGCAAGGTGGCAGGCTACAAAATTAATACACAAAAATCAATGGCCTTTCTATACACCAATAGTAATAAGGAAGAAATGGACATTAAGAAAACAACCCCATTCACAATAGTGCCACACAAACTCAAATATCTTGGAATCAACTTGACTAAAATGTGAAGGACCTATACAAAGAAAACTATAAAACTCTGCTCCATGAAATAAGAGAGGACACACTGAAATGGAAGCACATAACCTGCTCATGGATTGGCAGGATTAACATCATTAAAATGGGAATACTCCCCAAAGCATTGTACTGATTTAATGCTATCCCACTAGAAATACCCATGACATTTTTCAAAGAAGTGGATCAGGCACTTCTGAAATTCATATGGAACAATAAAACCCTAGTATATCTAAAGCAATCATTGGGAAAAAGAATATGAGAGGAATTACTTTCCCCAACTTTAAATTGTACTTCAAAGCAATAGTTATCAAAACAGCATGGTATTGGAATAAAGACAGGCCCTCAGATCAGTGGAATAGGCTTGAATACTCAGAGAATGTTCCCCAGACATACAATCACCTAATTTTTGATAAAGGAGCAAGAAATCCTAAATGGATCAAAGAAAACCTCTTCAACAAGTGGTGTTGGCACAACTGGCTAGCCACTTGCAAAAAATTGAACTTAGACCCCCAGCTAACATCATGTACAAATGTTAAATCCAAATGGATGAAAGACCTCGATATCACACCTCAAACCATAAGATATATAGAACAACACATAGTAAAACACTCTAGGACATTGAGACTAAAGTCATCTTCAAAGAGGAAACTGCACTCTCCAAGCAAGTGAAAGCAGAGATTAACAGATGGGAATATATTAAACTGAGAAGCTTCTGCACCTCAAAGGAAATAGCGCCCAGGATACAAGAGCCCCCCACTGAGTGGGAGAAACTATTCACCCAATACCCATCAGACAAGGGGCCATTCTCCAAAATATACAAGGCACTGACAGTAATTTACAAGAAAAAAACATCTAATCCCATCAAAAATGGGGAGAAGAAATGGACAGACACTTTAACAAAGAAGAAAAACAAATGGCCAAAAGACACATAAAAAATGCTCCACATCACTATTCATCAGGGAGATGCAAATCAAAACAACAATGAGGTACCACCTCACACCCCAGAGATTGGCACACATCACAAAGAATGAGAAACAGTCAAGATACCCTTCAACAGATGAATGGCTAAAGAAACTGTGGTACATATACACAATGGAACATTATGCAGCTGTCAAGAGAGATGAAGTCATGAAATTTTCTTATACATGGATGTACATGGACTCTATTATGCTGAGTGAAATAAGTCAGAGAGAAAGACACAGAATGCTCTCATTCATCTATAGGTTTTAAAAAATGAAAGATATTCTTGCAATAATAACTTTCAGACACGAAACATAAAAGTGCTAGAATTACAGCTCACCTCGTGAAGCTTACCACAAACAGGGATGAGTTTAGTTAGAGAAATAACTATGTTTTGAATTATCCTAATAATGAGAATGTACGAGGGAAATAGAAAGCCTGTCTAGAGTACAGGCGGGGGATGGGTGGGGAGGAGGGATATTTGGGACATTGGTGATGGGAATGTTGCACTGGTGATGGGTGGTGTTCTTTTCATGACTGAAACCCAAACACAATCATGTATGAAATAAAGTTGTTTAAATGAAAAAAAAAAGAAATAAGAGAGGACACACGGAAATTGAAACACATACCCTGCTCTGGGATTGGCAGAATAAACATCATTAAAATGGCAATACTCCTCAAAGCATTGTACAGATTTATTGCAATCCCTCTAAAGATACCCATGACTTTCTTCAAAGAAGTGGATCAAACACTTATGAAGTTCATGTGGAACAATAAACACCCTCGAATAGCTAAAACCCTCCTAGGGGAAAGGAGTATGGGAGGCATTACTTTCCCCAACTTTAAGCTGTACTACAAAGCGATAGTTATCAAAACAGCATGGTATTGGAATAAAGACAGAACCTCAGATCAGTGCAATAGACTTGAGTTCTCAGACAATGTTCCCCCGACATACAATAACAAAAGAGCAAGAAATCCTAAGTGGAGCAGGGAAAAATTCTTCAACAAGTAGTGCTGGCAGAACTGGTTAGCCACTTGCAAAAAAGCGAACATAGACCCCCCCCCCATTTAACATCGTTTACTAAGGTAAAATCCAAATGGATTATAGACCTTGTTATCAGACCTGATACCATAAGGTATATAGAACAACATGTCTGTAAAACATTCCATGACATTGAGCTAAAGGCATCTTCAAGGAGAAAACTGCACTTTCCAAACAAGTGGAAGTAGATCAACAGATGGGAATACTTTAAACTGAGATGCTTCTGCACCTCAAAAGAAATAGTGCCCAGGATACAAGAGCCACCCACCATGTGGGAGAAACTATTCACCCAATACCCATCAGATAAGGGGCTAATATCCAAAATACACAGGGCACAGATAGAACTTTACAAAAAAAAAAAAAAAAACCATCTAATCCCATCAAAAAATGGGGAGAACAAATGAACAGATACTTTGATAAAAAAAAAAAAAGAAATACAAGTGGTCAAAAGGCACATGAAGACATGCTCCGCATCACTGATCAGCAGGGTGATGCAAATCAAAACAATGGTGAGATACCTTCTCACAGCACAGAGATTGGCATACATCACAAAGAATGAGAACAATTTGTGCTGGCGGGATGTAGAGAGAAAGGAACTCTTATTCACTGCTGATGGGAAAGCCGTCTAGCTCAACCTCTATGAAAAGCAATATGGAGATTCCTCCAAAATCTGGAAATTGAGCTCCCATTCGATCCATCTATTCCACTCCTAGGGATATACCCTAGGAACACAAGAATACAATACAAAAACCACTTCCTCACACCTATATTTCTTGCAGCTCTATTCATAATAGCCAGGCTCTGGAAACAACTAAGATACCCTTCAAGAGACAATTGTCTAAAGAAACTGTGGTACTCTCCAACTGCACTCATCACTCTATGTGATGAGCTTCATGTCATGAGCTGCACCTACCAGCCTTCATCTCTCTTGTCTCTGAGATACTGTTAAAAATGTCTTTCATTTTTCTTAAATCCCATAGATGAGTGAACTATTCTGTGTCTTTCTCTCTCCCTCTGACTTACTTCACTCTTGGAGATATGACTACACTGAAAACTATCATAACAATGTGAATGAATGAGGGAAGTAGAAAGCCTTTCTCAAGTACAGGTGTGGGGGGGGGTGAGGAGGAGGGAGATCTGGAAAATTGGCGGTAGGAATGCTGCACTGGTGAAGGGGGGTGTTCTTTACATGACTGTAATCATACAACTATAATCATGTTTGTAATTATGGTGTTTAAATAAAGATAATAATTAAAAATTATTTTTATAGGAATAATAAAATAAAAAGTAAATATTGTTTGAAAAAAAGAAACTGTGGTACATATACACAATGGCTTATTATGCAGCCATCAGGAGAGATGAATTCATGAAATTTTCCTATACATGGATGTACATGGAGTCTATCATGCTGAGTGAAATAAGTCAGAGGGAGAGAGAGAGAGAGATGCAGAATAGTCTCACTCATCTATGAATTTAAAAAAAAATAAAAGTCATTTTTGCAACAATCCTTCGAGACAATGAAAGGAGCTCTGGAACTTCCAGCTCACTTCATGAAGCTCACCACAGAGAGTAGTGAGTTCAGTTTCAGAAATAACTACACTGAGAACTACCATAATCATGTGAATGAATGAGGGAACTGGAAAGCCTGTCTGGAGTACAGGTGGGGGTGGGGTGGGATGGAGGGAGATTTGGGACATTGGTGGTGGAAATGTTGCACTGGTGAAGGGGGGTGTTCTTTACATGACTGAAACCTAATCACAATCATATTTGTAATCAATATGTTTAAATAAAGAAAAAAATAAGGAATTGTCAACTAGCAAAAAAAGCTTACTAAACTTTAAAAAAAATTTTATCTTGTGTTATATGCATAAGTGTAGAGTATATTCTAGTTATTTTTATATTTTACTAACTTTGAGAAGTTTCTATTTCCACATTAAAAGTAACAAAACTAAAATACAAAGAAGCAAAGCAACTGCAACTGGTCTAAAGTCTCAGAATCAGTCAATGGAGGGCCCCTTGTTAACCCTGGCAATTGACTTTCAATTACTATGTGATTTTTAACCACTATGCTATAATTATATTAATTAGCTTTAAGCAGGCAATTTTTTAATTTAGTCACTTAAATATAGAATTACATTTTTTTCTAGCATGTATACCTGTATTTGTCATAACAAGACAGAATGCCATGAACTCTATTTTGTTAAAAAGTATCTTCTACAGCCAAAAGATATGCAGGAAAATCAAGGATAAATGCTATGACTAGCCGCAGGCTGTTTTAACAGTGAAGAAAGTTCAGAGTAATGAAAATTCCTAAATAAATATAGATTTTTTTAAATTGTCTTAGTGGAGCAGAGTGGTAGCAAAGCGTTGGGCATTTGCCTTGCACGCAGCTGGCCCAGAATGGATACAGGTTCAATCCTCGACATCCCATATGGTCTCCCAAGTGATTTCTGAGTGCAGAACTAGGAGTAACCCCTGAGTGCTGCTGGATATGTCCCCCTCCCCGAAAAAAAAATAAAATAAATAAAATTATCTTAGCATGCAATTGCAAATATAGATTATTTTAGCATACAAATTGCAAAAACTAGAAGTTGAAATACATAAAAATACATTTAAGTGAATATTTATATATGAACATCACCTAGCATTGTAGTGCTAGGTGACACTTTGCATGTATGTTCTATCAAGTTAATTTGTCTGAAATTTAGCATTGTGACAATGATGCATAAGAACATAATGAACACTGGATAATGTACAAATACTGCTATCAGGACTCTTGCTTTACATGTGGCCAATCCAGATTCAATCCTTGGCACTCCACATGATCACCAAAATCTTGCCAGTTGTGATTCCTATATGAAAAGCCAGGCATAATCTCTGAGCACCACTGAATGTGGCCTAAAAGCAAAAACACAATAGAAATATAATGAACGCATAGTACATAAAATTGAAAAAAAAGAAAAAGAAAAATCTATATGTATTATATCTAGCAGTATGATGAATTTAAACAAAAAGATATAGGTTATTAATCTTTATGATTATGATTTAACAACTTGAGTTCAGAGACTTGTTCTACAAAAGCTATATCAGATGTTAGCAAATAATAATTCCATTAAAAGAAAGGAAAATATGTACCTTTAGAGAGAAAAAAATGAATATTATTTTACTTAATAAAATTTAAAATAGAAGAGAGGAGTTAAATGCCTGCATGGAGGCAGGCAAGAGGGAAGGAAGGTGGAAAGGAAACTGAGGACATTAATGGTGGAAAATGTTTATGAGTGAAGGGTGGTGTCTATTGTAAGATTTAAACCCAATCGTGAACAACTTTGTAATCATGGTGTTTAAATCAAAGAAAATAAAACTCCAACATAGGCTTACTGGTTTTTGTTTGTTTGTTTAGTTTTTGTTTTTGTTCTTGTTTTGGCTTTTCGGGCCACACCCATTTGATGCTCAGGGGTTACTCCTGGCTAAGCACTCAGAAATTGCCCCTGGCTTGGGGGGACTATATGGAACGCCGGGGGATCGAACCGCGGTCGTGATCTTTTCTTGGCTAGCGCTTGCAAGGCAGATACCTTACCTCTAACACCACCTCACCGGCCCCAGTTACTCCTAAAGCTCTTATTCTCCCTGAATTTGTCTTTATGTTTCTTTGCCTTTCTATTTCTGCTCTGCAGAAGCTTGAGTTCTCCCTTGAATACATAATCCTGTCTTTCTTACCCCTCATATCTTTCTAAATAAGTTTCAATAAAAACTTTCTTGTTACACATTCAAAAAAATCATATATCAGTTCTAACTGGAAACATATGCACTTCCCAGATATTTTGTTGTGATATTCGTAGAAATCTTTGTACTCTGAGTTTTGGTGTCTCTTACTTCTTCTGCCCACCTCTCACTCCCCTAACAGTTCAATTCGGGACACTTACAAATTGACCTTATTTTTGTTCTTGTAGCATTGCGCTGATTTTTGGCATATAAAAATATGAACTGCAAAGATATCTGACCATGTGAAGTCTGATTTAATCTTCTGGGAAGACATAGAATTATTGTATATTAAAAAATTTCAAAAAAATTCCAAAGAATGAATGTTTTTTCTTAGAATGCTGATTGTTATTCTAGTTAATTAAATCACTAATTATTTGAAGTTAACTATTATCAAAAGTAATAATTTATACAAATACAAGAATTCTACTATGATAAGTAAATGGACAAATTGGAAAATAAAATGGCAAGAAAATGCATTTTAAAAGGTTGTATATTTTTATTATATTGATAACAAGTTTTTTAAGTTTTATTTTCTACTACATGCTATAGAATTAACTAAGCTGCAGTTCTTAGTAAAGTTTTTGGTAAGAAAAGGACAAAATTGTACTTGCAGTGCAGAACTTAATGTAGTACATATGCATGTTTCTTTTCAATGTTGTACTCCTGAACTGATATAATGTCAGAATGCAATGCTACTATACTAAAATAAATTGAAGGAGTTGTATGCATTATAATAGTAAACTTTTAAAAAATGTGAGATCAATATTATAATATTTCTAGAGAGTTTTATCTGGAAGACTAATGAGCCTTCAAATGCAATGTATCCAAATGAAACTTATGTAATATCCAATAATATATGAACATCATTACATTTTAAAATATTTGACACACAAAAAGTAAAGAAATGTAATAAGCATAAGCTTTCTATTTTATTTAAGAAAATGAAACATACAAATAGAAAAAACATATTTTGATCTCTTAAAATTTTCAGTTCCACCTAAGAAAAAGTTTCTACATTTCTGAACTTGATTCTATTTATATACCATTTTAGAAGCACAAAATTGCCTAGCATTTAGGAATTAGATACTTGTTGTGACCTGTAGTTAAAGCTTGGTATTACAAGCTAAAATTTTGGTTTAGTTTGGGGTCCACACTCAGGGCTTATTTTTGGCTCTGCTCTCAAGGATCATTCCTGGGGAATGGAAGGTTTGGTGGGGGACGTACAGAGTTCCAGGTATTGAATCTCAGTTAGCCAAGTGCAAGGCAAATATCATGCCTGCTATACTATCTCTACATTTCTATAAAAAATTTTAAATAGAAATATTGCAACATAGATGGCATGGAACTCTTAAAAATAGCTTGCCATATGTGTTTGGTTTCACTGAGAGGCAGACCATCTGCTACCACATTTAATAAGGCTTTTTTTAATGTAGAAGAAGGAAGACAAGGTACAGATGAAGGACAGGAGACTGTCATCAAGTACAGTGAAGTAGACTATTATGTTCAATCTAGGATCTGAACTGGTATTAGTTCAGATTATTGCCTGTTATGAAGTCAAAGCCAGATAGTATCAACTAAATCGTCCCTTTTCCTGTAGGCAATGAACTGAATGCAGTGCAGTTCACACAGTGTGATTATTGATATAGGCTTAGAAAGAAGACTTTGATATGAAAGTAAGAGCCAAAAATCCTAAGGCAATTTATATTTTAAAGGAGTTTTGGCCCAGGGACAAAATGAAAACTGAGAAGATTTGCTATACACAGTTAATTTATTTGTAAAAATTCAGTACATTCATGCAGGGGAAGAAAATAACAAGAAATAAGAGCATTTGGGAGCTATATTCACATTGATAAAAAAAAATAACAGTATATTTGAGTATTATATTTCTCCAACTGTGAAGTAATTTTAATGTATAGTTTTACCCTATATTATAAAAATTCTGTGAAAGATTCCTTAAGATGACTCTCACAGAACAAAAATAGTTTTTCCAAGAATCTTAAAAATAGAAATCTCTCTCCAGTACATCAAGATAGTACTCTCATAGTCAACATTGTCTGCTCTAAAATTTTAAAGAGAATAAATTGTAAACATTTCATGAAAAAAAAGAGTAACTATGTGATTATTTGATGCTTTACATGAGAGGATTAATATTTTATGGACCAAATTTTGGCTAAGAAAATACTAAGTGAACAATGCATCTGGATTTTAAACAAACCTATCTTTGTAAAAGAGACTAACAACATGCTAATAAACTATAAAGTTGATTTTGAGAATGAAATGCAATCCTATTTTGATAATGATTGCCAATATTATAAAATAATCTTGTATTTATAAGGGTTTTAATGTTTTATTCAAAATATCCCAAGGTAATAAAAGTTTCCAGATAACCAAATCTATAGTACTCTTTTAGAAAATATAATTCAGTGAAAATGTACACAGCTCCTAAAAATGACTAAACATTATAAGTTTATTTGTTCTATCATGGACTTTCATGTCATAACTTTCTGAAACGTTTCTGGATGCGAAGGAGGTATAATAAGAATTTAAAAGTAAGCTAATTAATAACATGTGGCATTTGTATTTTGCTTTGTTATTTACAGAATCTCTTTAACCATAGAACAACTTGTTGGAGGTCACACCCAGCAGTACTCAGGAAGTACTCCTGGCAGTGCTTGAGGAACCAACAAGAATTGATGCTGAAAGGAAATGTAATATGTATGATTGTCCCTGTAACAATACTGAAAACCATAGTGTCTAAAAACATGGAAAAGAGAAGAAAAATATCAGTCTCAGAGATAGGCAGTGGGGAGGGTAAGAGAGAAATCGAAAACATTGGCAGCTGGAATTGTGCACCGATGAAGGGTATGTTCATTGTATGACTGAATCTTACAACTTTGTAACTTTGTATAATGAATTTATTTATTTAAGCAAAACTACCAGTTTTGTTCTGTGTCAATAAAATGTTACCTATCAACAACTCTTTTACCAAGTTTTATCAATGATTTACCACTGATTTATCAAGTAAGAAGGTTCAACAAGATCTCCAAGGCGTCTTGCTTTAATATGAAACTTAGATAAGTAGAAAAGCTTAATTGTATTTTTAATAAATAAAATGTTGAAAACGTTTAATAATATGTGGTTTGTGACTGGAGAAATAGCACAGTGGGTAGAACATTTGCCTTGCATTCTGTCGACCCAGCGTCAATGCCCAGAGTTCCGTATAATGCCCCAAATCTGCCAGAAGTAATTTCTGAGCACAAAACCAGGAGTAACCCCTATCACGGGGTATGGCCCAAAATAATAAAATAAATAAATAAATAAATAAATAAATATAAATAAATAAAGTGTGGTTTTGGGCATTCTTTTATCCAGAGGTAAGACAAATGAAATAACCTTATAAAATCTATTTTCAGGGCCAGAGCAGTGGCGCAAGCTTTAAGGTGTCTGCCTTGCAAGCACTAGCCTAGGACTGACGGTGGTTCAATCCCCCAGGGTCCCATATGGTCCCTCAAGCCAGGAGCAATTTCTGAGCACATAAGTTTGGGATATCATTTTTTTTTACCTAGATAGAAGATGATATTTTCTCAGTTTATACTTTGACTTTACTTTTTTTTTTTTTTTTCACTTTACAGTTGCTCTTTTTTCCACTTTCCAGTTTAGATATTTGCTTGGCACTTTTCCTTCATTTAATGACTATATTTAAAAAAGGATTTGGCATGGTGCCCAGGTGCTCTTGGGTATTGGGTGCCACATAAACAAAATTAATTACTAATTTCAGTGCCAATATAAGATCACTGGCAATGAGAGTTTAGTTAATAAAAAAGCAAAACTTTCAACAAGTAATAGCAGCTTTCTTTCTTATAAAATTAAAGATCATATAAAAATTAATAGAAAGAAATTTATAATTTACCCATTTATGTAGTGTTTAATGGCTAGTAATTAAAGGCTTTTGCAGGTGTTTTATATTTTTATTTCATTTTATTGTCAAAAATCTTATATGCTAGTCACTGAAAATATACTAACCACATTTTACAAAGTTAAGCACCTAATGCTCAGTGCCACTTAACTGAAAACATGTAGATATATTTACTTATATATATATATAAACAATTATACTTAAACACTCAATAAATACTGAAAACTTACTGTTAGATGGCATGTTAGCAATTAGAGAGTGACCAATCAGCCATGTTTATCCATAACTGAGTTTCCTGAAATGCTTAAATAAGACAGTCCTGAAAATTGTTATGACTGAACATTCTAATATAATTCTCATTATCTTAACAAAACATGAATGTTTTAAGCATGAAAATTTGTATGGCAAACTGAGTTCTTTGTTTCTATTTTGTTGTCTTTTCCTAACTAGTACACTCTCTAGACCTCACTCCCAATACTGCACTATAATTTTCTCTCTAATGTTTCCAGTGATCCTTAAATTCAAAAACAGCATTCCCGATTCTCACTTTCTCTGATCTTTTTAATATAGTGACCTGGCATGTCCTTTGACTTTACTTTTTTCTCTTACTTTTCTCTTTAAATAAATATTTGGCACTTTCCCATATAACATCTGGAATGAATTATACTGATACCTATATTTCTTATATCTTTTAAATTTATTTAATCTATGCCAAAAGATCCAAGCCTTTAGATCTACAAGTCTTTTCTCTACAAAGGAAAGAAAATATCTTTATCAAGTACAATAGGAACATTCTTTAGTTCATGCATAAAGTTTAATTCAAATTAGATTAAAAAACATTAAAATATATAGAATATAGCAGAGGAGAACTGCCCTACAGCATCAGCATAAGAGAAAATTTCAAGGATTTGAACCCATCCTCAAAGGGAACAAATGCAAAGATAAATCAATGAAACATTAAACTAAAAATATTTTAGTATAGTAAGAGAAACTATTAACAGAATGAAGAAATAGCCTACTGGATGCAAGAACGTATCTGAGTATCTTACAAGAATAGATTGTTAATATGAAGCTATATAAAGGTTTTTTTATTGGTAAGCTCAATTAATATCATATATCTTAGTTATTAACCCCATATAAGGTGAGTATTGGATGAGTAATTCCTCACATTCCATGGGTAGTCTTTGTACCCTGGTTTTTATTTTCTTGAAAATTCAGAAGCTTCTTAATTTGATGTAGTTTGTTAATTTTTGCTCCCATTAACTTAGTCAGTGATGTCTTTGAAGATGTCTTTAGATTTAATGTCATAAAAAATACTCTCTACATTTTTCTCCTAAGTATCTTATGGATACAAATAAGGATATTAAGGTCTTTAATCCATTTTGATTTGACTTGCGTGCATGGTGCTAGAAAGCATTACTTTTTAAGAGCCTTTCCTTAGTTCACTTTATTTCTTTTTTTTTCTCTTTTGGCAAAAATTAACTTATCATATGCCTGGGGACTTTTCTCAGTATATATGATGTTATTTCACTAAATGAAAAGTCTCTCTTTATTCCAATCAAAGGTGGTAAAAACATCAAACCCCATTCAAAAATGGAGAGAAGAGATGAATAGAAAATTCCTTAAAGAATAAATACAGGTGGCCAATAGGCATATAAAAAATGCTCCACATCACTAGTCATCAGGGAAATACAAATTAAAACAACAATTGAAATATCATCTCACACAACAGTGATAAAGAACAAAAACAACTTGTGCTGACTTGGATGCAGGGAGAAATTACTCTCATTCACTGCTGCTGAGAATGTCTACTGGTCCAGCTCTTTGGGAAAATAATATGAACATTCCATCGAACCTGAAAATTGAGCTCCCATATGACTCAGAAATACCACTTTTGGAATATAAAATTAAGGCCCAACAACACAATGAAGAAAAGGCATCTGTATGCCTTCATTGAACAACTATTCAAAATAACCGTAATCTGGAAATAACCCAAGTGCCTGAGAATATGAGTAGAATATTATGGAATACTATGTAGCTCTTAAAAATATAGTCATAAAATTTATATATATATATATATATATGTATACATGGAGTGTATTATGCTGAGTAAAATGAGTTGTGGGTGGATAGACATAGAATGCTTTTACTTATCTGTGGTATATTAAAAATTACCATATTATAAGAATAATACCCAAAGGCAAAAGAAATAATGGGAGCTGAATAGTTAACAAAGAGATGGACCAGTATGACAATGTTTGTTGGTAACATTCACTGTAGACAAGAACTGGGAACTGAAAGGAAGTAAGTTATTCCCTTCAGCAACAGTGTTGGATATTGTGGTTCATAAAAGGAGGAGAGAGAGAGAGAGAGAGAGAGAGTGAGAGAGAGAGAGAGAGCAAGAGAAAGAGTCTTACATAAAGTCAGTCTTGGGAAAAAGGTAATGTAGAAATTGATGGCAGCAGAAAATTAACACTAACACCTGTATTTCTGTCTACAATAGAAATATCATGCCTGATATCAAGGCCAAAAACCATAAGATATATAGAACAACACATAGGTAAAACAGTTCATGACATTTAGACTACAGGTATCTTCAAGAAAGAAACATCACTCTCCAAACAAGTCGAAGAAGAGAAAAAAATGTCATTATATTATATTGAGATGCTTCTGCACCTCAAACAAAAGCCACCCACGAAATGGGAGAAACTATTCACTCAATTGCCATCAGATAAGGGGTTAATATAAAAAATATACAAGGTATTGACAGAACTTAATAAGAAAAAACATCTAACCCCATTAAAATGGGAAGAAGAAATGAACAGACTCTTCCTCAAAGAAATACAAATGGCCAAAAGACACATGAAGAAATGCTCCACATCATTAACCATCAGGGAGTTGCAAATTAAAACAATGGTGAGGTACTATCTCATGCCACAGAGACTGGCACACATCACAAAGAACAAGAACATTCAGTGCTGGTGGGGATGTGGAACGCAATCTAGTCCAGCGTTTATGAAAAACAATATGGAGACTCCTCAAAAAGACTGGAAATTGAGCTCCCATGTGATCCAACTATACCACTCCTAGGGATATACCCTAGGAACACAAAAATATAATAAAAAAATTCCTTCCTCAGATCTATATTCATTGCAGCACTATTTACAATATCCAGACTCTGGAAACAACCAAGATGCCCTTCAACATATGAGTGACTTAAGAAATTGTGGTACATATACACACTGGAATATTATGCAGCTGTCAGGAGAGATAAAGTCATGAAATTCTCCTATATGTGGATGTATATGGAATCTATTATGCTGAGTGAAATAAGTAAGAGGGAGAGAGATAGATATGGAATGAATATTCTCGCTCATTTAGGGCTTTTAAGAAAAATTAAGGACATTATTGTAATATTGCCCAGAGACAATAGAGATGAAGGCCAGAAGGATGAGCTCACAATATGAAGCTCACCACAAAGAATGGTGAGTGCAGTTAGGGAAATAAATACACTAACAACTATCATAACAATCTAGATGAGTGAGAGAATTAGAGTATCTGTCTGGAATACAGGAAGGGGTTGGAAAGGAGGTAGAGAGGCATTGGTGGTGAGAATGTTGCACTAGTGAAGAAGAATGTTCTGTTTATGACTGAAATCCAATGATAATCATGCTTGTAATCATGGTGCTTAAATATTTTATTAAAAAAATAAAAATATCAGAATAGAAAAAAATATAAATGTCATGACTTTCACACATAAATGTCCTTCATTGAAGATGTCCTCCACTCCTAAGCACTCCAAATTTTCAGATGAACAAAATCTAAAATAGTTTTTCTTTCCCTGCAACCAATTCTTCTTGACTTAACTATATTTGAGTTCCAGGATACTCAGGTTTAATTTCTCATCATCAGTTCTTTCCATCATATCATGGTAAATCTACATGCTTTACCAAATAATTCTTTTAAAAACTCATGGGAACCATAGAATTTGAACCATCTTGTTCTGCCTCATAAATTGAGAGGGAAATAATGGAGGGTACAAAGACAAGAAGGGTGTATGAACATTGAGTAGAAATAAAAAATGATCATACTTAAACACCAAATCCAAAGCCAACGACATCAGAATCAGAACCCAATTTACAACAATCTAGACACAGTGGGGACCACTTATACTGGCAGCCCAGGGGGCAAGGGAGGGGGATATGGGATGCATGCTGGGAATAGGGGTGGAGGGAGGACAACACTGGTGGTGAGAATGCCTCTTATTCAATGTCACTATGTACCTAAAATATAACTGTAAAAGATTTGCAACCCACTTTAGTAAATAAAATTATTTAATTAAAAAAAACTTATGGGCTGGAGAGGGTAAGTACAGAGTTTGAGGCATTTGCCTTGCATGTGGCCAACTGAGATTTGTTCTCTGGTACTACAAATGATCCTACAAACACTGCCAGGAGTAATCCCAAAACAGGAATAAGCCAGGAATAAGCTCTGAGCACTAACAGGCAATCTTCCCTCCCCAGGTTTTTACATCTGATCTTTATTTGTGTTCATGCCGTTATCACTATAATAAATTTCTTAGACTCTTTGTTCTACAATTCTAATATCCTTAATAAACCACTTTCCTGCCCTATCCAACCCTACAACCCTACCTACCCCCAAAGTATTCATTTATTTCTTTTTGTATTATATCTGCTTTTATTTATATTTAACTTCATTTATTTACCTTAACTTTTTCCCAGTTAATGTATATTCTTGTCTTCATTCTTAATGTGCTGTTATATGTTTCCAATTCTTCAACAAGAATAGACCACTTGCTAAGTAATTTTTCCCCTTTTTGTCTTTTTGCATATTTTATTCCTTCAGTATAGAAGATCATTTCATCTCAAAATCTTACTCATATTTCAAGCCAATCTTAAATTCAAGGTATCACAGAAATTTTATAGCATTCCAGAAAGATGTAAATAAATCCTTGAGTTCTTTGAGCTTTTTACACTTTGTATTTCTGGCTGAATCATCTTGTCTGCTTTCTATTAGAAATATTTACCACCTTCTCTCAGTCATTCAATTATATTGTATATTTCTTTTTAGGGGGCATACTCAGTAAGGCTCATGGTTTACTCCTGGCTATGCGTTCAGAAATCACTCCTGTCTTGGGGTATCATCTGGGACACCGGGGGATCAAGCCAAGGTCTGTCCTGGGTCAATTGCATGCAAGGCAAAAGCCCTACTGTTGCACCATTACTCCAGCCCCATATTTTATATTTCTTTAGTTCAAAACTGTGCTTTACTTTCAAGACCCTTGTTTAATCCAGAATTTATTCATAACATTTTAATAGAGCTCAAAATCCTCTAACTCTTCTCCAAATTCTGTTTTATAAGTGCTATTTTAAGAAGTAATTTTGGATATTTAAAAATTAGTGCAGGGCTTAAGCAAACATATGATTGTATGAATGTTGTCATAAAATTTCCCCAACATCCAAGGATTAAACAATATCAACATGGAATTCGTGAATATAGAGGCATTCACAGTGGGAGATCTACTTTAGTGTACATGGTTGTACAAACATGTGTTGTCGGCCAACCAAGCTCCTTATCAGCTTGCCTGCAGAAAAGGACACAGAAAAAAATATAGTTATTTCAAAGTGGGCAACCTCTTGAGTTTAAAAAGTAGAATTTAATTGAGTAATTTTTCAGCTGGGTGAAATTGAATGGGCATTACACCACAGGAAAAAGACCTGTGTGGACCCTAAGCCCTCTCCCTCCCTTTAGAGGTATTCACATGTAATCATAAGCTACATGAAGTTTGGAAATTATAAATTTGGATTTAGTTTGGACTTTAGGACAATTTCAAAAGAAATTTCTCTATTTGGGTCTTAAAGATTTTCACTAAATTAATCTGGAATCAAAGTATTGATCAATGACAATATTAATTTAATAATTATTGAAACAAAACTCAAAAGATGAAGATAGAGTCATTTTTCATATATTTTAAAATTTTTTCTTCTGAAGTCCTTAGGATCACATCTGGAGAATAAAACAGAAAGTAATAAAAAAAAAGTCATGTTATATCTTTCTTTATCCACTGCCCCTCCCCTTTAAATTCTTGCTCTGTCATCAAATTTATTAAGCAGTGCACACACTTCAGAGACTGCTACTTCACTGCTTCACTACACTTCTACTTCAGGATGTAGATGCCCAGAGGATTGAGATTTAGTCCTTGCATCTTAATTACAGCTGACTCTTTTTCCTTGTTGTGAACTGAGTTATATCAAGGGAAGGAAGAGATGAATGAGTGACCCATACATCTGACATCTAATATCTGCTACTTGAGATTTGGGGTTTGATTTAGTGTCTCTATCAGAGAGTTTGAGGAAACAAAGTCTTTTATCTTCTTTAAAAACATTCATGCACTGAGGCATGATTTACCTTCCCTGGCAGTTTTATTATTCAGAACAATGGGATTTTCAGTTGTGTAATGTTTTGGCTTTTTCCTCTCATGTTTCTAAACAAAAACATTGTTGGGGAGTTTAAACAAAAATAGAACAGAAGTAAGGTGTAGTACCAAAGCTGCAAAACTAGAGCCATAATCATTTTAAATAGAATAGACAAGCTAGTCCTTCACTTCCATATGTAAGATAGGACCCGAATCCTATTCAAACTGAATGCTTCAATGAAAGCATTGTAGTTGTTACCTTTTTAACATCCAATGTATATACAACTTGATAAGGATAATTTTAGGAACTATTAGGGTTTCCACTCTGTACAAAGGTTGAAATGGTGAGGATTCATATCCCATCTGTGCTCCATTGAGACTGGGTGCCCTAACTTAGAGCTGTACTTTCTCAAGAGACAGGGCACCTCTTTCTCACTACAAAGACACCATCTGTTCTTCCAATCCTTTACTATCATTGCATTGGCCTTTGGTGGCTATGTTTTTTCTTAATTGATCTGCTATGCAAAAAAAAAAAAAACTATCTTTCTCTAACTGGTTATAGAGAAAGCTACAACACAAACTAGTTGAAAATTGATCTTGTAGATCTAATGCATGTTTGGGGATAAATGGGAGGGGGAGGGACATGCAATCAGAATTAAACTAGTTTCAGTAATAGAAAGAAAAAATCGTAAGTTTTGCTTATACTGTATTTATTTGTATCAAAAGTCAATTAATGGCATTTGGGGGAAAATTGAACTCTGATAAGAGGTATTCAGAAGGGTGTGTCCCCTACAGAAGATATAATGTAAATGAGAAAACTCAGAAGGAAAAAATGCTACATTTATGTCATGCAATGCTGAGGAAGAGGTAGAGCTCAAGACAATTGGAATGTCAGTGACAACCATGAAGTAGAACACACCTTAGGTCTGTGATGGAGTGAAATAGTTATTCTAAGCTTGAAATGGTCAGTCAGAGTAAGAGTACTTCCTGAGGTTGGGAGGGAAATCCATGGGGCAGCCAGGGGATACCAGAGGCTACCAAAAAACTTCATTGTGTAATTTTATATAAGATCATCCTTAGAGGCAAAAAAAAAAAACAGATCTAATTTCTATTTATCTTCATCCTACCAGGTATGCTAAATGAAGAAAACACATCTCTTCAAATAATGCAACCATGCTGATATGATTCTATGTGCTTTACCTTAAGCAAGACTCACAAACTTCCTGTCATTCCAGCTCTAGTTCCTTTTTACCTTGGAACTATTTTAATGCTTCTCACTGTCTGACCCTTATGACTTCCCCCTTTATTTTTCATCAATATTAACTAACAGATAAATTGAAGATGAGCTCCTGATACATTCTTCTACCTTAATCATATATTCAATCAATAAGCATTGATTAGACTTGTTATTACAGATGCGGTAACAGGTTAAGTTTATAAAGTCATGAATAGAGAGGAACCTCTGAGTTCACCAGATTCTAATGAGGCACTTTTTGTTTAATGAATATTGGGCTAAGAATAGAGGCTATGTAACTAGTTAAAAATAATATTAAGGTAATCCATTTGAAAATTAGAGTCAGGTAGACTCAGTCATAATTGGAATGGTTTTGTGAGGCATTAGAAGATTAGCATGAACATACCAATTAATTAACGGGATGGAAGGAATAAGAGAGTTGGAATAGGGGCTGGTGAGGTGGTGCTAGAGGTAAGGTGTCTGCCTTGCAAGCTCTAGCCAAGGAAGGACCACAGTTTGATCCCCCAGCGTCCCATATGGTCCCCCCAAGCCAGGGGCCATTTCTGAGCTCTTAGCCAGGAGTAACCCCTGAGCATCAAACGGGTGTGGCTGGAAAAAACAAAAAAAAAAAAGAGAGAGAGAGTTGGAATAAATAGTATTTCTGATTTGTTTTCAGTGGGTAGTAATGACATTACTTACTCAGAAATGTGGTTGGTTAGTGTAGCAAATACCAGGATAATCATAAATGTGGCAAGTACTTACATTTACATAATTATATCTAAAAATATAAAAAGACTTTTCTCTTAGATTCCATGTTATAGGATACTATGAGTATGAAAGAAACAATCTGAAGCATAAATTAACACAGTCAAGCCCTGGAGGTAATCTGAATGCAGTCACTGCATTTCTCAGAATTTTCTAAAATGCTTTTTAACATATTAAATTTGGCCTGACCATACATATATAAAGCCATTTTTAACATTGCTTATCTCTCTTTATAACTTCTTATATTCTTCTCATAATAAATGTGGATAACTATTAATCTTTCTTTTTGTTTGGATAATTCTTTCTTTTGTAAAAGTTCAAGAAAATACTTAAATATAGGTCTCAACTATATGTTTTTGAGTTTTCATAATAGCACTCTTTGTTAAACAGATAAAAGTTCCCATATGTTAGCCCTTGTGATTTAAATATGGTGCCTTTGACATTATTTCTATATCATTAAATTATTTTTACATTATTAATTTCACAAAATGTTTCTTTAAAAATGATTTAAGGGGACCAGAAAGATAGCACAAAAGGTAAGTCATTTGTCTTGCATGCATTTGACCTGGTTTTGATCCCTGGCATCCCAATGATTTCCCAAGCTTGCTAGAAGCAATTTCTAAGTGCCAATCCAGGAGTAACCCCTTAGTGACTCCAGTTGTGGATGTAAAACACAAAGAAAAACAAAACTAAACAATACCATAGAAGAAATAAAATTTTAATGAGCCAGAGTGATAGCACAGTGGGTAGAGTGTTTGCCTTGTACTTGGTGGACCTGGATTTGAACCTCAGCATCCCACATGGTCCTCTGAATCTGTCAGGAGTAATTCCTGAGTACTGAACCAAGAATAACCCCTGAGTACCACAGATGTTGAGAAGAAGAAGAAGAAGAAGAAGAAGAAGAAGAAGAAGAAGAAGAAGAAGAAGAAGAAGAAGAAGAAGAAGAAGAAGGAGGAGGAGGAGGAGGAGGAGGAGGAGGAGGAGGAGGAGGAGGAGGAGGAGGAGGAGGAGAAGGAGGAGGAGGAGGAGGAGGAGGAAGAGGAAGAGGAAGAGGAAGAGGAGGAAGGAAGGAAGAAGCAGAAGAAAAAGGAGAAGAAGGAGAAGGAGGAACATAGGAGGAGGAGCAGGGGAGGAGGAGGAGAGGAGAAGGAGAAGAAAGAAGAAAATTTATATTTAGTGTTGCTCCATAAAAAAGTACTTTCTCAATTTCTCTGGATTTTTGTTAAAAATCCCATTCTTTTGGAGCTGGAGCGATGGTACAAGCAGTAAGGTGTCTGCCTTGTGCTCATTAGCATAGGACAGACCGGGGTTCATTCTCCCGGCATCCCATATAGTCCCCCAAGCCAGGAGTGATTTCTGAGCGAATAGCCAGGAGTAACCCCAAGCGTCACCAATGTGGCCCAAAAAAACAAACAAAAATAATAAAATAAAATAAAATAAATAAAAATCTCATTCTTTTATGCTTCTTCCCTCACATTTTTTCAAGTACAGCACTAAATAATGTTTTAAATGCTATAGACATTATATTGTCTATATTCTGATAAAATGTATTTCTTTTCTTTTTTTAATAATATATTTAGTTAAGCACCATGATTACAAAAGTGTTTGTAGTTGGGTTTCAATCTAAAAAGTACACTGCTCTTTGCCAGTGCAACCTTACCACACAAATGCCCTGCATCTCCCTCCTCCCC
Organism: Suncus etruscus; assembly: GCF_024139225.1. Lineage (NCBI taxonomy): Eukaryota > Metazoa > Chordata > Mammalia > Eulipotyphla > Soricidae > Suncus > Suncus etruscus. The sequence continues at coordinate 84,616,860 of NC_064851.1, read as the reverse complement.
AAACCCTTGGCTTTTTTCAAGACAGGCATTCTATTTCTCTCACTCAATACCATAGTCACAATAGTTATTTCTCTAACTGCACTCAGTGCACTTTGTGGTAAGCTTCATATTGTGGCCAGTCATTCCAGCCCTCATCTCTATTGTCTCTGTATATGTTAACTAAAGACAGGTTACATAAAATATACATAAGGTCACAAAATGTTGTTGTCCACTCATTATTTTTTTGACAAATGACATATACATTCTAAAATCAAGTTTAAATTTTGAAGATAAATTGTTTTCTGCTTGTTATTTGTATTTTATTTTGAACCATGCAGTTTAATTTTTTATTCTCTGTTCAAATAGTTAAGTTCTCATTTTTTGGGAAAAGTATGATATTGATTATTGAATACTTCATAAAATAGTGTCAAGTAAAACTCTGAACATTAAACTAACATTTATTACTTACCATGTTATTTATTACTTATTTTGGTAAGGAAGCAACATACTTCTGCAGTTTTTATAGAATTTCTGTACAGAGAGGGCACAATTAACTTATTTTATATTTCTAAATATTTTAAATTAAAAAAATTTAAAGTTTGGCTTACAATATTTCTTTCAATGTGAAGGGGAAGAGTTAATTAGGCTTGAATATGTATAAAAGTACTGTTTCTTTTCTGTTTTTTTTTGGGGGGGGCCACACCCATTTGATGCTCAGGGGTTACTCCTGGCTAAGCACTCAGAAATTGCCCCTGGCTTGGGGGGACCATATGGGATGCCAGGGGGATCGAACCACGGTCTTTCCTTGGCTAGCGCTTGTAAGGCAGACACCTTATCTCTAGAGCCACCTTGCCCGCCCCAATTCAATTTCATTGTTTTATATTTATCTAGCTATATAATAAGCTAAACTTTATATTGACTTATTTAAATATGATCAGAAAGTTCAGGGTTCACGCTTTCTTATTCATCTGTAATTTTCTTCAAATTAACAGCAAGAAACTTGGCTTCAATTTCATATACCTTTACTTATTTATTCAACGCCAATATACATGTAATACAATTTAAGAACTATAAACCCACACTTTCATGGAAAAAATGTTCTACTATAGTTCAAAGTTCATTTAGCTTCATTGTTATTTTCTGCATGTTTTGGTCTTTATGTTTTTAGTTCTCAGAGCTTAAGCATCACTCTTTGTTATTTGCAATCTATAGGTTTTAGCAAATTGGCTTTGTTTCCTTTATACAAAATTTCAATTATTTGATTTCATCCTAGTTGACTCTAATTTTTAGAGAAAAGATCAAAGACTATTTATTAAAAATATTAGTGATAAAATGTTCAATGTCATATAGTGAAGATGCACTTTATGAACTAGATTTCCTAATAGTGTAAGTTTATTGATTTCATATAGGTAATGCAATTAATAAATCATGTATTAAATATAGCAATTTAAAATTGGAAAATGTGACTTAAGCATATATTACATTTTCATATTTATTTGTAAATATTATTCCAAAATATTTATCTTGTTAATTTAATTTTGAAGAGGAAACCAATTTGGTCTCTGAAAAACTGATATCTCAGGCGAAGTATGCATGTATATCTGTGTGTGTTTATTGAAGAAGGGATTTAAAATTCATCTTTGAACAATTTATGACCTTAGATTTTCTGCTATTTTCTCTTTAATTACATGTAATTAAGTCTGCTTAGTTGCAGATAACACTGACTAAAATGTATTTATAAGATTCCAAAGTGCAATTATCTTTAAGAGAGACAAACATAATTATGCTATTCTTTTTATAATAACTTTTGTTGTGGCAAAAGGCAGCTGAATAGACTTAGATGAATGGACTTAGAAAACTAAAGAATTAAGTAATAAAATTTGTAGTTCCATTTTACTATATCATCTTTTAATGGGAAGAATTCCAGAACTAATAAATTACCTGCTATAAGAATGCCAGTGCTTTTTATTGATTGGCGTTTCTCGTATCAACTAAGGAAATGTTTGCCACTTTTCTTATTTACAACTTTGTAATCAAACTTATATACATGATTTGTTTAATTTTTATAATTCAATAACACTTCATTCAGAAATATTTTTTGTTTGTTGGAACTAAGAATGCCTGAAACAATTATATTATAAACAAATGTGTATATAATATTTAAATAAAGTTTTAAACATTCAAAATAAATGAATTTAAGAGATACTTTGGGAAAGATTATCATTGATAACATGTGACAACTTAAGAATATAATACATTTTTAACCTTATTATCATAGAGTACATAGGAAACATTTTACTTTCCTAAATAGAATTGAAGGTGATTCTTCAAGATGCAGGTGACTTTTTTTTTCTTCTCATAGATCTGGTAAAACCTTCTTTTAATTGTAATCTCTGAGCTTGATGTTAAAAGGAACAATAGAGGTTATCTTGATACCAGGTTTTTTAATACACTCTGTGTTGAATGTCCCTTGTACTCATTATCTCTTCACTAAAAATAAATGTGGTAAAGGCGAATAGAATGTGATATCTTTGGGAAACTATTTAAAAGAATGATTAATTAATTGAGAGAAAAGGTAGATGATAACGAAAATGAAAACCTGTGTCCTTTTATTCAACTTTGAATAGTACATTTGACATTTTGTTGTAAACAATATATTTCTATCAGCCATTTAGGGTGCGTGTTTTCCCAATGTCTAATTGTTGATGGTTGCAGCTGGAAATTAGAAGCAAGTAGTGGAGTCTTCAGTGAATAGATTAAATTGTGTGAAAACAGGAGATTACATCAAGCTTTTCAGTTGTCTTCAAAACTGCTGGAAAGAAAGCAGTTTTAGAATCACTACTAATTATAATAAAGGTCTGATTATGGTAAACACTAAACAGCTTTAAGCCTTTACTATTGTTTAAAAACATGCCACCCTTTATAAGTAAATTAGATGACAATACTCTGTGGACACACAAAGAGAGAGAAATTAAGATTTATTTGAATAATTAAATAAAGGAGAAAATGTTATTGAATTATTCAATAATTTCTTCAATTCTCCCATTTAGTCTTGCAGAAGAGCTGACAAAATGCCCTTTCTCCTACATTTAGTCTTCAGTGAAACTTAAAAGGATGCTGACAAACATTAATTTTGCATTATAAAATAATCTCAGTGAATGACAGCAACTTCAAGATCAATGTATTGGCCTCCAAGAACATATTTTAAAAATAAAGAAGGTACTCCTAAAACATTTTAAAACCTTTTCTTCAAGTCATATATAATATTCTGTACTATCTTACAACAGCATTTTCCAATAAAAAGTAACCTTCTGACAGTGACTTAATGACCTCATTGGAATAGAATAATTTTAGCAAATTAGCTTATTCTTTATATTTTTCCTTCCTTATTTTTCTTTGTTTAATACTTTCACTCCCACTTATCTAAAAGAATTGTATTATGATGACTATATCAATTGTATGATATATGCTCTTTTTGCTCTTTAAATAAAGAAAAATTTAAAAACGAAAGAAGAAAAGAGACTGTCAGACACTTCTCATCTAACTACTAGTCAATTCCTCTGCAGTTAGAAATAAAGATTGTCAAACTATTTCAATAGGTATAGTTTATATAGATTACTCACTCAGCAAGATATTTATATTGTCTCAAAATTTATTCTTTACTATTTACAAACAGGTTTAGGGTAGAAAAAACAATAAATATGGGAAATTTTAAGCATAATTATATAATGTCTTCTCTTTGAAATGCCAGTAAAGAAAATACAAAAGACAAGTTAAATAAAGACCAGAAAAAACTTTTCAAATCACTTATATGACAATGAGTGTACATGCAGAATGTAAAGTATCCCCAAACTGAACAATAGTTTTATAAATAACAATCACTTTTTATGGTAAAAAGTCTTTTATCAAATAAAATATATGTATGGCAAATAAAAGCACAAAAATTGTTCAGTAGCATTAGCCATTTGGAAATGGAAATTAAAACTACATCTTCCTTAAAATGGCTAAATTTATAATCCCTCAAAATGACCAGAATTGGCAAAAATGTAAGACTCTTACAAATATAATGGGTATGCAAAAGGTACAGACACTCTAGGAAGCAAGAAGTATTATTAAGATGAACTTCAATAGCCTCACTCCTAAAATTTACATATAACAATAATTCTTATATTTATCCAAGACCATATATGAATATTTATATAAAAGCTTTCTCCTAATCTTGACAACTGAAAAGTGGATGAGTGGACAAAGTATTCATTTGTATAATGAAGTACTACACAACTACCAAAAAAATTGCTATATACGAGAGAATGGGAGTATCTCAAAGCATTGTGTTTACATGTTAGTTTCCAAAAGTTGCACACATAAGGAGTTGATTTATAGATAAAATTCTATTTAAAGATAAAACCAGGAGTCACATGCACATCATCTCGACTTGTCAGCCCCACTACACCAGGACCCACACAGACCCAAAGAGCACACACAATGCATGTCAACAAAGGTGAGATGTCCCTGCCCACAAAAGGTGGAGCCTGCTCCCACCAGCAATGCACACATTGACATGACTGACATCCTGACCAGCTGACCCTGCAGTACCCAAACATACACTTCCCAAAAAGTAAGCCAATGAACCCCAACACAACATATAATAATCACTACAAGCATGACATTTGGGAAACAATTCAGACTTCCACCATGCATAGAGAATGAAGATGGTAGCTATGATAACCCAAAACATGCCAAATACCATTTAGCCTCTCAGATAAGGATTTTAGAGAAGAAATATGAAGGATCTTCATAGAATGCAAAGAAAGCATGGAACTAACTGAATGAATCACAAATAAGAATCAAGAAGATATGAAAGTAGAAATGAGAAAACTTCAAACTAAAATAACAGGATTAAAACATGGTAGGCAAATAAAACCTTACTTAAAAGAATTTGAAATGAAACTTTACCCTCCAACAGAGTAATAGCATCTGAGGACAGAATCAGTGAGCATAACTCCGTACAAAGGAAGAGATTTGAAAAGATCCTTAAAACAAAATAAGACAATGAAAAAATCCTCATGGAATGTAAACAGACAAAAATTGAAGTCTTTAATAAACTCAACAGAAATAACATAAGAGTTATTGGAGTCCCAGAGACCCTGGAAGAAAATCCCCATAGAGAATAAAAAACTCTCAAGGTCATCATTGCAGAGAAATTCCCAGAGTTAAAGAGCGCATGCACCAAATCCTGAATGCCTAAAGAATACCAGCTAAAAGAGATACAAAGAAAAGCACCCAGACACACATTTTTTTAACACTTCATTTCTACTTTATTTATTGAAAAGTACAATAAGTTCACAACAGCTGACTCCTAAAGAAATAAATAAGAGGATGTGTAACTAATACATTTTAAGAGGAAAGTAGTGAATAATAGAAAATTCTGGAGTAAGTTATCATAATTTATTTGATAAATGAGTGATGATAAAATCTTCTTGAAACATCAAGTATACAATTAAATAGTAGGTGTTTTTCAGTAAGGATTAAAAATGGCATAAAAATATTCAGAATTAGGAGAACATAATATATACATATTCAACTTATTGTAAATCAGGAACTACTGAGAACATCATTAAGTTTTATAAACCAAGATAAGTTATTGGGGGCATGGATATTGTTAAAATGGGGATATTGATAAAAAAAATATATGTAGAATTGTGTAGGTCTTATTTAAAAAAATTAGAAAAATACCCAAGTCATGAATTTTTACCTTGGTGTCCTGAATAATAATAGTAAATTGGTTGATCAACAATGATTTTATAAATAAAAACCTAAATGGGGCATAGAAACAGTAATAAGGAATTTGAGATATTTATTTTAACTTATAATCAGTGATATTTTATTTTGTTTTGATTTGTTTTGGGGGAAGGACAGGGGCCAGGCTGGACTGAGTGATGAAAACAAAAACTAGAAATTCACACATGTAAAGAATGCTTTCTACTACCGAGATACTACTGAGATTCACCAAATCAATTGTGGTTTTAAAACAGAGCAGTGTTTAAGTGAAGCACAGAAGAAAATACTATACAAACACTCTTATTTTTAAAATATTTAAGTTGCAATCATGGTGACGATTTTATAAGATTATAAGGTATAGGAATTATGCCCATGATAAATCATCTTAACCACATTGAAAAACAAAAATAATAAAAAATAAACTTAAATTATTAAAATTAAAAAAAAAGATTGAATCTCGGCTATCAGACATAGAAAGAACAATGAATTAAATTATAATGAAAGGTTCAAGTTACATTATGACATATCTTGAATGGCATGGGAACTTTTTTAAAGCAGGTTATCTTTCTTTTTTTTTAATTAATATCTCAGGTCTGATATCAATGTCTTTAATCCATTTGGATTTTACTTTCATTTGCAAGTGGCTATCCAGTTGTGACAACACCACTTGTTGAGGCTTTCCCTGTTACATTTAAAATTTCTTGCTCCTTTATCAAAAATTAGCTGACTGTATGTCTGGGGAACATTCTCTGAATACTCAAGCCTATTTCACTGATCTGAGTGTCTGTCTTTATTCAATACCATGCTGTTTTGATAACCATTGCTTTGTAATACAGCTTAAAGTTGGGGGAAAGTAACTGTTTTATAACTGAAGTACATTGTTGGATGGTTTCCATGTGATTAAGAACTTTTTTGGAAACAGTGAATGAAGGTTAAATTCAGCAAGAGTGTGAACATTATAATTATATTTGCTGTCATCTAAGTTTACTCTAGTCTACCTAAGCTACTCTGAGATGCCAATCAGCATAGAGATCTCATTAATACAGAACTAGTTAACAAAGGAATATGATAAAAATACATTCATATATTGACTCAGGGATTGGACAACCTAGTATGCCTGGAGCCCAGAGCAGGTCTTATGCCAGAAAACTTCAGTGGTGAGGTCTCCTCGTATTTAGGCAAAAAGTTCTTTAACTTTTATCCTAGAAAAAGAGGAAGAAGAAGAAGAAGAAGAAGAAGAAGAAGAAGGAGGAGGAGGAGGAGGAGGAGGAGGAGGAGGAGGAGGAGGAGGAGGAGGAGGAGGAGGAGAAGAAGAAGAAGAAGAAGAAGAAGAAGAAGAAGAAGAAGAAGAAGAAGAAGAAGAAGAAGAAGAACTTACTAAACTTTCAGCAAAGGCTTTAATAAGTTCATTGATGACTCAATAATTTTCAAAAATATACTTGCTACTAAACTTTCTCTTTTTTCCTTTCTCTTTCATCTCTTTAGTTTTTTTCTAATTTTTATTGTAACATTTTATTCAAGAGACAAAATTGATTAACATGAGGTAAACTAACATAACATAATGTAGTAACATAACATAACATATAATATAATTGATATAATAATAATACATGTAAGTCAAAGAAAGTTTCTGATTAAAAACACAATATTTTTTCCATAATGGCTTACATATCTTTCGCAGTAGTATTTTAGGTACATATTAACATTGAATCAGGGGAATACCCATCACCAAATATGTCCTCCCCCGATTCCAGTTCCCTTTCTACAACCCATATACCCCACCATCACCCCCCGGCTGCTAGAGAAGGTGGACCCCTCTTTGTCTGGCTTACTATTAGTGATCACATATCTGTTTGATCCTGGAACCCTCCCTTGTTTCACCCTCTATTTAAGAGGCAGAGCTAGATAAATCGAGGTATGTGGTTTTGTTTGAAAGAAAGAAAAGCAATAGATTGGGGTACAAAATAAGAGGAAAAAAAAGAAGTCAAAAGTCAAATATGCTGAAAATGGGCGGATTCGCTCTAGAGGCTTCCAACCTCAGTTTGAGAGAGGATGTGAAAAAGGTAATTGAAACACCACAACAATACAGAAAGAAATATCAAATTAAATAACCAGTGAGCACTACAGCAATAAAGACAGGCACCACACAATAGTCTCGGTTCTGAAATCAAATATACTCGAGTGCAAAAAGAAAGAGAAAGTCGAGACAAATTAAAATAAAATAATATTGGAGACATCAACCTTAATCTCCACACCAAAATAAAGACGTCAAAAAAATTGATCAATCGATAAATAAACATGTGGAAAAATTATTATTTTGTGCTTTTTTTTCCTTTTCTTTCCCCCCCTGCATAGGCACAGTAACTATTGGGGATATTGTAGAGGGAATTCCCTTGACCTATAAGATACAGGGTTTCTCCACCCCTGAAGTATACTGTCATGGGATTAAATCTAGAGTTCTTGCATGATCATTTATTCTCCCCTTGTTTTCGTGGTGTGTGGAAGACTTCTGCTTTGTCTTGGATGGTAAAATCAGACCTCTCTATCTAGAGATCTTGGTGGCTGTGCAACTCAGGAATGGAGCTTATGAAGTCTTTCTTTGTGGGTCTAGCAGTTATGCTTCTTCAGCGTCGTTTTAATCCATCTTCTGTAGTTGGTGTTCTTGGTCATTATGTTGCTCCTAGAATGGAGCCTGGGATAAACAGACACACATTTTAGTCACAATGAAGAAATCCACATTATAGAATAAAATATTGAAAGTAGCAAGATCAAAAACGGAAATTACATTCAAAGGAACAGCCTTAAGATTTATAGCATACCTGTCATAAGAAACCCACAAGGAGTTTTCACTGGCATGTGGTGTGGGGAGGCCCCATGCTGAAGGCCTCTTCCCAAACTTAAAGGGTGCTGGGGGGGGGGGGCTCGGTCTACCCCCAGCCATCTTCCTTCTCCTTCTTCCAGGACTCCAGGGCCTTCCCTGGGTGCCTGCCCAGGGGGCCAGTGAGGTGGGTGCCAGGAGGGAGTCTAGAGGGAACTTCAGGCCTTCCCCAACCACCACCCAGTACAAGGGGGGTGTGATGGAGGGAGGAGGCTGGCAAATTTCTGGTTTCCAGTTCTATACCGACTATACCAAGCCTTCTTCCATTCTGGAAGCCAGTTTTCACTGTCATGGGGTGTGGGGAGGCTCCATACTGAAGACCTCTTCCCAAGCTTAAGAGGTGCTGGGGGACTCAGAAGACCCCCAGCTGTATTCCCTCTCCTTCCTCCGGACTCCAGGGCCTTCCCTGGAGGCAGGTGCCAGGGAGGATTCTAGATGTGACCCCAGGTCTTCCCAACCCCCCCCCCAGTACAAGAGGGCAGGATAGGGACAGTCACTGTTAACATTTTTTTCTCACCATTCTTCATTTTCAAAATGAACTGGGGCACTATACTATAGATAGTTAGTTGGATTTCATAGGGATTAATGTATGTTTGCAATAAGCAGAATTTCTATGTTGTATTCTTTCCTTCCCCTCTTGGCTCACCACCCTACTATCTCATTTCTAGTCCTTTATTCCCTCACCCCCAGCCATGATTACCCCACATTTATCCCTTTTTACCCTCAGTTCTTGGCTCCTCAAGAAGTAGATCATTATTCCCACACAAAGCCAGCTGCCAAACAGCACCCTAAGTGCTAAGTGATAAGATAGACTCTCAATCTGAAAAGATCCCAGTACACTGTTGCTATTGATCTACTCTCCAAGGCCTCCTTTCTTCCTCCTTCCTTAATTGGGGACCTTTGCTTACTAAGAGACTCAGTTTCTGAGAAGTCTCACCTCAAGAATGTTTCCTAATATATATTGTGAGCCATTTATCAGACTGCACAGGCCGAATCACAGACCAAAATGGTGCACCAGACTTAACATCCCACCAACTACTTCAAAAGACATAAAAAGGACATGTATAAAACCTTTGAATATCTTATATGTATTCCCTTAACAGTTATAACCCTTACTGAATATTCTCTTACATAGTGACATTTCCCCCACTGTTTTGTTCTGTCCTTTTCTTTGTCATCTGTTAAATAAAAAATTCTGGTAAAAGAGTCCCTTGATTTAGAGCTTATATTAGAACCAAGTTATGGGGATTGTTGGACTTGTTCTTTTGACCCCCATATGCACCAATAATACCTTGTGACATTGTTCCTCTTTTGTATAGGCACATTAAAATGGGAAAATATTACACATACAAACAAGTTCTTATCTAATAGTGATACGAACACACAAATCTTGTAATGCAGTGGGGCCTTACACCTGAACATTATCATAATGACCTGGGTTAGGTCTCAGAAGAATGGGCATTTTCCGTTCACCCCTGAACCAGGGATACCATCTACAAAACAACCATGGCTGTCTATAACATCACCAGGAAGCAATCCTCTACCAGGGAAGACTCTACCACTCCCCTGGCATCAACTTAATCCAAAGAAGTCTCCCTTAATACCCAGAAGACTTAACAGCAACAACAACCTTCTTTCAGGACAGAGCTCTCCACATTGCTCTCTAACTGTGAGGTGAAACTAGCAGACACTCCACATCATCCTGACTTCAATGTAGGATATGCACAGAATCCAGGATCTTTAACCATAGAAACATGACACAAACAACAGGGATTGTGCGAAAAAAAATTTTTTTACTGGGACCACAGAGAATGACTCAGGGGTTGGACAACCTAGTATGCTTGGAGCCCAGAGCTGGTCTTATGCCAGAAAACCTCAGGGGTGAGGTCTCCTTATATTTAGCCAAGGCTTTTTCATTCTATTTCCCCCATATTTTGTTGAGCCTAAGCAAATAACAACTGCCATTCTAACACCATTTTCACTGTATTTTTTTAACTCTTATCCTCTTATTCTTACACAAAAAAGAGTTTACTGAACCTTCATCTAGGGCTTCAAAAATATAAAAAAGAAAGAAAGAAACCCACAAAGCCAGAAGGCATTGGTGAGATACAGTGACAAAACTCAACAAAATGACTACGTCACCAAGAATAATTTATCCAGCCAGACTCACAGAGAGGTTTGAAGTAAGGATACATAGTTCATGGATAAACAACAGCTTAGAAAATGTATAGACTCAAAACCAGACTTAAAAGAAAAACTGAAAGATCTACTTTGTGTTAAGACAGACCAATCAACACATCAAACTCCTACAGAAAGATGACACTAAATTTTATGACAATTATTTCTCTCACATTAATGAAATAAATGCACCAGATTAGAAACACAGAGTGGCAAAATGGATCAAAAAGCTGAATCCAATATTCTGCTAGCTACAAGAAACACATGTGAATAATCAGAGCAAACATAGACTCAGAATCAAAGATTGGAGGACAATCATCCAATCAAACAAACCCTTATAAAAGCTGGTGTGGCCATATTAATATCAGATTACATAGAGTTTAGACTTAAAAATATTATAAGGGACAAAGATGGAGATATTTTAATAATCAAAGAATATATATACAACAGGAAGAAATCACACTCCTAAGCATATATGCATTCAATGAGGGATTGGCAAAATATTTAATATAATTGTTGACAAATCTGAGAGAAGAATCAATCGCAACTCAATAATAGTGAGAGGCTCAACACTGCCCTTCCAACGCTTGATAGGTTAACTAGGCTTAAAACTAACAAGATAGGGGCCGAGTGATAGCACTGTAGTAGTGCATTTGCCTTGCATGCGGCTGACCCAGGATGAGCCTGGGTTCAATCCCCAGCTTTTATATGGTCCCTCAAGCCAGGAGTGATATCTGAGTGCATAGCCAGGAATAAACCCTGTGCTTCACCTAGTGTGGCCCAAAAACCAAAACAAACAAACAAATACAAATAAATAAATAACAATATACAAGCTCTAAAAGCAGAAAGTGGCCTAATATATTTATTTTTTTTCCTCCATCCCAAGAACCTGGATACACATTCTTCTTCAATGCACATAGAAATGATAGACCACATGTTAGCCCATAAAATATGCCTCCATAAAATAAAAAGAATAGAAATTTTGCGAACTACCTTCTTAAATCACAATGCATTTATGTTAGAAGTAAATTACAAATAGAGCAGGGAAAAAAAACTTTAACACCTATAGATTAAACAATTCACCACAAGTGGGGCAGAAAAAAATAATCAAAGAGGAAATTAAAATTTTCCTGGAAATAAATGAGAATAAAGACAGCAATTATCAGAATTTTTGGGACACAACAAAAGCGATAGTAGGAGGAAAATTTGTAGCTTTGAAAGCACTCATCAGGAAGAAACCAGAGGCATAATAAATAACTTAATGACACATCATATAAAATTTGAAACTGATCAGCAAAATGAATCAAAAATAGATAGGCAGAAGGAAATAACAAAGCTTAGAGTATAAAATAATGAATTGGGACTCAAAAAATAGTATCTGAAAGGTCAATGAAAGTAAGAGTTGGTTCTTTGAAAAAATAATTAAGATAAATAAACAACTAGCAAAACTTACAAAGTGAAAGTGAAACTTAATAAACTGATTTAGAAATGAAAAAGAAGAAATCATTAAAGGACACTACAGAAATTGAACAGGTAATCAGACACTACTTTGAGAAATTCTATGCCACAAAACAAGAGAATCTAGAGGAAATGGATAAATTCTTGGACTCTTATAACCTTCCAAAATGAAACCAACATGATCTTGCATATCTGAACAGATCAGCAGTATTGAGGAAATTAAAATGGCGATAAACATTTTTCCCAAAAACAAAATCCCAGGACCTGACGTTTCACTAACAAATTCTTTCAAACATTTCAAGAGGATATACTACACCAATCCTGTTCAGGCTTTTCCAGGAAACTGAAGAAACAGAAATACTCTCAAATAATTTCTATGAAGCTATCATTCTGATTCCAAAAGCAGAGAGATGTGATGAAAAAAACAAAAAAAACAAAAAAACAAACTATAAACAAATATCCCTGATGAATATAGTTGCAAAGATTCTCAACAAAATTCTAGTAAGTAGGAATCAACGGCTCATCAAGAATATCATACACCAGGGGCCGGAGCAATAGCAGATCGGTAGGGTGTTTGCCCTGCACATGGCTGACTCAGGATAGATCCCATATCAGGCATCCCATATGGTTCCCTGGGCCCTAAGCGGTTTCTGAACGCAGAGTCAGGAGTAACTCCTGAGCATCACCAGGTGTGTCTCAAAAGCAAAACAAAACAAACAAACAAACAAAAAACAAGAAAATCATACATTATAACCAAGTAGGTTTCATTCTGGAAGTACAAGAATAGTTTACCATATGCAAATCAATCAACATAATACATCATATAAAAAATAAAAAAATATGATCATATCAATAGATGCAGAGAAAACATTTGATAAGATCCACCACCAAAGCATGAAAATGGAAAAAACTTTTCTCAATACAATCAAGGCCCTTGGCAAATATTATAATCAATGGTGATAAACTAAAAGCCTTTTCACTAAAATTAAGTACAAAACAAGGCTGCCCCCTCTCACTACTTCTATATAACAGATTACTGGAAGTACTTGCCATAGTAATTAGGTAAAAAAAAAAAAAAAAGATATCAAAGGCATCCAGATAGGAAAAGTAGTCAAGCTTTCACTATTTGCAGATGACATGATACTATATTTAGAGAACCCTAAAGACTCTACTAAAAAGCTTCTAGAAACAATATACTTGTTTACCTAATCAAGAAAAAAAGGTAAAACCATATATTAAAAAATTAGTGATTATCACAGAAAGGGGCTAAGTAGGGTTTGATAGACCTTATTGTAGAGACTATGAATATATGTGTAGTGATACAAATATGCAATTAAAAGTTTCACTTTAATTGTGTGTGAAAGCAAAAATTAAATAGCAGTTTTGAAAAATACACAAATTGTTATATCAAAAACTATCTTTTCAATTTTACATTTCTTCTTAGCTTTTTCTAACTTACTCCATCATTAATTTTTTATAAGTTATACATTGGCATATTCAGGTGAGTATTCTATGGACAGAATTATTGAGAATTGTTTATAAGATTCTCATAGCTAATCAAAACCCCTTCTTCATACTGTGTTTAGCATACAGTATTTTTATCTTATAGTGTTACCTCAGGATAGCTCTCCTTTGAGGAAAATTAATAGACATATTTCAAAATAGTAGAGATCTGTAGATTAAAAATGATTGGAAATCCTGGATTCCCTAAGGAAGAGATAATATGTAAAATTTGAGAATGTGGGACTTCTACTTCATAAATTATCCTGTTATTACCCCAGAGTCACTCAAGATATTAGTATGGAAATGTTGGTCTTACATATTAGTATTGTTGTGTGTGCTCACATTGTTATGTGTACTTACATATTAAGTAAGATTAAGAAAGATTGTTGTGCGCAGACACATTAGTCATATTATAAAACTCTTAATAATCTCTGAAGCAAACATAGTTTTACCATGATAAATACATTATTTTCTTCAAAATGTAGCCCCTTTTTTATAGTAACATAAAATTATGAAAGGCTTGAGAATTCATTAACCTGCCATTATATAATTATATATATATATATATAGTATTAACTACACTAGATAACATAATATATCATAGCTTTAGGTGCTATATCATTTAATGTATCATTCCTTTTTCCTCCATTTAACATCCACCTTCTGATTACTATGAAAAAATGTAGAGGCATGGTTCCAAAACTGGACATCTTCAGAGCACAAACTCCTCTTATAAGAACTCTTTAATCCCTCTGACTCCGTCCTCAGATGTCAGGTGTAAAATAAGGGTAAAATGCATGATTAGCTAGAACAAATGGCCACAGTCCATTCCATAGGGGACCAGCACACAAATTGGAAAGGAGATTTACCTTGTTAGTTCCCAGCAGCTGTCTTTAAGTTTTATCACTAATGAGCATCAAGGCAAACAGCTCTCCGTTTATATATGCAAGGGTATTCTAGTTTTCAGGAGAATTTATGTTCATCATATAATGAACTCTTAATATTTTTCCTTTTTCATTTCAATATATTTAGCTTTAAGGAATTAATAGATTTTTTTAAGTTTTTAATAATTTCTAGAGTAAAAGTGAAATATTGGCCTGTAGATGGTAACATATAAATTATCCATTATAATTTCTGTATACGGGACAATGAAATCAAGCAAAAAGAGAGAGACAAGCAATTTTAAACAAAGGTATCCAGGAACCAGGTAGGGCCCTAAGTCTACATGCTGAACCAGGCATACCTGTACTAAAATTTTCTTAATTTAATCTCCCATTGATAATGGATGAACAATAATAAGTGTGCTAAAAGTGAGCCAAGAGGACTGAAACCAGGCCACATGATCCTCTCTAGTTGACCCACAAGGTTTGCCCCTTTTAGATTATATATTTTATAATACTTCCCTGTCTTAGTTTCTGCTACAAACTAATATTATATTCATGTTTTTAGTTGTAAATATATAAAAAATGTTTTGTATAAAAAGCAAAACCTTTCCCTGATTAAATATATGGAAAACATGAATTAATTGTAAAAGTTTAATTACTATGCTCTGCTGGTTTTATTATCCTCTGCTGGTTTTATTTAAATATTGAGTATGTTTTAAGTAAAAGGTTACTACCATCGCTATGTGTTGTAAAGCTTTTCCTTAAATTATTATTTAAAAAATGTATTGATAAGGGCCAAAGAGATAGTATAGGGGTAAAAGTACTTGCCTTGATTATGACCAACCCTATTCAATCCCTGGCACTACCATATGTAGCAACAGAACCCCTTCATAAATGATTCCTATACAGAGCCAAGAATAAACATTGAGCACCTCTGAGGAATATACGTATTGATTATTTGACATCCAAGTTTACAAGCTTTTTTAATATATAGACCTATTTAGAATTTTTCTGTTTTCAAATAGAGATAATACTGGTTGTGTATTTTATTTTTAGTTACATATAAGAAGTTGCTTTAGAAGAGTTTGTTCACATACACAAATTCCAACACTGGACACTTCAGTCATCAAAGCCATTTTTTCTAAAATGACCATATCATTATCCTGTTTGCTATCTCCTCTGTTCCATAAGTATTTGTTATCATAACCCTACAACACTCTACAAAGCATTTCAAAGTTATAATATAAAGTATGTAATGTATGTATCTAACATAACTAGTATTCAAAAACTTGATTTACATTTAAAATAATTTTTAAATTCTTTTATTATTTGTCCTCAAATAATAGAATCATTTAAATTTCTCTTTATTTCACCACCAAAACATTGCTTACATGCTTAAGACCATATTAATCTACAACTAATAAATATATACATTCTGCCTTCTTGTGAGTAAGGACAGTAATGTAGCCTTCTATCTATCACACAAAGCACAAAGTCAGAAACCGTCAACAGCAGAATTTGTTAGGTGTTTAGTAAAAGCCGCTGCATATTTACAGAATGATTAGAATTACTATGCTTTGACACTGTTTAGGAGGAAATTAAAAAGCATTGTTTAATACTTCCTGGCTATTAGGAAGTCTAACTTTATACCTAGAAGTTTTCTTTTTCATTGCCCTCCTTCCACACCTTTTCAAGAACTCCTCTTTAATGTTAAACTCTATTTGCAGAATATTTAGTTCAAAACTAGGCAGCTTCTGAACTGATTTCAGAACCAATTTAGTTTTCAGGGATCTTCATCTTTTCTTATTTCCAGAAGTCCAGAAAAAAGTCAAATATTTTTATTTTTCAGTAAATCAAAGTTTATTCCCTCTGATAAAAGCAATATATCTCTTAAAAACAAAACTAATGCTAAATTCAACATAAAGATAGCACGCACACAATTAAATTAAGGAAAGGGAAAGATTTTACTTTATTCAATTAAAAAATAGATTACTAAGAATTTTCTATGCTCCAGAATGTGTGTAAACCAATTTTTTAGAATATTTTATTTTATCACCCATCCCACTGATGTTTTATTTGTATTTGTAACTTCCAGGTGAGCAACTGAATCTTAAAAAGTTTAATGAAGAGAGAAAATTGTCACAAAACCAAGTGAGTTCAACTTTAAGGAAGAGAGCCCATATTCAATGCTATTACATTTCCCAAAACTTACTAAGTAAATCAGCATTATTCCCAAGCCTAGGTCTTACTTTAAGCACTCTTTTTTTCTAAGCCAACTTATAATTACATTTCAGTGTGGTGCTTCAAAAGATTTCCCTTTTATATGACCATAAGTATAATGGTTGAATAGTCAACCAACTTATTAACAAGCTTTTATAGGTTAAACCTCTATATTCTAGAGGTGATGGTGAAAAATGCTTTAATCAAATGAAGTTGGGTGGTGGTATGTGAGAAAAATGAAAACATAAAGACAAAACAGATGTATTTTTTAACACATGTAAACTTGTTTTATATAAAGAGTTACCCTGAACTTGGCACTATTGAGAGGGGGAATGCCAGTTGTCAGAAATCCAGACAGTTTGGCAAGCAGGACTAGTTCTGTGGCAGTTAGACTATAGGTGAATTTACAAGGTGACTTATTCACCTCAGTGCATCTGCAGGAGTTCCCCTATCTGCCCATTTAATACTTAAATACTTAAAGTACATTTTAAGGTCTTATATAAGATCTGTCCTCTTGAAAAGCTATTAAGCTCCTTACCCTGCAGCCCAGAGGGCTCTTCTTCAAGTCAAACTGATTGTACCACCCCATTGCCATTAGAACAGCCCTGCAAGGCTTCCTGCATAATTCCTGGGAAAGGTCAGGGTACTTCAGCAATGAAGGCCTTTTTACTTTTATAGAAAAAAAGAAAGAAAATGGTAAATCAGCTCTTTTCCATTTTTCCCATAACAAAAACTGACATAAAAGCTCAGACACATTTATTCCTCTTCAACATACTTACAATAACTGCATTCAATTTTAAAACCTTGAAACAAAAATTATTTTGTCTGTTCTGACCTAAGTTAAAATCCATTTTAACTTCTGACTCTGAATCTAGATATTGATTTTATTCTTCAGATATTTTACCTATAAGCATGAAATACTTGTACTAATACAATACTATTTTAGGCCAAATTTGTAATGATGACTTAATCCATTCTGTAGTGGAGTAATAAACCTAAAGGTTTCAAAAGGGAACCATGGAAAGAAATAGTCGGTTCCTACATGAGGTTAACCCAAGAATGTGTCCTACAGACAACCTTTAGACTAGGTAACACACTAGATTTACATTAGAACATAAAAAATTATGATTTATATCAAATGATACACGCACAGATTACCAGATTATAGTTTTTCTGCCTTAATATGCCACATCTATAACCCAAGTTATCTATAAATATTTATCTTTTAAAAGGATAATTTATTGATCCATGAACTGATTTCTAATGAATTGTATACCAAGATTGAGAAAGGTCACTTTCTCAAGAACGAAAGGAAAAGAGGAAAATAAGAACTCAAGAAATTTACTTTTCCTGTGCCTGTCTGTGTTTCTTGAATACCTGAAGGTCTCCTCAGAGGCCTAGGGACCACACTCCCAAAAAACTGCATTTTGAAACTGCCCGGTGAGTAAAGTCTGGCTGTGCAGGTTGCCAACCAATAAGCTGAGCTCTCTGGCCTGTGGAGGCTCCACCCTGCTGTGCCTTTGATCACTCTGAGGACTTCAAGAGAAATTTCTCCTGTACCTGTCTGTGTTTCTTGAATACCTGAAGGTCTCCTCAGAGGCCTAGGGAGCACACCCTCAAAAAACTGTCAATTAACCAATGAATCCCACCACAACACGTAGGAAAAACCACACTATAAGCGTGACAATGGGGAAACCTCACAGGCAAACACCATGCACAGAGAATGAAGATGATAGCTCAGATGACCTAAAAAATTCCAACCATCTGATTAACCTCTCAGTTAAGGAACTTAAAATAGTAATATGGAAAATGTTTGTAGAACTCAAAGAAAGCATAGATCGATCTGAACAAAACACAAAGACATGTCTTTGCAGAAGGAAGTGGTGCTACCTTATATTGCTGGTGGATTTGGGGGGTGGAGAGAAAAGAAACCAGACTCCCGACAAAAACTAAGAATATATATGCTCACACATATCTAAAGGAAAAAAAGTTTCTTTAAAAAAAAAAAAGAAAAGATGTAATTAAAGGGATCAAGTGGGGCCAGGAGAGATAGCATGGAGATCAGACATCTGTCCTTTCTGTAGAAGGGCAGTGGCTCAGAACCTGGCATCCCAAAAGGTCCCCCATGCCCTCTAGGGACGTTCTCCAAGCATAGAGCCAGGAGCACCCTCCGAGCGCTGCCAGGAGTGACCCAAAAGAAGCAAAAACAAATCAAATCTAATAAAAAAAAAAAAAACTAAAACAAGGCAAAACAAACAAAAGAAACTAACAAGAATAAAAAATAAAAGAAAACCAAAAAACAAAGAAAAGGGGGAGAAAGTGATACAGGAGATCACTTCACTTTATATTTGGGGAGAAACAGGATAAGAGGTAGTGTTATATAGGTCTATACTTATGATGAAAAAATAGGGTTCCCCCTTGTCTTTTGAGATTTCCTTGTGAGGTATGGGGTCCAGGCAGGGAGGTCTTGGGTAGAGTTCTTGCAGTGGGGATCCTTTGGAGCTAGTTCCGGTATCAAGCCACAGTCCACATTAGGGAGAGGTGATTAGGAGGGCCACACTGCATGAGTCTCTAAGGGTGTTGGTTTTACTTTCTTGCTGCGAACGAGGTGAGAGCTTGAGTGGGTGTCTCTTCACTTGGGTAGTGGGTACTGGCTTGTTGTGGTAGGAGGTCTTTCTTGGTGCCTAGTGGATTAAGAGCTGAGGGTGAAAAGTTAAAGTGTGGTGGGGATATCGGGGGTGGGATTGAGTGGTGAAGGGATAATCGGATTTCTGGAGGAGGGAGAGGGGATAGTATATGGGAGGTGTTACATAGGGTATAGGTATGAGTTGTTTGTGGTTTAGGTTTGTCCCTTAAGGAGAATTTCTGTCTCTGTGTGCTCCTGCACACATATAAACATATAGAAGTTAGCTTAGGTGTATATTAATGTAGAGAGGTGTGGAATACAAGAGGTGCACTGAGTACTAAGTATAGTACTTGTAAGGAAAGGAAACATTTAATAGATCAACTTTTGGGTATGTATAGGTTTCGTGTCTTGTGTACTGACCATTAGGTTAGTAAGGTCTATCTATATAGGTGTTTACCCTTTTCAGTTTTGTCCACAGCACCCTATATATCTGCATTCCTTTCCTATAGAGGAGGTAACCATGTGGTTTTTATTTGACATAGATTGAGTTGATGATAGTGAGGAGAAGGTGGAAGAAGAAGGAGACAAGAAGAGAGAATAGGAAAAACAAGACGAAACAAAACAAACCAACAATCAAACACCAAAAGCAACAAAAATATGAAGTAATGAGAAGAGAGGCTATAAGAGCAAGGGCATGTTAGTTTGGTTGAAAAGGATCGATGCTTGAGCCCTGTGGTAAAAATCCGTAGGTCTCTGTTTTTGCTTTGGTGATCTGGCTGGTCCTCTGCTTCAGGTCTTAAAAGAAGGCATAATCTAGAGATAAAAGGTATGTTAAAGAGTTTTATCTGGCCATTTTCATGCTTCAAGCAGAGTATGGTGCCTTGTGTGACTGAGCATCGAGGTACCACCATAGGATGTTCACACTTTGTATCCAGGAACCCCTATGGACAGAAAAACTGAGAGGTTATTTTAATAGTGGTAAGGACAAGGCATTCAAATATAATGTTTTGAAGTGTTTCCATTGGACTCAGTAAATTCCCGTCCTAATCTTTACCTGTAATCCTGTATATGATCCCTAGTAAATTATTATGGGCCTTTGTAGTAAAACAATAATTACCTACCTGTTCTCTCTATGCTGCTGTTTCTGTTGTTGCTCGTTTCTTTATGATATAATGTGTAGTTGGGATTTGTGTTGTTTCTCTCCCCTTTGTTTTGGGCTATACTCCCCAGTATATGGTGATTATTACTGTGTTTGAGGTTCCTATCCTGTTACACCCTGTTATTTAATCATGGGGTATTGGATGTATATCTGGTGTATATTCTAGGTACTTCAGAATAGTGCTATCATTCTGTGTATCTTTCATCTTCTGGCTTGTTTCATTTAACATAATATGTTCTAGGTCCATCCATGTTGCTGCAAAGTCAGTGATTGTATCATTTCTGACTGCCATATAGTATTCCATTGTGTATAGATACCACATCTTAATAATCCACTCATCTGTTGTTGGACATTGAGGTTGGTTCCAAAACTTGGCTATTATACGTAGTGCTGAAATAAATAGTGGAGTACACACATACTTTGGGATGAATGTCCCTCTGACTTGGAGGTAGATACCTAGGAGAGCAATTGCTGGGTCAAATGGGAGCTCAATTCTGAGCTCCTTGAGCACTCTCCAGACTGTTCTCCATAGGTGTTGGACTAGGGGGCATTCCCACCAGCAGTGGATGAGAGTGCCTTTCATACCGCATCCCCACCAACACAGATTTTTCCCATTATTTTTGATGTGGGCCATCCTCACTAGTGTAAGGTACTACCTCATTGTTGTCTTGATTTGGATTTCCCTAACGATGAGTGAAGGTGAGCATGTTTTTATGTGTTTGTTAGCCATCTTTTGGTCTTCTTCGGAGAAGTGTCTATTCATTTCATCTCCCCACTTTTCTATGGCTTTATTTGGTTTTGGGGGGACTCAGCTTTCTGAGTGCTTTGTATAATCTGGTTATCAGCCCCTTATCTGATGTGTTGAGTATGAAAATTTTTTTCCCATTCAGCTAGCTGTCTTCTTGTCTTGAGTTGGGTTTCTTTTGTCATGCAGAAGCTTCTTAGTTTGATGTAATCCCATTTGTTTATGTTTGATATTAAACAAAGGGGAAATTGTATGTATAAAAACAAGCTCTTATCTGCTAGACATAAGAATTCATACTTGTTTACAACACAGGGACATCTCCCACCCTGAATGTATGTCATGTGGGAACAACTTAGGCTCCAGGGAACTAGACACTGACCATTCAGCCTTAACTCTTGGATCCCAGACATAGATATGATAGAGTTCTCCACAACAGCTCAAGGAACTAAATTCCCTCCAGGGCATTTACAATGCTGCTCTGACACCAATATAAGCCAGTCCTAAATTGATAACCAGGCAAGGAGAAAATGGGAACAACTTGATCTAAGAGCAAGTTGTCCTCCCTCATCAGCTATCGATAAGACAAAATCAGAAAACAGGTCACCCTTTGATATGTGCAAAAGCCAGTATGCATCCAGGGACCAACAACAACAACAGCAACAAAAAGCTCTAGCCTAGCTTTTGGTATATGATCTGTTCAACAAACAAAAGCTCCAATTCCAGAAGTTTGACTGAGACAACCACAACTGAATGGGTCTTCTGGAAACATAACGAAAGACTTTATCCCACGCTCCAGTCTAGGAGCAACATAATGACCAAGAACACCAACTACAGAAGATGGATTAAAATGACACTGAAGAAACATAACTGCTAGAACCACAAAGAAAGACTTCATAAACTCCATTCCCTGAGCTGCACAGCCACCAAGATCTCTAGAAACAGAGGTCTGATTTTACTATCCAAGACAAAGCAAAAGTCTTCCACACACCACGAAAGCAGCAAGGGGAGAGTAAATGATCATGCAAGGAATCTAGAGTTATTCCCATGACAGTATACTTCAGGGGTGGAGAAAACCTGTATCTCCTAGGTCAAGGGAATTCCCTCTACAATATCCCCAATAGTTACTGTGCCTATGCAGGGGGAAAAAGAAAAGAGAAAAAGAAAAGCACAAAACAAACATTTTTCCACATGTTTATTTATCAATTGATTGATTCTTTTTTTTTTTTTTTGACGTCTTTATTTCTTCCTGTGTGTGGCTCATCTGCAGAAGGCTCACCGTCTCTGGAGCCTTCCCTGGAGGTGAGCTTATATTCCAAAAAAGGGGAAGCCACTGAACTCTGCTGGAACTCAGATGCCAGCACCCCTATCTGCCTGTCATTCTGTGTGTGGCTCATCAGCAGATGGCTCGTCTTCCCTGGAGCCTTCTCTGGAGGTGAGTTTACAAGCCCAGAAAGGGTGGAGCCAGAGGAGCACGGACGTTCTGCTTTACATCCCTGCCGTGCACATCATTTAGCTAATGAATACAACCACAGCACATAGAAAAACCCACAATCCAAGTGTGACAATGGGGTACCAATGCAGGCCAGCGCCAGACATAGAGAATTACGATGTCAACTCTGATGACTTGAACATGACCAACCAACTAGTCAGATAAGGAGTTTAGAGACACGATAAGGAAGATATTCAAAGAACTCAAAGAAAGTATAGAAGAGAACATTAATAAGAATCAAGAGAATATGAAGATAGAAATCAGAAAACTCCAAACTGAAATTTCAGGTCAAATAACAGGTTGAAAAACTCAGTAGATGAATTGAAGAAAAACATGGTTGAGCTTTCCCACAGGTTAACAGCAGCTGAGGATAGAATTAGTACATTGGAAGATGAGATGAATAACAACTCCAAACAGCAGAGGAAATTGGAAAAAAGCCTTAAAGCAAATGCTCAAACAATGGAAAAATTACTCAAAGGATGGGAACAGAAGAAAACAGAAGTCTATGATAAGCTAAACGAAACAACTTAAGACCCATTAGAGTCTCAGAGACCCAGGAAGAAAATCTCAAGGAAGAATCAACAGTCAAGAACATCATTAAAGAGAAACTACCAGAGCTAATGAATACATGCCATCAAATCCTGCATGCCCAAAGAGTACCAACTAAAAGAGACCCCAGAAAAAAAAAAAAAAAACCAAGACACATCCTAGTCACAATGACAAATCCCACAGATAGTGACAGAATTCTGAAAGCAGCAAGATCAAAAAGAGAAATTACATTCAAGGGAACATCCTTGAGATTTACTTGCAGACCTGTCACCAGAGACACTCAAGGTTAGAAGGCAGTGGTGGGACATAGTGACAAAACTCAATGAAATAAATGCTTCACCTAGAATACTGCACCCAGCAAAACTCACTTTCAGGTTTCAAGAAACAATACATGGATTCACAAACAAACAACAGCTCAGAAACTTTACAGACTCAAAACCAGTCTTAAAAGAAAAACTGAATGGCCTACTTTAAGACAAGACTGACCAACAGACACACCAAACTTCGATATAAAGATGGTACTAACTCCCAGGACAATTCTTTCTCTCAATGTCAATGGACTAAATGCACCAGTTAAGAGACACAGAGTGGCTAAATGGATCAAAAAACTCAATCCAACCTTCTGCTGCCTACAAGAAATGCACCTGAATAGTCAGAACAAACATAGACTCAAAATAAAAGGCTGGAGGAAAATCATCCAAGCAAACAACACCCATAAGAAAGCTGGAGTGGCCATACTAATATCAGATAATGCAAACTTTATACTTAGGAAAGTTGTAAGGAACAAAGATGGACATTTTGTATTAATCAAGGGATACGTACAGCAGGAAGAAATCACTCTCCTAAACATATATGCACTGAATGAGGGCCCAGAAAAATATTTAATAAAATTGTTGACAAATCTGAAAAATAATATCAATAACAACACAATAATTGTGGGAGACCTCAACATGTCATTGTCAACACTTGACAGGTCAATCAAACTGAAACCCAACAAGAATATACTAGACCTGAAAAGAGAAATGAAAGAAAGAGGCCTAGTAGATATATACAGGACACTCCACCCCCAGAAGCCTGGATACACATTCTTCTGTCTCCAGGATAGACTAGATGCTAGCACATAAAACATACCTCCATAATATCAAGAGGATAGAAATTTTGAAGGCGACCTTCACTGACCACAAGGCCCTGAAATTATATGTGAACTACATAGGGACACAGAAGAAAAACTTTAATACCTGGAAGTTAAGAGGACTAATACTGAATAACCAGTGGGACCAAGAAGAAATCAAAGAGGAAATCAAACCTTCCTATAAACAAATGACAATAGAGACACAAACTATCAGAACCTATGGGACATAGCAAAAGAGGTACTGAGTGGAAAATTTATAGCTTTGCAAGCACACATCAGGAAAGAAGAAGGGCCATACCTGAATAGCTTAATGAGGCACCTCATAGAATTAGAAAGTACTCAACAAAAAGACCCAAAAATTGGGAGACAGAAGGAAATAACAAAGCTGAGAGCAGAAATCAATGAAGTGGAAACCCGAAAAACAATCTAAAAGATCAACAAAAGCAGAAGTTGGTTCTTTGAAAAAATAAACAAGATTGATAGACCACTGGCAAAACTAACAAAGAAAGAGAGAGAGAAACTTGATAACTAGTATTAGGAATGAAAAAGGAGAGATTACTACTGATATGGTAGAGATCCAAAGGGTAATCAGAAACTACTTTGAGAAAATCTATGCCACTAAAAATGAAAACCTGGAAGAAATAGATAAATATTTTGACTCTTATAATCTTCCACGGTTGAATGAAGAGGATGTAGCACATCTAAACACACCCATTACTATTGAGGAAATTAAGACAGTAATCAAATGTCTGCCCAAAAACAAAAGCCCAGGCCCAGATGGATTCACTAATGAATTTTTTCAAACCTTTGAAGAGGAACTTCTACCAATCCTGGCAAGACTCTTTCATGAAATTTAAAAAACAGGAACACTTCTAAATAGGTTTTTTGAAGCCAACAACACCTTGATACCTAAACCAGACATAGATGCTACCAAAAAAAAAAAATACAGACCAATATCGCTGATGAATGCAGATGCAAAGATCCTCAACAAAATCCTGGCAAATAGGATTCAATGCCTCGTTAAGAAGATCATCCACTACGATCAAGTAGGTTTCATCCCAGGAATGCAAGGATGGTTTAACATCTGTAAATCTATCAACATAATACCCAACATAAACAACATTAAAAATAGAAATCACATGGTCATATCAATAAATGCAGAGAAAGCATTTGATAAGGTCCAACACCCATTCTTGATCAAAACTCTCAGCAAGATGGGAATGGAAAGAACCTCTCTCAATATAGTTAAGGCCATCTACCACAAGTCAGAGGCAAATATTGTCCTCAATGGAGAAAAACTGAAAGCCTTTCCTCTAAATTCTGGCACAAGACAAGGCTGTCCTCTCTCACCACTCCTATTCAACATAGCACTGGAAGTACTTGCTATAGCGATTAGGCAGGAAAAAGATATCAAGGGAATCCAGACAGGAAAGAAAAAAGTCAAGCTCTTGCTGTTTGCAGATGACATGATATTCTACCTAGAAAACCCTAAAGTCTCTACAAAAAAGCTTCTAGAAACAATAGACTCATATAGCAAGGTGGCAGAGTACAAAATTAACACACAAAAATCAATGGCCTTTCTATACACCAATAGTAATAAGGAAGAAATGGACATTAAGAAAACAACCCCATTCACAATAGTGCCACACAAACTCAAATATCTTGAGACCAACTTGACTAAAAATGTGAAAGACCTTTACAAAGAAAACTATAACTCTATGCTCCAAGAAATAAGAGAGGACACACGAAAATGGAAGCACACACGCTGCTCATGGATTGGCAGGATTAACATTATTAAAATGGCAATACTCCCCAAAGCATTGTACAAATTTAATGCAATTCCTCTATAGATACCCATGACATTCTTCAAAGAAGTGGATCAGGCACTTTTGAAATTCATTTGGAACAATAAACACCCTAGAAAAGCTTAAGCAATCATTGGGAAAAAGAATATGGGAGGAATTACTTTCCCCAACTTTAAACTGTACTACAAAGCAATAGTTGTCAATACAGCATGGTATTGGAATAAAGACAGGCCCTCAGATCAGTGGAATGGGCTTGAATACTCAGAGAATGTTCCCCAGACATACAATCACCTAATTTTTGATAAAGGAGCAAAAAATCCTAAAAGGAGCAAAAAAGCCTCTTCAACAAGTGGTGTTGGCACAACTGGCTAGCCACATTGCAAAAAATTGAACTTAGACCCCCCCCCAGCTAACATCATGTACGAAGGTTAAATTCAAATGGATGAAAGACATCGATATCAGACCTGACCATAAGATATATAGAACAACACATAGGTAAAACACTCCAGGACATTGAGAGTAAAGTCATCTTCAAAGAGGAAACTGCACTCTCCAAGCAAGTGAAAGCAGAGATTAACAGATGGGAATATATTAAACTGAGAAGCTTCTGCACCTCAAAAGAAATAGCGCCCCCCATTGAGTGGGAGAAATTATTTACCCAATACCCATCAGACAAGAGGCTAATTCTCCAAAATATACAAGGCACTGACAGAAATTTACAAGAAAAAAACATCTAATCCCATCAAAAAATGGGGAGAAGAAATGGACAGACACTTTGACAAAGAAAAAATGCAAATGGCCAAAAGACACATGAAAAAAATGGTCTACAACACTAATCATCAGGGAGATGCAAATTAAAACAACAATGAGGTACCACCTTACACCCCAGAGATTGGCACACATCACAAGAATGAGAACAAGCAGTGTTGGCGGGGATGTGGAGAGAAAGGAACTCTTATCCACTGCTGGTGAGAATGCCATCTAGTTCAACCTTTATGGAAAGCAATATGGAGATTCCTCCAAAAACTGGAAATCGAGCTCCTATATGACCCAGCTATACCACTCCTAGGAATATACCCTAGGAACACAAAAATACAATACAAAAATCCCTTCCTTACACCTATATTCAGTGCAGCACTATTTTCCATAGAAAGATTCTGGAAACAACCAAGATGCCTTTCAACAGATGAATGGCTAGAGAAACTGTGGTACATATACACAATGGAATATTATGCAGCTGTCAGGAGAGATGAAGTCATGAAATTTTCCTATACATGGATGTACACGGAATCTATTATGCCAAGTGAAATAAGTCAGAGAGAGAGAAAAATGCAGAATGGTCTCACTCATCTATGGGTTTTAAGAAAAATGAAAGACATTCTTGCAATAATAACTTTCAGACACAAAAGAGAAAAGAGCTAGAAGTTACAGCTCACCTCATGAAGCTCATCACAAACAGGGATGAGTTTAGTTAGAGAAATAACTACGTTTTGAACTATCCTAATAATGAGAATGTACGGGGCGGAGGTTGGGTGGGGAAAAGGGAGATTTGGGACATTGGTGATAGGAATGTTGCACTAGTGATGGGTGGTGTTCTTTACATGACTGAAACCCAAACACAATCATGTATGTAATAAAGTTGTTTAAATAAATAAAAAGAGAAAAAGAAAGTGAGTTATTCAAGAAACAGAAAGAAAAGCAAGCATTCATTCTGTAAAAAAAATATGTTCTTTTTAACCCATGTCCTCTAGAAATACTCATAAATGTTAATAAAATAGAGATATTTCAAATACTGTTGGCACAATAAGAGATTAAAAATAGTAAGCTCTCATCCAATCAATGATTATTAGAGAAATGAATGAATGAGAATATGGTGTCAGTAACATGTTCACATCAAAATATCTAGATCTCAATAGGTGAACAGATATATAAAAATATAAATATTTCATATTTAATTTGTCAAAACAAATAGGTTTGAAAGTTCCTAAAATATGTTTCTTCTTATTGATCCCTCCCAGCCCTGCATCAAAATCTAAAAAATAATAAAAATAATAGAAGAGCAAAATATTATTTTAAAATATTTTTTAATTTGATTGATTGGTTTCTTGGCCACACTGGGCAGCTCCCAGGGGTTACTTCTGGCTCTGCACTCAGAAATCACCCCTGACAGGCTGGGGACTATATAGGATGCTGGGAATCAAACCCGATCCCTCCTGGGTCAGCCGCATGCAAAGCAAACATCCCACTGCCTTGACATCTCTCCAGCCTCCTAATATAAAACATTGTTACAAATTGTCTCTATTGATTAAATAGCAGAACCTCAAAATAGGTTAATTTTCCTACATATCTTTTTTATTCTAAAAGAGAGTTGATTTTTAGCAAGTACATTAAGTTTCAAATACAGATATATAGGCAAATTTCAAACACTCTAGCATATACACTTTATGCCTTGCCATAATTATAATTTCAAATAGAAAATCTTGACTGGAATTTTGTGGGCTAAACTATTAGAGATTTGATTGAGAAATATAACCAATAAACTCTTTGAAAAAAATATGACATTAAACATACCATTTAGTGAATGTGTTTTAATGAGGTGCGGGGGGGATGCACAATTTATGGGGTTCTTGAGTTAGAAGGAGATTAAAAAGAAATTATAACAAATTGAAGTTTTGATACTTTAAGATTATTTTTGTTGCAGTCTAAAATGCTATCAAATTGGAAAATAAAAATACACTTGTTTATACTTTATAAAGTTACAAAGAAATATAAGCAAAGCATTACTTAAAAACAACAACATAAAAGAATAAACATTGAAATGTATCATTAGTATACCTTAAGTCTTCATTTTGATTTTAGTCATATGAAACATAAACACCACAAGATATATTAAGTTATAAATTTAAGTTTTATGCATATAACAATAAAACAGAGCTAAATCATATAGATTATTAAATTATAAACTGCTCAAGGACTAAACCATATCATATCATTTACATAGATACCTCTGAAAAAAACACTGTTCTTGTTTTTAAGATTTTTTGTTTTTTTGTTTGGTTTGGTTTTTGGTATTTTGGCCACACCTGGTGAAGTTCCTTATGGCTATGTGCTCAGAAATTGCTCCTGGCCTGGGGTACCATATGGGACGCCAGGGGCTCAAACCACAGTCTGTCCTAGGCTAGCGAATGCAAGGCAGATGCCTTACCACTTGCATCACTGTTCCAGCCCCTTGTTTGTTTTATTTTGCTGCAATGAGGTAGACAGGGAGCCACAGAGCTGGGCACTCACCATACTGGGGTGTATGTGTGTATGTGTGTGAGAGAGAGAGGGGGGGGAAAGAGAGAGAGAGAGAGAGAGAGAGAGAGAGAGAGAGAGAGAGAGAGAGAGAGAGAGAGAGAGAGAGAGAGAGAGAGAGAGAGAACAAGAAGTTGTACATTCACATTACTGGCCAGACAGACCTTATAGACGTGTGCACAAACACCTCCTGTTTGATATTTATCAAATTATGAACTCCAGAAGATTCTTAGATTCATTGTCTATTCTCATAGGAAATATTTTCAGGAGAAAACCGGAGTAAAATACATTTACTTTGAAAATGTGAGGGTATAGTGGTAAGTAAAAAAGCAGTCTGCAAAATTATACTTTACTTTTCCTCTATTTCTGTTCAGAAATATTATGTATACATGCAATAGCTTTCATAAATTTTGAAAGGAAACTATTAGTAGCTCTTATTTCTAAGACGAAATGACTTAAAAATGCTTTTCAAGGGGCCAGAGCAGTGGTGCAGTGATAAGGCATTTACCTTGCACGCGTATGAACTAGAATCAAGGTTCGATCCCCCAGCATTCCATATGGACCCTTAAGCCAGGAGCGATTTCTGAGTGCATAGCCAGGAGTAACCCCTGAGCATCACTGGTTGGGCACCCCTCAAAATAATGCTTTTCAATAGTATTCAGGTTTTATATTCTATGTGAAAGATCAATGAAAACCTGAGATAAATGTACATATGAGTGTCAAGGATAGAAAGAAGCAAGATAAATGTTATAATAAGGAGCCTGGACACCATTTGAGTTTCTGGTTTCAGTAGTGCATAAATCAGTTTCTGTGATAATTCTCACAAACTTGTGAAATAATCTAAGGTGTTGCATTTTGCTTATTTTTGTCTTGTTTTCATTTTTTTTACTTATACAGATTTGACTGGATTTCCGTCATTTGAATTAAAGTCATAAAGGATTAATCTACTGTTACTTTGCTCCTTGAGTCCTCTTACTGTTACTTTGCTCCTTGAGTCCTCTTATGTGCGCAATTAGTACATGAAAAATTAGAAATTCCAAATCAGCATATTGAGCATATAAATTAATAAGTATTTTCTCAAACAAAATATTTTTCTATGTTAAGAAGGAAGTTAAATTGGAACTATTAAATTCTAAAATGTAGAGTCACCTATGTGAGTTGTGTTTTTTTTTTCCGTAAACTACTTACCAATGTGTGGAGCAGTGGTCCTCAAACTATGGCCCGCGGGCCACATATTGTATTTGTATCTGTTTTGTTTCTTTATTGCAAAATAAGATATATATGCAGTGTGCATAAGAATTCATTCATAAGTTTTGTTTTTACTATAGTCAGACCCTCCAATGGTCTGAGGGACAGTGAACTGGCCCCTGTTTAAAAAGTTTGAGGACCCCTGGTGGAGGCATGCATACCTGGCTGTGTTCAGGGTTATTCCTGGGTCTTTGCTCAGGGTTCAATGCTCCGGGGATCATATGGGTTACCAGGAATCAAATTGAAATTGATTGTGTACAATCCAAGTGCCTACAAAGAAAGTCAGGAGGGAAGAGTAGGAGAAAAACTGTTGACAATGGTGCAGGAAAATGTCCACTGGGGAAAGGAGTATATTGTATTACTGAAATTCAATCATAAAATATTTCTTTACTGTGTATCCCATAGTGATAAAGTTTATTAATTTAATTATAATGGAATTTCTTGATTTGTTGCATCATGACAATTTACTAAGATATATTGAGGCATGAGGGACACAGTGTAGGACTTAGAGAGGGGGTCCTCTTTGCTAGGAATCTTTATAGTGGATACCTTCTTTTTTAGATCTTATAGAAAAATGTATTAATTTACTAAATTCTTCATTGACTCATACACTTTCTGCCTAGGTGGCGGGTCCTTCTGTCTGTTCTGAATTACAACAGAGAATTTATGACCTCGTCATCTCTACTGTGTTCCCAGAATGGGTCCCTCAGAGTTGCCTCCCTAGTTTCCTGTGCTTAGCTACCTGCTTTTGTTTCTAACTTTCTCAACACTATAACAACATTAAAGTATTTCTTAATTCAAAGGGTACAAGAAGAGCAGAGCAAACACTGCAATTTATCCCTTACATATCACAAAGAAAGACTAAAGACAATAGAAAAGTTAAATCTTTATTTTCATCTAACATATTATTGAACTGCTATTTTAGTAATTTGATGGTAATTTGATTTTGGTGCAAGAAAGGTAGAAGATTCTGGTAAAGGACTTTTGGGAAATAAAATTTATGAAGAGATTGCCTTGCCCTGAAGGCATGAAGACTACCACATCCATCTGAAATACAACTTTTCAGCTCTTTTGGGATGAGAAACTGAGGCAGCATTCAGATGCAGAAATCCGAGCCTCCACTCAAAGAGGGGTTAATTCTTATAAAATGTGAAATTACAAAAGAATTGATGAGATAATGAAAAGACCATCAACAGTACCAGGCTTTCCTGTGACAATATCTGAAATAATTTCTATGTGTTCAGAGAACTACAAGATAAAAAGAGAACCTTTGGAGGAATGTTTAAAACCATATCCTGAAAGCCACACAGAGCTTGCTCATCAAGCCCATGTCCTCCCTTGAATATGTATCTTGTTTATTTGTTTCCATTCATTTCACGTTTTTTTCCTTTCTGAAGAAGCTCATTTTTTTCTTTAAAAAACAATTCCTTTTTTCATCCCACATCTCTCTAAACAAGTTTCTTTCAATAAAAGCTATCTTGCTTCATCATTTCACTTCCTCCTGAAAGTCTCTTCTGTGAGGAGAAAGGCAATGAAATACGTAGAACACCATGTAGAGGTTAGGACAGACTTTTCTTTCTGACAAAGAGTAATTTCTTGCTCCAATCTGAGACAAGGTCTCTGAATAATCCTGTGGCAGGGACCACACCCCATACTGCACAGGAAAAAAGAGTTTTAGGAACAGTTTAAAGGCTATTGTATAGGACTGGAAAAACATACATTCCTTCTTGTCATGTTGGTACTCACAGCATGATTTTCCTGTCCTGATGCAAGCCAGACATTACTCTGAACATTGTGAGTCAAGCAGAGAGGTGAAAACACTCGTTTTAGTCTAATTCCCTGCCTTCCCATTTTATCTAAGACACCATTACATTTTCTTTTGATTGTGTCCCCAGATATAGCCTTAATAATACTCAGTATGCTTAACACATGCAAATCATAAAAATAAAGCTACAGTCCACTGTCCACTGAGGACACTATTACAAAGGTATCAAGTGACCAACTACAAGACAAGAAAAAAAAAAGACAAGTGGTGGAGTCATAGGACAATGGATTCAAATAAGAGAGCATCAAAAGGAGAGATCTGGATATGAGTTTAATATCTAGAGAAAGAGATTATTGGAAACTGTAATGCTTAGTAGAGAAGCAATGCTATTGGTGAAATGAAGAAGCAATCTCTATGTTGAAAATATCTCTATGGTTAAAAAATGAAAGAAAAAAAATGATGAGCCAAAATATCTGACGAACTCTAAAGTTCAATGCATTGTCATTACATTTGCTATTTATAAAAGAAGGCAATGACTATTCTGTGGAGTCAGTGTTGGAGTGGGGGTCAGTAAAGTAAAAGCTAAAGGCAAAAGAAGGAAGACTGGAGAGAAGAAAAGAAGAAACTGTGAAATCAGTTTCCTAAATTACAATACAAAAACTACAGTGATAGTACAGGAGTTTACTATTTCTCTAGATAAGGTGTTTGTCCATCATGTAGCTCCAATAAGTGCAATGGTTCCCTAAGCACTGCCAAGAGAGATCCCTGAACACAGAGAAAGAATTAAGTCCTGACCACCTCATGTATCACAAATACAAACAAATGAAAAATTTACAATACAAGCAAAAATATTTAATTTTCTGGAATAAATACTTAAGGCATTGTAATGTAGAGATTCTAGATGACATATTTGCATAGTGCAGTTGCATATAATATGTAAAACTATAGGGCTGAACTGAAAGCACAGTGGATAGGGAGATTGCCTTGCATGGAGTCTGAGAGAGTTCTATCCCTAGAATCCCATAGGGACTTCCAATCCTGCCAGTAATAATTTCTCAGTGCAGAGTCAGGAGTAACATCTGAGTATTAAGTATGTAGCCTCAAAATCAATAAATACATATATATAACATAACATACTACATGCTACATATAAAGTATATAAAATATGGATACATGTTATAATATATAATGCAAGACCTTATATATAAACTATGTTACATATATATGTATATAACAAATTTACTTATACCTGGGATTGTTAATTATCATTATTTTAATTTTTGTTTCATAGCATTAAAAAATAATTTTCCAACAAATACAAGATGGAACAAGAAAATCTTCAACAAGTGGTGTTGGGAAAACTGGTCAATTACATGCAAAACTGTAAACTCAGACCTTTCTTTAACACCGTGTATAGAGGTCAAATAAAAATAAATTAAAGATCTTCATATCAGACCTGAATCCATAAGGTACAAAGAAGAAAACATAGGGAAAATACTCCATGACATTAAGAATAAAGGCATCTTCAAGGAGAAAACACTAAGCAAGTGGAAGCAGACATAAACAAATGAAACTACATTAAACTGAGTACATTCTGCACTTCAAAAAATAACAGTAATTAGGATAAAAAGGCTCCCTATAGAATGGGAGAAGCTATTCACCCAATACCTCATCTGATAAAGGGTTACTATCTAAAATATATAAGGTAATTACAGAACTGAACAACAACAAAAAAACAACAACAAAACATCTAATCCCATCAAAATATGGTGAGAAGAAACGCACAGACATTTCCTCAAAGAAAAAATTCAGATGGCCAAAGGGCACATGAAAAATGTTCATCATCCTCCACCACCTCCACTGTTGAGGAATACCTGGGCGTTCCTGCCTTGGAACTGCCTCCCTGTAAGAAGCTCAGAGACTGAGGTGTTTGGACCCTTCCCGAGCAGGGTGGGGCCATAGGAGTGCAGCTTGGCCACGCACTCTCTAATGGATGAAACCACCATAACACATAGAAAAAATATCACACTACAGCCGTGACAATGGGGAAAAATCGCAGGCAAACACCATGCATGAGAATGAAGATGATAGCTCTGATGACAAATATATATATATATATATATATATATATATATATATATATATATATATATCAACTATCTTATCAACCTTTCAGGTAAGGAGTTTAGAATAGAAATATGGAGGATACTCATAAAAAATCAAAGAAAACATAGCTATAGCTGAACAGAACACAAAGATAGAAATCAGAAAACTCCAAATTGAAATAACAGTTCTGAAAATCACAGTACGTGAACTGAAAACCTCAATGAAAAGCCTGTCCAACAGGATAACAGCAGCCGAGGACAGAATCAGTGAATGGAAGATAAAATGCAAAACAACTCCACACAGTAGAAGAGATTGGAAAAGAATCTTAAGGCAAATGATCAGACAATGAAAAAGTACTCAAAGAATGTGAACAGATGAAAATAGAAGTCTTTGATAAACTCAACAGAAACAATATAAGAATTACTGGAGTCCCAGAGGCCCAGAAAGGAGATCCCAGGAAGAGTCAACAGTCAAAGACATCATCACAGAGAAACTCTCAGAGCTAAAGACTGCATGTAATCAAATCCTGCATGACTGAAGAGTACCAGCTGAAAGAGACCCAAAAAAATCACCCAAGACACATCCAAGTCACAATGACAAATCCCAAAAATAGGGATAGAATACTGAAAGCAGCAAGATCAAAAAGGAAAATTACATTCAAAGGAGCATCCTTATGACTTACATCAGACATGTCACAAAAAACGCTCAAGGCCAGAAGACAATGGTGAGATATTATGACAATACTGAATGAAATGGAGGCTTCACCTAGAATATTGCACCTAGCCCAAGTCACATTCAGATATGAAAGAAGGATACATAGCTTCATGGATAAGCAACAGCTCAGAAACTTTACAAATGCAAAACCAGCTTTAAAGAAAAAACTGAAAGGTCTACCTTAAGGCAAGGCAGACCAACAGACACAACAAACTTATACACAAAGATGACATTAAATCCCATGACAATCATCTCCTTCAATGTCAATGGACTAAATGCACCAATTAAGAGACACAGAGTGGCTAAGTGGATCAAAAAGATGAATCCAATATTCTGCTGCCTATAAGAAACACACCTGAATAGTCAGAAAAAACATAGACTCAAAATCAAAGGCTGAAGGAAAATCATCCAAGCAAACAACACCCTTATAAAAGCTGGGGTGGTCATATTATTATCAAACAACAAAAACTTTAGACTCAGAAAAATTGTAAGGGACAAAGATGAACACTTTGTACTAATCAAGGTATATATGCAACAAGAAAAAATAACACTACAAAATATATACTCATCTAATGAGACCAGCAAAATATCTAATAAAATTACTGACAAATTTGAAAGAGGATATCAATAATAACACAATAATTGTGGGAGACCTCAACACGGCCATGTCAACACTTGATAGGTCAACCAGCCAGAAACCAACAAAAATATACTAGCCCTGAAAAGAGAAATGGAAGAAAGAAGCCTAATAGATATATAGGACACTCTATCCCCAAAAACCTGGATACACATTCTTTTCCAGGACAGACCACATACTGGCACATAAAACATACCTCCATAAAATCAAGAGGATAGAAATTTTGCAGGTTACCTGCTGACCACAAGTCTCTATAAATTAGATGTGAACTACAAAGGGACACAGAAAAAAATTTAACACCTGGAAATTAAACAGCCTACTACTGAACAACCAGTGGGTCCGAGATGAAATCAAAGAGAAAACCAAAACTTTCCTGGAAACAAATGATGATGAAGACTCAAATTATCAGAATCTATGGGACACAGTAAAAGTAGTACTGAGAGGAAATTTTCAGCTTTGCAAGCACACTCAGGGAGGAAGAAGGGGCATACCTGAATAGCTTAATGATGCAGCTTACAAAATTAAAAAATGATTAGAAAATTAGGAAATGATCAACAAAGCATCCAAAAATAGGGATACAGAAGGAAATAACAAAGCTTAGAACAGAAATCAATGAGGTAGAAGCCAAAAAAACAATCTGAAAGATCAAGGAAAGCAGAAGTTTGTTCTTTGAAAAAAAATATTAATAGGCCATTGGCAAAACTCACAGAGAAAGAGAGAGAGAGAGAGAGAGAGAGAGAGAGACTTGATAATCCATATTAGAAATGAAAAGGGGCAGGTCACTACAGATATTGCAGTGATTCAAAGGGTAATCAGAGACTACTTTGAGAAACTGTATGCCACCAAACATGAGAATCTGGAAGAAATGGATAAATTCTTGGACTCTTATAACCTCCCATGGTTGAATAAGGAGAATGTAGCATATCTAAACACCCCCATCACTATTGAGGAAATTAAATGGTAATCAAATGTCTGCCCCAAAACAAAAGCCTAGGCCCAGATAGATTCACTAATGAATTCTTTCAAATCTTTCCTGAGGAACTACTACCAAAACTGGCAGGGCTCTTTCATGAAATTGAAAAAACAGAAACATTTCCAAATAGTTTTTATGAAGTCAACATCACCTTGATACCAAAACAAGAGATGCTGCCAAAAAAAAAAAATTACAGACCAATAGCCCTGATGGACACAGGTGCAAAGATTCTCAACAAAATTCTGGCAAATAGGATCCAATGCCTTATCAAGAATATCAATCACTACAATCAAGTAGGTTTCATCCCAGGAATGCAAGAAAGGTTTAGCATCCATAAATCTATCAACATAATACACAACATTAACGAGAAAAATAAAAATCACATGATCATATCAATTGACACAGAGAAAGCACTTGATAAGGTCCAACACCCATTCTTGATAAAAAAAAAAAACTCTCAGCAAGATGGGAATGATACCTTTCTCAATATAGTTAAGGCCATCTACATAAGCTAATGGCAAATTATCCTCAATGGAGATAAACTAAAAGCCTTTTCTCTAAATTCTGGTACAAGACAAGGCTGTCCTCTCTCACCACTCCTATTCAACATAGCACTGGAAGTACTCACTATAGCGATTAGGCAAGAAAAAGATATCAATGGAATTCAAATAGGAAAGGAAGAAGTCAAGCTCTCACTGTTTGCAGATGACATGATACTCTACTTAGAAAACCCTAAAGACTCTACCAAAAAGCTTCTAGAAACAATAGACTCATATAGCAAGGTGGCAGGCTACAAAATTAACACACAAAAATCAATGGCCTTTTTATACACCAATAATAATAGAAAAGAAATGAACATTAATAAAACAATCCCATTCACATTAGTGTCACACAAACTCAAATACCTTGAAGTCAACTTGACTAAAGATGTGAAGGACCTATACAAAGTAAACTATAAAACTCTGCCCCAAGAAATAAGAGAGGACAAGCAGAAATGGAAACACATACCCCGCTCATGGATTGGCAGGATTAACATCATTAAAATGGCAATACTTCCCAAAGCATTGTACAGATTTAATGCGATCCCTCCCATCACATTCTTCAAAGAAGTGGATCGAACTCTTTTAAAATTCATTTGGAACAATTAACACCCAAGACTAGTTAGACTGATCCTTGGGAAAAGGAATATGAGAGGCATTACCTTCTCCAATTTTAAACTGTATTATAAAGCAACATTGTATTGGAATAAAGACAGATCCTCAGATCTGTGAAATAGGCTTGAGCACTCAGAAAATGTCCCCAGACATACAATCACCTAGTTTTTGGTAAAGGAACAGGAAATCCTAAATGGAGCAAGGAGTGCCTCTTCAACAAGTGATGTTGGCACAACTGGTTAGCCACTTGCAAAATAGCGAACTCAGACCCCCAGCTAACCATGTACAAAGGTAAAAATCAAATTGTTTAAAGACCTTCATATCAAACCTGAAACCATAGGTATATAGAACAACATGTAGGTAAAACACTTGATGACATTGAGACTAAAGGCATCTTTAAGGAGGAATATGCACTCTCCAAAAAAGTGGAAGCAGAGATAAACAGATGGGAATACATTAAGCTGAGAAGCTTCTGCACTTCAAAGGAAATAGTGCTCAGGATAAAAGAGGCACCCATAGAGTGGGAGAAACGATTCACCCAATACACATCAGATAAGCGTCTAATATCCAAAATATACAGGGCACTGACAGAATGTTACCAAAAAAATCTAATCCCATTAAAAACTGGGGAGAAGAAATGAACAGACACTTTGATAAAAAAGAAATACAAATGGCCAAAACAATGAATAAGTGGCTAAAGAAATTGTAGTATATATACACAATGGAATATGATACAGTCATTAGAAAAAAATAAATAATTAATTTTGAGTATACATTGATGGCTACAGAGAATCTTATGCTGTGTGAAATGATTCAGAGTGAGAGATATAGACATAGAATAATATCACTCATTGCTGGGATATAATGGAAATAAAAGACAGTGTGGGGATGATAGCTAGAGACAATAGAGATGAGGATCAGGAGGACCACTCCACGCTACAGCTTGTCACAAAGAACACAGAGTGCATTTGAATATGAAAGGCACATTCATGGCATAACTCCATTTGCAGTAGTACAACTAGCAATGTCAAAAAAGAAAAGTGGGGAGAAAGAGGAAGAGAGAGAGAGATAGAGAGATGAATTAAAATACTTGCCCCAGTGGCATGCAGGAGAAGGTGGGTAGGAGGAAAGAAAGCATCAGTAAGGGTGAAAGGGAAACTATTGACATTGTGATGAAGGTTGTTAGCATTGTATGATTCTAACTCAATAGTGAACAACTTTATCTGGGGGTGAGTACTGTGTTCTGATCAACCTTGAAACCATTATTTTTAAATAAAAATCTATAATAAAAAGAGAAAAATGTTCAGGATTAAGAAGTATGGAAGAGTGGTTAAATGACTGACTGAGGTATAAGGATTCAAGTAGATTGAAGGCACTATTATACATGTCCAGTTTGGTTCCAATGGCACTGACATTGTAATCCCAGTTTTAAACATGTGTGTGATATCTGGAATACTACAAATAAGTGTTCAAGCATTGAAATCAATGCAACAAAGAAAAGAAAAAGGTGAACTTTCTTACAAAAGATACATATTTAAGAACAAAAAATATAAAATGATTTCTCATTTCATGCCTCAGATAGATCTTAGTATTCTAAGTTGTAGAATCAGATATTCTTCCTCTCATATAAATACATTTAAATACTTTTTTATCCAAAAATGAGAAAATATCAATTTTTGATAAAGAACAGATCTTTATTTTGTTTTTGTTTCTGGGCCACACACGGTGACGCTCAGTGGTTACACCTGGTTAAGCACTCAGAAATTGCTCCTGGCTCAGAAGACATATGAGATGCAGGGATCGAACCCAGGTCTGTCCTGGGTCAGCTGTGTGCAAGGCCAGTGCCCTACTGCTGTGCTAGCAATCCAGTCCCCAGTTCTGTATTTTTTATCAAACAAAAAAGCACATTGAATTCAGAGTTTTATTATTTAATTATAAATACTTAGGAAAATCATTATTTATGAGCTTCCTCAAGAACTTGTCATGGATCCTCAAGTATTCACACTCTTATTTGGTGAGGTAGAATTTTACATAAGTATATAAAGTGCAAACATCATTGCGGTGAGTACATCAGGTGAAGTTAAGGGCTTACACTTGAAACTGAACTTATGAGGCACCCCTCATAAAGACCACAAGACAATAGGAAGAATAGAGTGTTAGGAATTGAACCTGAGTTGACTGCATTCAAATCATCAACCCCTGTACTTAATCTTCAGATTGATAAAGTGAAATTTTTGCTTGATATTTTCTTACTGTAATTATAATCAGGACAATCTTGTTCCACTGCTACTTAATAGGGTCAATTTAGAGATGAGACTGATAATTAAGAAAGAGCTTTATTAAGCAACAATCCAGCAAGTTGAAAGATATTAAACTCATACTAGAAAATAATCTTTCCTGCAAAGTCACAAGAAATACTTCACATAGGGAATTCAACTTGAAACTCTATTTTTTAAAATGAATAAATTACAAATTAGTGAACACATGGGGTGGTTTGTAAATTTCAACTTG
The DNA here is from genome assembly GCF_024139225.1 of Suncus etruscus. Taxonomy (NCBI): domain Eukaryota; kingdom Metazoa; phylum Chordata; class Mammalia; order Eulipotyphla; family Soricidae; genus Suncus; species Suncus etruscus. The sequence goes on along the minus strand of NC_064851.1, from coordinate 84,576,072 downwards.
GATTGTTTCTCTGATGCATAAATGCCCTTATGTGTCACTTTCATAAATTTAAAGAAAGATTTCTGATTAAGGGTTCTGCTTAAATGATGTCTTCCTTGTATAAGCTTTTGAAGAGAGTCAAGGGAAAATAAAATATTCTTTATAGTCACAATATACTGGAGAAGATTGCTGTTTTTAATGCTAAGTACAGCTCTTAATTTCTTTTGCGCCAGATAGTAAGTACATTGTGCAAAAGTAATACTAACCAATTTTCATAAAAGTTTTAATTTTGTCATAAATGTTTGGGTAAATTTTGGTAAAGATTAAAAGTGTTTCTAGAAATAGTGTGTAGATCCTAATTTTTGGAGAACGACTGTAAAATATTCTAGCTCTGACAATTTTTGAGTACAGAATTTCTATATTATATAAGAGAAAGTAGTCTATGTTTAGTATGCTAGTTCTTTTATATCAGAATTGAATTTGTTTTATAAGCCTAAAATATAGCTTCAAATATCAAATCAAATTTTAGTTCAATACACAATAGAACTATAAGTATTTTTTGAGATTTACTGAGTAAATTTATACTGCATACTAATATACAAAGCCTTTGGACCCAACAGAGAACTCCTGCACTCATGCAATTCATATTAAAGTAGCAGGAGACAGACAATAAGCAATTGCTGCAGTAAATTAGTATGCTAGAGATAAAAGTACTATGAAAAAATCAGCAGGATAAAAAGTATTGAAATTATTAATGCTGGGAAGAGACACTGTTTGACTTTAAACAGAGTAGTGATGTAACCAAGTACATATATATTTTGAAGGCCAAGCAAATGGAATTTCCCAATGAACTAACTTGTTACCTATCTAGTAAAAAAAAAACATATATCAATAATGAACCCAAAGTTTTTAACTGAGTAACTAATATACCAAGCCTTTGGAACTGAACAGAGAACTCTATCTCTGATGGAATTAATATTCAAGTGGAAGAAGACAGACAATAAGCAATTGCATGCTAGAGGTAAAAGTACTATAAAATTTACCAGGATAAAAAGTATTGAAATTATTGATGGTGGGAAGAGATATTTTGTTTGACTTTAAACAGAGTAGTGATATGAACTACATACATATTTTTAAAACCAAGCAAATGGAATTTCCCAATAAACTAATTTGTTGTTTATCTTGTAAAAAACATACATCAACGATGAACAAAATTTTTTCACTGAGCAACTAACAGGTTATTTAATGTCAACTGAAATATGAAAGATGGTTAATAACTATTAAAACACTAAAGCCTATGAACTTTCTCAGCTTTGACCACAATACTATTATTTTTAATAAAAATTTATAGCCCCATGGTTACAAAAACGTTTGATGTTGGGTTTCTGTCATCTAATGCACACCATCCTTCATCAGTGTAACTTTTCCCCAACATCAATGTTCCCCATATCCCTTCTCCCCACCTCTGCCTGTCTTCAGGACATGCATTCTATTTCTCTCTCTCAATATCATTATCACGGTAGTTGTAAGGGCAGTTATTTCTCTAACAGCATTCACCTCATTTTGTGTTAAGCTTTATATCAAGGGCTGGTTACTCTGGGCCATATCTTCATTTTCTCTGGGTAGTATAACAATAGTGTCACTTTTTTCTTAAATTCCACAGATAAATGAGACTATTCTGTGTATTTTTCTCTCCCTCTGACTCATTTCACTCAGCATGATAATCACCATGTTCATCAATCTATAAGCAAAATTCATGACTTCTTTTTTTCTAAAAGCTGCATAGTATTCCACTGTGTAGATATACCAGTGTTTCTTCCTTCTCATCTATTGTCAGGCATTTGGGTTGTTTCAAAATTCTGGTATTGTAAATAGCACTATAATGAACATTAGAGTGCAGAGAGATCTGTTCATATATGCTAGATCATTTTTGTTCAACCTTGGAGGTTATACAACTCCAAGAATTTATTCATTTCTCTCAGAGTCTCTTGCTTTGTGGACTAGACTTTATCAAAATGGTCTCTGATTACCCTTTGAATTTATTTAGTATCTGTAGAAATCTTCCCCTTTTCATCTCTTATTTAGTTTACTAAGCGTATCATTTCAAAACTATATATTTTTTCTCTTAGTGTTGCTTTACCTGTGTCCCACAAGTTCTGATAATTTGTTTCTTCATTTTCATTTGTTTCCAGAAATCCCATGATTTACTTTTTGATTGCTTGTTCAGTAGTAAGCTGTTTAGTTTCTAGGTATTAAAATTTTTCTCTGTGTCTGCTTGTTATTCATTTTTAATTTCAATGCATTATAATTTGAGAAGGTAGTTTGTACAATTTCTATTCTCTTTATTTTATGGAGGTATATTTTAAGGGATAGTATGTGATCTATTTTGGAGAATGACTCAGGTAGATAGGAGAAGAATGTGTATCCCATTATCTGTAATGGAGAGATACATTCATATGAACCCCAATACATTTATATGAACCCCAAATTTATCAGAAGTGATTCCTGAGTGCAGAGTTAGAAGTAAGCTTTGAGCACTGCTGGTTGTGGTCCAAAAATATGTTTAGGATTGCCTTTTAGTTATAGCTACTTTATACTTACATATGTACATATATATGATATTTGGTTAAGAGAAGATTCCTTATAGCCACAATGAATTGACAAATTGGGGGACTATAAATGAGTGATCCCATAATTTTTAATATTCAATACATTTATTTTATATGACTACTTTACAAGTACCACTATATAAAAATAAATTCTAATATTGCTTTTTTTCTACATTTCATTTCATGGTAAAAATTTTTAAAAGACATAGAAAAATAAGTCATTCCAAAATATAGTAAATTTCATGATGTATCTAGCCCATGTTTGAGAAACACGACTTACCAAGGTGAAAATGCAAAGCTTTAAAGTTTAAGTAATTTAAGGATCTTTGATAATTACATTGAACTAAAAGTCCTAGCATGTATTATACTATCCTAAATTGTAAAAAATAAAACACTTAGCTTACTAAGTTCTGCTCATTAAAATGAATCTATTTGAGACAGAGAGATAGTCCAAAAATTAATCTACATTATTATTATTATTATTATTATTATTATTACATGCATTGCACAAGGTCAACTTCAGTAGAGTCACTGGGTATAACCTTGAGAATCCCTAATACCCCTGGTGTGTTCTTGGAACTCCTTTGACTCATAATCACCAATACATTGGCCCAGGTAATCCCCAAAATAAAAGGGCCAGAACAGCACCTCGTTTTCAGGCTTTTGCATTGTACTTTTTTTTTTTCAGTCAAACTGGTAGGCTGAGTTACATTAAGGAGGAGTTGCCAGACTTTCTAAGCATTGCTTGAAAAACACCTGCAAAAAAAAAAGTGAATCTTTTTTATCCCTTTTATTAATGTCTCAGAGTTATAATTTTAATTGATAATGTACAGTACCAGGGACTGTGTCTAGAAATAATGCCCATGATCCTGAGAAAGTCAACTGAATCACATTAATCAGTGATATATTATGTTAACTAAATGATAATCAATGAAGTTGGTAACTTTCCAAGTCCAATTAAATTTTGGCAAAAAGATAATCACAATGATAATTTATTTTAAGAGAAATGCTGGTTTGCAATATTTCCTGGTATTAAAATTTGAATAGAAACTATACATTCTTGTGCATCTTTGAACGGGCTATTGTCTCTTATCAGCTCATTCCCTTCAATATATAAAGCCTTTTCATATACCATTTCCCATAAAAAACAGGTGCTTTCTAATCTGGGTTAAAACATAAAATCCAAATTTTTCTGCACTCTGAAATGTGCCACAATACCATTATCATTAATCAACCTATTATTTTCTCTTAGGGACTTGAGCTTCTAATAAAGCAAAGAACATGATAGCTAAAATGTTTGGCAAATTCTATTGACAAACATTTCAGTGCTGAACAAATCCTTTTCACTCTTTTTTACATACTACTTGCAATTCATAGATATATAGTTCAGTTAACAGTCTAACAAAATAAAGATTTGTGTTTTTATTAGCAATCAATATACACGGTGATACAAAAAATATATGCAGTGTAAGCCATTTAATAACTAGACACATTTAAATAAGTTGGGTGATTTAATAAAAGTTAAATGTATAATCATTCAAAAACTATGCACTCCTGCTTACATAGATAAAAATGTGAAACTATAAATTGCTACTACAGTTTGCATTGACCAAGGGTTATAAATTATAAATACTAACATTAAATCTCACAAACTCACTGTTTGTGTAACAATTAGCATGGCTAGAACAAACTGCTTGCAAATGGTTACATGACTAGTGCCTATGTGGTTATCTAAGAAAAAAAAAGTCACTGGGCAAAGATCATAGCCTAGAATGTGGGTATGCAATTCTCCACCAGACCAAGGTCAACACATTCACACCTGGAACTGTTAGTAGTGTATAACTATATTTAGGTTTGCACTATACTTTGAAATTCACCTACATTTAAAATACATCAGCAGTTACAGGTCCAGTTAGATAATTTCTTTCTACTCTGTCCTCCTCCTATGAGGCTTTCTTTTGTATCTTTAGCTGGAGAGAAAGATTTCTAATTCTCAGGAGTTAACTACTAAACTGCAGTGTAGCTGGAGCTCTCATGCAACAGACCTAAAATCAATCCAAGTAAACCCAAAGAACTTCTTCAGTAAATTGGAAAATGAGTGGGGGAGAAGGCCAGGTACTGTGAAGAGAGATCTAAGAATGATAATAGGAAGAAATTGCAAAGCAGAAAAACAATCTTTCAATTAATAAATTCTCTAGTTATCTTGGATCCTTTATCCATGAAGGCTTCTTTTTTGTTTTAATTTTTATTGTGACTGAAATTCATTACACAGAATTATTTACGGTACATAGTGACAATGAATGAAGGGCATTCCCACCACCAATGTTGTCCTCCCTCCACTCCTATTCCCAGCATGTCTCCCATATCTCCCTCCTTCCCCCCCCACCCCCCCGAGAATACTAACGTAACTGGTCTCCACTTTACAGCTTGTTGTAGGTTGGGTAACTATTTTGTTTGGTGTTCCAGTCTGGTCATTTTTTATTTACACTACATGTTCATATGACTGGTCCTGGTATCATCCTTTTCCCCCCTCAATTTATGAGGCTGAATGATTCAAATTATGCTATTCTGTTGGAGATAAAAAGGTTAAAGAAAAGAGAAAAAAAATTGGTATCAACTACTAAAAAAAAAAAAAAAAGAAAGAAAAAAAAAATCACCGAATAATATCCACCAGAGTGAAAAAAAGAAAAAAAAGTGGAATAAAAAAGAGAAGGAAAATAATATAAAAACAGACAAGACAAAACAAAACAAAACAAAACAAAACAAAACCAGAAAAAGGAATGCTGGAGTGGCAGGGTTTGGTGGTACCCCACTTTTTTTTTTTTTTTTTTTTTTTGTATAGGCACAGTAAGTATTGGGGAAAGAAGGAAATTTCCATGGCCTAAGAGATTTAGGGTTTCTCCACTCTTGAAACATATTGTCATGGGAACAACCACTGGCTTCATACCTTCTCATTGCCATATCCAGGGGGTTTTCTTCTTTTTTTTTTTTTTGTGTGTGTGTGTGTGTGTGTGTGGTGTCAGGAAACTTTCCTCTCGGTTGTGGATGAGAAAATCTGGCCACTGTAGCAAGCAATCTTGGTATTTGCGCAGGTTCTAGGACAAGACCTAGGATAGAGTCTTTAAGGCTAGAAGTTCTGTTCCAACATTGTTGGTGTGTTCAGTGTTCTGTATTATGTGCTCTATGTTTTGCTAGTTCCCTAAGCCAAAGTCTAGGAAATTATGGTTCCAAAGGTTCTGCACAGTCTGTTGTCAGAATTGGGCCTCTGTACTAAGAAATCTTGATTTTTGTAAGAGTCCTGGGCTATAGCCTAGGGTAGGGTTTTCCTTAATGGTCTCAAGGTAAGTTCTGCCCAGTCACAGTTGTCAAAGTCAGTTTTCTGTAGTTAGTACTCTTATTTTTCATAGTTCAAAGGACGATACATCTTCTGATTTCCCCTTAGTGTTAGGTGATGTGATAGGACCTCCTGGTCTTAGGTCAAGTTGTCATTTCCTCGCTGTCCTCGTTGTCCTATTAACACTTGAACAAGTATATCTCCCGACGGAGCTTAGTTCCTGGTGTTGTTGCAGGGAGTTGTTTCAGTTCTACATTTAGGATCTGGGATTTGAAAATGAACTAACAGTGTCCGATCTCGTGGACACTGAGTTGTATCCACATGACAGATGTCCAGGATGGGAGGCACCCTTGTGTAAAAAGTGTGAGTTCTTATCTTTAGATGATAAGATCTTGTGTCTGAGTCCATGATTTCCCCTTATTTACTGTGCCTATACAAAAACGTATGGTGTCCTTTTGTATTGCTGGTGCTATTCCGGGTAAGGATGACAGGCTACACATACAGTATCTGTGGTGTGGTCTGAGCTTTTATCCCAGGCAAGACGTTTTCTTGGTTTTTGTACCAAGCCACACCAAAACTGGTGAGGAAAAAGAAAATATCCATATATAAAACATAGAGCAAATAGATAAAACTGAGATTAAAAAAAAAAGGTAAATTGAGAGGAAAAAAAAAAGGAAAAAAAGGTATTTGAAAAAAGAAAGTGATGGGGAGGCTATCTGTATGTTTAGGAATACATATCTTAAGATGCATTATTATAAAGGTATTAAGCTTACATAGGCAATATAGGCCCATGGAGGTTTCTTTACATTTAAAGTTGAATGGCACAACCTAGTATTATCTGATGCACAAATGGGATCTCATTGATGTATTTGGGATCTCAAAGATTCTACAGTAACTGTGAGGTTCATCTTCATTGTGAGATGCTGTTCTATCTCCCAGAACCACTGTTCTTTAAGTGGTCTCAATGGTGTATATAGAAACTACAATTATACGTAGTGAAGGTGCAGCATAATCCTATTTATTTCAGGCATTTCTCTTCCTTGGGGTAGGTATAAACAGCTGACTTAATACAAAGAAGCAAAAAGCAAAGAAGAAAGAAAAAGAGAAAAACATAGGTTTTTTTGAAGAATCAACTATTGCCAGTGTAATGTTTATCGAAGTAGAAAGGCATAGAAGGAGGCCCCTAAGATGTCCAGTTGGAACCTGGATTTCAAGGGCTCTAAAGGGTGCACTGCATAATATGATCTGAAAGTTTGTGTTTGAAAATATAAGGATGGCAATGTTTAGTGGTTAAAATTTGACTTGTATAGGCATTTAGGGATTTAGGCATTTAGGCATTTAGATTCAACCTGGCTTGAATCTCTGGCATTATATATGGTCCCCTGAGTCTGACTGGTGTGATTCCTGCACTGAATGAAGATATTTCCTGAGCACCAAGTCATCCAGCACACCCTCTTAAAAAAAAAAAAGTGTCTGTTTACATTGGTGAAGGGAGTGTTCTCTGCATATGTGGAAGGTGTGTGAAAACAATTGTGCTTTTGTTTCACTTCTTATCAACCAGGGGCTTGAACTAAAAATGTGCATTCCTTGGAAAGGAAAGGGATGCCAATGAATGAGAGAAAGCAATCTTTTTCTGTTTGTTAACCTTAGATTCCAACAATGTCATGAAGATAATACATGCCTTAATTTTTAGTTTCTAAAACCCTTTAGGGAGCTCTAATTTTTTAAGTCAGTCAGCTGAGTTCATTTATTTTAAATGATGCATTAAGAAGAGAAATAAATTGAGGCAACTAGTAAACTTTAAATTAATCTTAATTTATTGTTACTTGTCATATGTCTTTAGATCACACTGCTTGGAGATTTATGAATAGAAATTATGTCTAGAAACTGGGGGTTAAAACAATGTGACTAAAATGTTTTCCTAACATCAAAAGGTATTTGGTTTTTGTGCCTGTTAGAGGCATATTTAGAGTATTTAAACAACAAAACTGTAATATTTTGTTTCTTCTAGATGAATCGTAATCATCAACTTCCCTCCATTATTTTTCCTAGTTATTCACTTAGAATCCAGGAACTTGAGAGTTGATCTCATTAGGTGACTAATCTTTCTTCTCATTTCACATACACCTATGAAATGCTTAATAATCACTACTCTTTGGGAATCACTTAGTGTTAATTTTTCCACAATAAGAGCTAGTATTAAAATATACAAAACTACAAATGTAAACTTTCTTAGGAAATACAAAATATATAATTAAATATAGAAAGTTCAAACAGTAGTTGGATCGATCTTACTTTTTTTCTAAAACCTCAGCCTATGAGCTTTTTTCCTGGAAATTTCTTCCTTTGATTCATAGAGATTCTATTTAAATCTGCATGCAGTTTGTAGATATGTGAATATATTTAGTTTTATTGAGGTTTTGCCCCCCAGAGTTTGCTGATTAATGAAGGCCAGAAAGCTTTTTCCAGGTAAGTCAATAAAGACAAAACTTGTATGGAAGTTACTTCATGTTCAATAAATATTTATTTTTACCTTTTTGAAAGATTTAAATAAATTTTGCTTATAATTTACTGAACACATTTTTGTTCTCCACATAATCTAAATATTTTGTGTTCCTAATGATTTGAAAAACAATAACAAGGTTAATCTAACCATACCAGTGATGACAGACTAGAATTAAAAATCCTAAATATTTTAACTTACAAACTCCCAAATTCAGCAAGATAATAGTAGATATTTGATATATTCTATTCAGTGCATTTAAAAATATCATTGTAATTCACAGAATGAAATTATAGATAAAAAAAAAAAAGCTTTGTATAAGAGCCAGGAGATAGGACTAGGGCACATACCTAGAACACTACGTAGATTAGATTCTTAGTACCATGGGTGAAGCCTGAAGGACTGTAGGATAGCAGATGTGGCCCAGGTCACCCTTGTGATCCATCATATGGATTAGCCAAAAATTTTTTAGTTGGTTCTTCAGACCCCAGCCCATAAAACTTTGTGTATAAACATGGCTTTTCAAGTAAATATATTTTAATGAAAAATTAATATGACTATAAAAATACTGTATTTAGATGGAATTATTGACATTATTTCAGCCTGCTTTAGAAAATGCATGAAAAATTGAGTTCACGCAATATGTCTCTAGTGACAGACAGTAAGTGTTTAATGACTAAATATGCTGAATGAATCTGATTACTTAAAACATGTTTTTATATTGTTAATGTCCTGTTATATTTATCAGTTTATAACTTCTGAATTTGCCTAAGTAGATTCCAAAATGTTTTTCCATCAAGTAGATTAATCTAAATATATTCCCATTAAATAGATAAGAATATAAAATTTAAGCCAAACACATAGGCCTTGTATAAGTATTATAGAATTATAATATATAATTTCATATAATATATAGAATTATCCACATAGAATATTACATGTAATAAATAATTGTATAGAATTATAAAGAAAAACTAGCAAAAATGATAAAACAGTGGCTATAGACTGGGAAAAGTAGTGAACTATTAGAAGGGAGGGGTATGTAGACACACACACAAACACATGTGTAAATCTGGGAAAGTCGTCTTTTTTGCTAGCCCAAATGAAAGACAGATGAGTTTTCTGGCATAATCATTTGTTGATAATATTTTATTTTGGCATATATATTCTAATACTGGCATATTTGGTTTATTATTTTTTTCTTTTTTGCGAGGCCACACCCAGTCACACTCAGGGGCTATGCGCTCAGAAATTGCTCCTGGCTTGGGGGACCATATAGGACACCCGGGGATCAAACCATGGTCTGTCCTAGGTCAGCGTGTGCAATGCAAACGCCTTATCACTTGCTGCCGTATATATAATTTATTTTATAATGTTTTTTAACTTTTATTTTGCTTTCTTGGTTTGGGTGACATACTGACCTGTGCTTGAGGCATATTCCTAGCTTTGGGTTCAGTGATTACTCCTGGTGGGGCTTTAGGACCAAGATGGAGTGCTAGGAATTGAGAGGGAGTCATCTGCATACAAGGCAAGCATCTGCTCATTATGTTTCTTTCCAGATCCCTATTTTGAAATTTTTACAGAATAAAAATAAGTATTTCTCATAGCATCTTAAATATATCACAAATTGGGTGACTTAAAATAATAGAAATTAGATACATTCTCCACATTGAACGTTCACCCTTATCTCAATCTGAGATGCATATTCTTGGCATTTTGCCCTTAGGAGAAGTCTATGTTATCTTTTGAACACAGCCTCTCTCACTGTCTCTCTCTCCTTCTGTCTCTCTCTCTCTGTTTCTCTCACCCTCTCTCTCTCCCTCCCTCTCCCTCCCCCCTCTTTGCTTCACCTCTTCTTCCATCACTCTCTCTCAATAACAAGTTTGCTTCCATTCTCCCCCACCCCACCAAAATAAAATAGAAATTATTTAATTATCTTGAAATTCTGGGGGCTAGAAGTCAAAAATCAAGGTGTTAATAAGCCATATTTTCTTTAAAAACAAAAGTCAAGAGGCCCAAGTGGTGGCATGGAGCAGTAAGGCATCTGCCTTGCTGGCGCTAGCCTAGGACAGACTGCGGTTTGATGCCTTAGAGTCCCATATGGCCCCCCAAGTCAGGAGCGATTTCTGAGCGCATCGCCAGGAGTAACCCCTAAGCGTCACCGGGTGTGTCCTTCCCCAAATAAAACCAAAAATCAAGACTCTGTTACATTCCTTCCTTTAGCTATTGGTATCTCCTGCAAATCATGATACTCATTAATTTAGATGCATTCTCAGTCTCTGTTGTCATGGCATACTCTATGTGTATCTTTTTATATAGTATTACTCCTATTCTTATAAAAACATTTTATATTGCATTAGCATTCATTCTGTTTTAGTATAAAATGTTGATGATTACATCTTTAAAGACTTATTTGATTACTGGGTTTCTGTCACAGGTATTGCTTGCAAAAATTTTAACAATGGTGGTGATGAGGCACAATTTAACCTAAAAAGACAGATTCTCACATTTATATATTTAGATATATGTAAATATTTATTCTTTCGGCAAAATGTCTAATATTCGTGGTAAAGAGTGCACTGGATACATGGCCATTTTTGTATACATGAGAGAAAGAACAAGTGAGCCAATAGAAATTGTTATGAGTCAGGCTTGCTTTTACTTTGATCGCATTCATTTATACCAGTAGTTAAACATACAGTAAATAAAATTCACCTTCTAAAACTGGCACAATAAGGGTTAAAGTAGAAGTGGGGCTTCCTTGATCTTTTAGTTAGTGTCTTTTTTTTTTTTTTTTTTTTAGTTTTCTGGAATTTTAACATGTTTTCTTGTTTTGATGCTCTTGCAATTGTCAGATCTCAAACTTGCAATTAAAAGTTAAGTAAAAGTTTTTGTTTATTTTGCAGCAGTATTCTTAAATATTTATGAAGCTTCTTAAGTCTGACTCGCTTTGAGGAAATATAGACAAATTAATAATTGATGTGGTTGCTTTGCTGAAAATTAAAGGTTGAGAGCACGTGTTAAAAAATTAAATCATCCATGTCTAAGACAGCAGATGTTTTTTATTTGAAATCTTGCAAAAATGCACATTAAGTTCTTTCTTATGTCCAAGACAACTGAAAACCTAATAATTTATTTAAATATATGAGATTCTAAGAAGTCAGGTTAGTCAAAGAAACTAAACAATAAAAAAGAAAGAGCAATTCCATTCCCTCAGACTTTAAGAAAGTTGCTTTCTTACCACAAATAAATAAATAAATAAATAAATAAATAAATAAATAAATAAATAAATAAGAATAAGTAAATAGGAGAAAAGAACTTATGTTTTCTATAGTATATAAGCCTAGAGGTAGGACTTCATAATTTGAACAATTTTTGTAACTATGAAAATTTTATTGCATATTTGTTTTTTTCTCACAAAATTTTTTTAAAAATAATTAACATATAATACACTGTTCTGTGTGCAGGATTTTATTCTAAAAGCAAAAAGAATAAAAGACAAAAAATTCAGTAAAATTGGGTTAAAAATTCTCATCCCCACTGGGCATAGGTAATGCTAGCATATGGCAAAGGAACAGCTCACATTTTTGCACAAGATTTATGAAACCTGCAATCTTGGCTGGAAGTATTATTTAGAGGGCAACTTTTCTATAAAAGTTCAGCAATTTTATTTCTGCCTAGAGAGTGA